>NC_067475.1:143081926-143425051 GCF_947179515.1 Apodemus sylvaticus
AATTAAGACAGAGGAAAGAGTGAAATAATTCTGGAAATATCTCACTTTTTGACTACTGTTTTGTTTATATTTAATGAGGAGAAATATTTGAAAACAGGCCCGATACTAATCACCCACTAACATTTCCCCACTGCTCAAAGCAAAAGAGAACCATGAAGTCAAAGAACTGGTTGGAAACAAAGTTTTGATAAATGACAATCATCAATTTGAACCTGTAAATGATGTCACTCAAACCACTGTGTAACACATTGTGCTGCTTATGGGTAAGGCAGGACAGTGGCCAGTGACTTCTACTAATAGAAAGCCAGAATAAAAACCTACCTCACCAGGGGGATTGCACTGGATAGCTAGGAAGTGGTGAGAAAGGATGGGGGTCCAACTCCCTCAGCACAGAATTATGGGAAGCAATGGAGGGTAAGAAGATATATATGCAGAAATAATGACTGTCAATGGTCCATATTAATCAATGTGGTATATTTACACAATGGAGTACTATTCAGCCACTAGAAACAATGAATTCATGAAATTCGTAGACAAATGGATGGAGCTGGAGAACATCATACTAAGTGAGGTAACCTAGACTCAAAAGATCAGTCATGGTATGCCCTCACTGATAAATGGATATTAACCTAGAAACTTGGAATACCCAAGAAATAATCCACATATTAAATGATGTCCAAAAAGAACAGAGGAGTGGCCCCTGGTTCTGGAAAGGCTCAGTGCAGCAGTATAGGGCAATACCAGAACAGGGAGGTGGGAAGGAGTCGATGGAGGAACAGGGGGAGGGAAGAGGGCTTATGGGACTTGCGGGGAGTGGGGACCCAGAAAAGGGGAAATCATTTGATATGTAAATAAAGAATACATCGAATAAAAATAAATAAATAAATAAATAAATAAATAAAAGCAAAAAAAATATCCTTGCAAGAAATCTTTGTGGTCATGTTAACCCTGGGGCAACTGGACAGTTGTAGGCATGAGAATGAGGACTAGTCTCTGATATTTCTGTAGGGCAGGTGTACCAGTGGGTGATGGAGAAGTCCCCAGAGTATAGAGAGTATAGGGGGTAAAGGCCACCAGGCACAGAGCTGTTTTACAACTCAGGTCTGTCAGTTGTGAGCGCTTCATTGAGCAGTGGTGTGAAGTGAAAACTTCTTAAAGGCACCAAGATATTTTGATAGCCTTGTGTGACAAAGATACAGAGAAATGGTGTCTAGCAGTGACAGACCTTCAGATGAAAGTCTCAAGAAGCTGATGCACCAGGGGCATGCCCTCTCAGGGCTGTATTCACCTCAACATGGGAAGAAAGCTTTGTAAAAATGTGTCCATATATACACATATGTACAGGTATTTATGGATGGTATAAAGAATGATGTTACATATATTTTATTTAATCATTCCCACATTGCTGGGCATTTAAGCTGTTTCCAATATTTAAAAACCCTGTATCATTGTTGTATTGTTGTGATAATCTTTTATCTGTCTGTCTGTCCATCTGTCTGTCTGTTGGTTGGTTGGTTTGGTTTTGGTCAAAAACCCAATCTAGAGTCATCTGGGAAGAGGAAACCCCAGTTGGAATCCATCACATTGGCTTGTGGGCATATCTGTGGAGCATTTTCTTGATTAATGGTGGATGTGGAAGGGCCTGCTCACTGTGGGCGGTGTACATCTGAACATGTCCTGGGTTGTATAAAACAGGTCGTAGTTGATCAAGCCACGGGAAGCAAGCCAGTGAGCAGCTCCATGGTCGCTGCTTCCAGAGCTCCTTCTTTCCCCTTTGAGATGAACTGTGAGCCATAAGCCAGACACACCCTTTTCTATCCAAGTTACCTTCAGGGTTTTGTCAGAGTAACAAAGAAGTTAACTAGAACAACTGTTTAAAAACTTTAAAAGAGCTAGGCAGGATGGCACACCTTTAAGCCCAGCAGCACTTGGGAGGCAGAAGCAGGTGGAATTGAAAACCTGGTCAGCATAGCAAGTTCAAGGTCCAGTGAGATCTTGAGTGTCATCTACATTGATCTAGTTGATCACTATGTCACGCACTTAGTGGTTAGTTAATTCATTATAGAGATTATATAGAGATACGTGGTGAATTGCATCATGTGTGTCATTGCTAATTTCCCAAACAGGAGCCTGATATAGCTGTCTCATGAGAGGCTCTGCCAGTGCCTGACAAATCCAATGGAGGAACTAGAGAAAGGACCCAAGGAGCTGAAGAAGTTTGCAGCCCCATAAGAGGAACAACAAACCAGTACCCCCAGAGCTCCCAGGGATTAAACCACCAACCAACACATGGAGGGGACCCATGCCTCCAGTCACATATGTTGCAGAGGATGGCTTGTTGGGCATCAAAGAGAGAAGAGGCCCTTGGTACAGTGAGAGCTCAGTGTCCCAGTGTAGGGGATACCAGGACAGGGAAGCAGGAGTGAGTGGATTGGTGAGCAGGGGAAGGGGGGATGGGATGGGGACTTTTTGAAGAGGAAATGAAGAAAGGGGATAACATTCGAAATGTAAATAAAGAAAATATCTAATAAAAAAAAAGAAAGGACTTGAACGTGAGAGGAATGTGTTGAGTGGGATGGGAGGAGAAAGCTCCAGTGGGCATGATCAAGATGGACTGTAGGAAAAATGTGAAATTGCTAAAAAGCAAATGAAATTGTCCATAATGTGGAAACAGAAGAAATATGTCTTTGAGGTTTCAAATGTATGTAGGATAAAATAATTAACATGGTACAAAATGTGGGAAACGGGAATGGAGTTAAAGTATCCTTTGATTTGAACGTTTGTAAATAAAATTATTTGATTTAGAATGTAATAAATAACAGGATCATATTGTAATTGATGACATTGTGAGAGCGTGTAGCAGCTTGAGTTGGGAATATGGCATGAGTGTCGCACACACAGAGATGCTGGTCCCAGCCCCAGAACCCACTGACCACATAAACCACATGGTGGCACATGCTTGTGCTGTAGTGCCATGGAGGCGAGGGGCTCTGCAGTCCATGGTCGGGGAGTGCAGGCGAGTCTGAGCTGTACTCGATCCTGTCTCAAACTCCACACCGAGAAATGAACATAAGGCACATAACAAATAAATGGAGAGATCACACGACGCATCCACTGTGCTAAATGGTAAGAAACAAAGGGACCAAACAAAAGCCAGAGATGGTAGGTATCAACTGAAATGTATCAGTGATAAATTTTAGATTTAAAAGTACTGATTATCTTAATTAAGTCTGAGACTGTTGTTCTGGAAGAAAAATACAGTTCTTAACTATATTCTGTCTACGAGACATATGCCTTAAATAGAAGAACAGAAAAGTAGCAAACAAAGCCACGCGGAAGGGCGGAACACTCAACCTTCCAGCGGGATGAGGGGATGAGGGGAGGACGGAGGAGCACACAACCCTCCAGCGGGATGAGGGGAGGGTTCTTGTTAATATCGGAGCAGACAGCGAGGCAAGCGGCTGAACTGGAAGCAGAGAAGGCAAGCCAGTTACTTACTGTCTGCCAGCTCCGAACCCACACTCCCCTGTATTCTGATGTTGGAACTGAACTCTGCAGGCTCCATTTCAGTGGTTCCAGCTGGCTGAAAATTAGCTCTGCTCCTGCAGGCTGGGAGAAACCCTGCAAAGCTGGAAGAGGAGGGATGCCTTTTCCTCCTGCTCTCTTCCCGCTAGCAGCCCGTGCCTCTGCGTGACCTGACGGGCTCCAGGCACCAGCGTCCTCTGGAGTGAGGACTCACGGGTCATCAGAGGACACGTGTCCTCTTTGTGAACATGGCCACAGCCAAGCCAGTCTTCTCATTTCAGGGCAAGTAAACTCCATTACACGGAGTTCCCATGACAACTCCATCTTTTGGTGGGAAGCACAAATCTTGGTCTTGACTAATATCTCTTAACATTCAAGGTTCCAGTTTCTGTCTAAAAGTGCTGCAGTCCACCCAGCTGTCCCTCTACCTGTTTAGTAATTAGCAACACCTATTTATTTATTGATTGATTATATAAAAAGTATTAGCACACACTTGATGGAGTCCATTATGGTGTTTTCCTATATGTCTATATTTTGATCATATTCACTCTATTATCTTTTCTTAAATTATAAAATTTAAAGCTATTTAGTGTGTGTGTATGTGTGTGTGTATGTGTGTGTGTGTCTGTGTATGCTCACACACGTGTCCCACACAGTTGCAGAGGTCAGAGAACAACTCTTAGGAGTCAGTTCTCTCCTTCTGCCATGAGGCTCTGTCTGTGGGAAGGCACTTGCTTTCAGGCTTTGTGGGAAGCACCTTTATTGCCTCCTCCCATCTCTCACGCTCTATTTCCCTCCCACTCCTGCGGATCTATTTCCTGTTCCCAACTAGCCTCACCTCCTCCATTCTGCTTTTATATTATTTATTTATTGGCAATTAAATGAGTTTTATCGGGATACTTATAAAAGGATGGGTGAAGGTTCTATACAGGATTGTAGACAGCTTAAAATGGCTACCCGACTAAAGAAAATGCCCGGCCGGCATCATCAGCCTTGGACTGTGTGTAACTCCTCAAGCAGGGATTGGGCCTTGACCACTCCTCTATCCTGCATGACAGGAAGCTAATGGGCCTAAAGCAGGGTAGAACTTGTGCAGGCAGTCACAGTTCTAGTTCTCCAGAGTCTGTCGTGCTAGGTGGGAGGCAGGAACGAGACTTTAGAGTCGATATGTTTAGAGTCTGCTCCTGACTATATTGTTATTAATTATTGGGCATGGGATGCTTTATTCTGAGACATGGATGAGCCAAGATGGGGGAAAAATCACTGCTTTAAATTGGTACTGTTAACAGCATGGCTTAAAAAGACACCAAGCCATCATCTTAAAAAGGGGAGAAATTGACAAGTTTCCAGTCAGAGTGGGACGTATAATGCATGTTCTTCAATTGTTTGGAGGAGAAAGAAAGGGGAAAGGAAAGAGGCAGGGCCAGGTTAGGATGGGGAGCTTGGGGCTAAGCAAGGCGCAAACCTGACTGAACACCCGGAAGTCCGCATCCAAGAATAATCCAGTGTGCATCTAAAATGTTTCCCAGGTTGGTTATGCCTCGCTCATGAGCAAAGAGGCAGCAAATTTAAATTTATATTTCATATATAGAAAGCCAAGAACCCCCCTGTTAATCTTGAAAAACAATAAATAAATCAGGACAACTTAAAACATCCAGAGTCCAGGAACTGGCATGAATCCTGTGGTGATAATTAGGGCAGCCTTTGATGCAAGGATAAATAGTCCCACCATCCAAACAGAATAGAAAGCCCAGAAACAGGTTCATACATAAATGGTCACTTCATTTGTGACGAGGTGCCCGGGCAGAATTGTGATGTTTAAAATGTGGTGCCGGCCGTAGAGAAAATAGAGAAAAAGAGAATGTTGACTTCAAATTTACATAAAAATTACACAAGAAGCAACAGTAAATGTATTGGAAAACCCTAAGAAAAAAGAGCATTCACATCTTAGAAGACAGTGAAGTATCTTCATGGCTAGGGGAAGGAAGGATTTCTCAAGCAGCACCTAAACACAAAACATTCTGTGATATTATGAATACGAATTGAGCACCTCTGATCTGAAAATCCCAATTCTGCAGCCTAAAACTCTCCATATTCTGAACGTTAAGGACGGTTGACAAGACCTCATAAGTGGAAAATTCCTCATGTGACAGTAAGATGTGATGAAATATTAGAGACACTAAAGAGACTGTACAGTTCAAGGTATGTGTGCAACAATGTAACACCTATGCAAGCTTGAGACCCTCTTCTGTATAAATATCACAAACTGAAAAATAAAATTCTGTATTTTGGAATAAGAGACACAGAACCTGTGATGGTTCTTGTTTATCCAAACTCACTATTGGAAAATGAAAGGGCAATTCACGGACCAGGGAAAGAGTTCTTAACACGCGTGCCTGACATGGACTCATACTTAGCATATACGAAGATCTCCTATAGATCGGCATCAAAAGGGCAGATGACCCAGTGTGGAATGATCCCAAATAGTAATAGGAATGTCAAAAAGGGAACCTCAAAATGAATAATAAATGTATAGAACGGCTATCAGTTTCATTAATCAACAACAGGAAATACAAGTTGAAATTAGAGACCTATAACCACAACAAATCCATCTCAATGGTTATAGTTAAAATGGCAGACATTGGTTGATTAAGCAGGGTTACAGTGTAACTAGATCGTTCACACAGCAGCTGTGAACATAAACTGGCATCACCAATTTGGAAATACTTTAAGTTTATGGATATCACAAAGCATCTATTATGTGCTATTTAAAAGTTTACATTAGCAAATGGTTAGTCATGTCAGGTTGAAGTTTTGGGACCTAAAGGTAAGGGAGCAACCGTTTCTCTACAGCAACAGTCATTGTGCAAAGTTAGAAAGGATGGTGTCACAATGACTCCAGTAAGGACTGGAGAGGACAAGGCACAAGGCCTTCTCATCGTCTGTCAGTGATGGGGTTGTCCTCCCCAGTGTATTGAGAAAGAAGAAAATAATGGCCACTTAAGAAGAAAAACAGATCTGAAGAAAAAAATAGAACTTGTACTTCAGACTTATTTACTACTATCAAGTGAAGTGTCATTGTGTGTGTATGTATGTGGTGTGTGTGTGTGTGTGTGTGTGTCTCGCCTGCATTTATGCCTGTATGCTGCCCTACGCCTGGTGTTCACAGAGCCTGAACCTGGCACAGGATACAGTGGAACTTTGGTTTTAGACAGTTTTGAGCTGCCACGTGGTGCTGGGAATTGAACTTGGGTCCCCTGCCAGAAGAGATCTGTTGAGTCATCTCTCTGACCCCATCATGACCCCATTCTCTGTGACTGTAAAGTTTTAACAGTACCTCTCCCCAAGTCCAATACAACACAAATGGGGCCTCCAGAGTCTGCTCAATGTATTTTAATATAAAACCAGTCGTCTGACTCTGCTGTCCTTTTGACCTGAACAGGAAGTCTCCAGGCACACCTGCCCCAGACACCAGCAGCGCTGTCACATCCTGAGGCAGAGATGAAACAGGACCTGGAGTGACTTTTCACTTCCCCCTTCTTCCCCCAAATCCATCCCTTGGCTCCTGATAGCACAGTGTGGCTCTGAAAATCTGGAGGAAGGAAAGAGGGCTGGGAAGAAGTGAGTGGAACTGGCTGCTGAAAGATCAGAGCAAAGCCTGGGCCCCGAGAAGGTATTCACTGGTTCTGGTCACCTACGTTCTGTGGCAACAGACAGGCGTCATACCATGAAGATCCACACAGGACATGAGCTGTGGGAGAGAAAGGAGAGAGGAAGTGCCAACTGCAAGGAGAGTGCTCCTGTGGGCGGAAGGCTAAACTTCTGTTTGTACCCTCATGGACAGCTCAACACAAAACCAAACCCGTCTGGACGGGCCATGCAAAAGACATGTGGGATTGAAATGGTGTCAACTCTAATGCACACACAGCCTGCCCTCAATCTAGTAGCAGGCCCCTGTATAGTCTGTCGACGTAGCTGCTAATGACTGGTGAATATGAATAATGCGGGATTACTGAAAGACCTAAACTTCCAAGAGCTTTAAGCAAGCCTTGGCTTAGCTAAGAGACTCATGATCTCCGTGTTTCTCCCTGTGAGCCTACAAAGAACTCACAGAACTGGATTATTCCAGTTCTTATTTTCGACACTTTCTGTTCAAGCTTCCAAATGTCTGTTCAACAGGCCTGTGATGCAGTCATTATCCATATTAACTAAATCACGTGCGTTTCTAACAAGTTAATAACGCAGTTTTTTTTTTTTTTTTTGAGCAGATGACAATACAATGCCTTCTCTGGCTGTATCTTAAGTGGTCTTTAAAGACCGTGTTGCATTCTTCCGCCCGAGTGCTGCCTAATAGGAGTTTAAGTGAGAAGTGGTGGGTGAGCATTGGAGCAGTCATGCATGGGAAATCGGATGAACACTCACAATGCGGAATTTCCTACGGTAAGATATTCTAGCAGAGACACTCAGGCCTGTGTTCAGCGCCAGAAACTTTGAAACTGTCCTGTACAACGTTTGTCCTCGTGGGAAATAAGCTAAAGGTGTCTGAGGACATGCCAGACAGATATTTTTAATGTGGTATATTCAAACACACACACACACACACACACACACACACACACACACACACACACACACACACAGAGACAGACAGAGAGAGAGAGAGAGAGAGAGAGAGAGAGAGAACACTTCTTGTAGAAAGAAATTAATCTTCTTGAATTTAGAGTGTATATACCAGTGCTTACCCTAAGACATGTGTGCACAACTTAAGTTAATCCAAACAAACAAGATGGAACAACGAAGGGACCCACGGGAAGGTACTGAAATCAGGAACTCTGATTTCTATTCAGTGACTGCGCTGCTCATCTCCCTGAAGCATTTTCTTTTAAATGGTCCACTTAAAACCATATCAATTTTCCACTCGTCACGCAGTTCTAGCTTGTAGCAGCGACGGCAACTTCAGCGACTCCCAATTAAAGAGAAAGGGACACATTTTAACACTTTTCCTGTGTCAAGTCAGCTCAATTACCTTCTAAGCCTGCCCAAATTTTGAAATACCAGTGGTTCAAAAAAAATCTGTTAGTCCTACACATTACAGAACAGTCCTGTATTTCACCAAATAATATGACCAAGCAAGCCCTAGAAGCTTTCAAAGGTGGGGAGGCAGACCCCCGTCTTTGTTCCCCTTCCAGGCTGTTTTATAACTGTCCCATTGTCCAGAGAATTTGGAACAAGGCTGTGAAGAGTTCAGGCTGTGAGCTTCTGCGTCCTCATTTACAATGAGGTTAAGGGCAGTCTCGGCCTCACCTGTGAGAACAGAGGAGGGTTCTCTGATAACAGAAAGCGCCTAATACATGTTGCCTATTATTTTATCATGATTGTTATTTTAGTATCTGTGTTATTGTCACTCAGCAATTCCTTAAAAATTAGACAATTAGGGAGTACTCCTCACACTGGACAGATGGCTCCTGCTCAGTTATCATGCGTATTTTGAAATTTAGCCAGAGCTGTGATAAGTTATGGTCTCTATTCTGGCGATCTTTAAGCCAGACTGCTATAATATTTTATTTTACAACATCCTTGAAAAAAAAATTCAGCAAGGCTGTTTATGGGTGCAAAATGTTACAACTTCAATGCTACTTTCCAAGGAGATGACTCAATATATCCTAGACTAGTTGAGAGACAATATTCTGGGCTCCCTGATGTAAAGGGCTTTAAAACCCTTGTGCATATGGTTTTTGACCACTTTTCCTACCCTGACGTTCCTCTGCTGGGGTACCTTGTCATCTGTTTTGAACTGGCGTGTCACATAAAAGAAGAATAAGAAGAAGAAAAAAAACAGTCCATCGTCGAATTCTATGTAAACTGGAGACAGCAATAAACACCACATTTTAATTAGGAAAACATTCTCTTGCAGTGAGTAATAATCTCAGGATGAGAACGGGAGGTCATTTCAAGGTCACCCGCCTAATGTTTTGCCCTTTCTTGGTTCCTCTTTGCTAGATTTGAATCACTGTAAGCTGCTGCTTTCCCTGTTCAGAAGGACAACCCACAAACAATCCCCTCCCTTCCTTTTAATAAATTTATTCTTTGAAAATGAAATACATGTATTCAACACATCTTGTTCATATCCACCCCGTCACCTCTCTGTGCCTCTCCTTGGTTATGCGACAACACACCTCCCTCCCAACATTGCACCTTCTTTTGTGTTATAGTATACTGTCTTTATCAGTGCCATCCATGGACTCATGGGCTGAGGTCACTCACGAGGGTTTGGGTAACCCACCATTTTGAAGCTACCACCTCAAGTGTGATTCTCATCATTGTCTGTGGGTAAGAAAAAAAAAATCATCTTTTTTTTCTCTTGAATGGCTTTTAAAAATCTCTTTGAAAATGACCAGATGGGAAGAATTTGCCATTTGGTTATAATAACACAGCTGAATAACAGACTGAACAATACGGGATACATACTTCAGTGGAAAGTTCACTTGTGGAACAAAACAACGTCTCAGTTCAATCTTGATTACGTTTGTGCTGCTCACCATGGCAACTGGTGAAGTTTGGCAGACCTGCGCACTGCCAGAAGGGCTTTGGATACTTTTAATCGGTGTGCCTGTGAGGCGAGGCAACCGCCTTGCCTCCAGCCGTATCCCTCTTTCCCACATCGGCTGCAGCCTGTCAGAGTGCCCATTGTGTGCCAGGCATGCTGGGATAATGACATGGTCTCTGGCAATGACAGAGCTGCAGCCAGGCAATCTAAAGTGCTCTGTCCTCTCTCTCTCTCTCTCTCTCTCTCTCTCTCTCTCTCTCTCTCTCTCTCTCTCTCCTCTCTCTCTCTCCTCTCCCTCTCACTTCTGGTGCTTTCTCCTGTCTTTAATTTTTCCTTACAAGAATTCTTGAGCCTCTGTCACAGGTGAAGGAAAATGAAAAACCTTGTGGTGGCAGAAAGCAGTCCTGCATCATAGTACATCAGAAAGAGAGCTCCTCCTGCACCCAAGTTCTCGAGGGAGTGTGTGAATTAAAGCTCGCTTTAGCCCTTCAGTGTGTATAATATTAAATCAAAAGGGGCCATACAAAATTATTTATCAGCCCATGTGACGTTTTTCAAGCACTTCAAATTATCAGCTTTACTAAAATGACAAGCACTCCCCTAGTGTTTCAAAAAGAGCCTTTTACTGGTGCCTATAAATATTTTATTGGTAAAGAATATGAAATGTAAATTGTATTAAATAAGGATTTAAAGCTGTTTTTCCCTGCGCAGGCTGAGCCACCTTTGAATGGAAGCTGTCTGCCATGGGCGTTCATTCACTCAGTCTAATCAGTAACGTTTTGTGCCGGGCACATCAGGATTAAAAAGATGTCACGGTTTCTGCTTAGATGAGTGGTTCTCAAGGTGTGGGTTTCAGACCTTTGTGGGTTTAAGCAACCCTTTCGCGGGGGTCACATATCACATATCACACATATTGGGTATTTACAATACAATTCATAACAGTAGCAAATTTACAGTTATGGGGTAGCAACAAAAGTAATTTCTTATTTCTTATTGTGTGTGTGGGGGTTATCACTACATGAGGAACTGTATTAAAGGGTCCCAGTATTAGGACGTTTGGGAACCACTGGCTTAGACTGACCTTCATACAATTTGTGTGTGTGTGTGTGTGTGTGTGTGTGTGTGTGTGTGTGTGTGTATGTGTGTGTGTGTCCATCCGTCCACCCATCCATCCATCGATTCATCCACATATCTACCTGGTTTCACTCTGCTTCGGGCTGGTTTTGAACTCACTAAATGAGTGTTCCCAGGCTGGCCTCCAACCCTGATAATTCTCTTAGCTCAGCCTCCCAAGTGCTGAGGTTACGTGCAGAGAACAATCAGGCCAGGCTTACAGCTAATATCTTCAGTTCAGAGTAAAGTCGTACACAACGTCTGTACCACAAATGATAAAAGCCAGAGCGTGGCAGCCATCAGCTCCTATAGGGCCATATGGTCTCAATCCATACTGCTCACTAAGGAATAGCAGTTAGGATAAAGAAGATGACAATAGAAAGAAAACAAAACTCTCTTGTTCATGAAACTGAATAGGCCGTAGTTTTTCTCGGTGAGATGAAAACACAGCCTATATCCCCTTTGGTGAGCAGGGCTAAGGGTTCCTAAACAAGGCAGCATCCGTTTTGAACCTATGTTCTGCTTACAGAAGGAAGGGTTGTTCACGAGCAATATGTCTTCGTTTCCCCAGCTCCGCATGAGAAGTTAGGAAGTAGATCTAACTTCTCATGGCTGTTCAAGCTTCCCCTACCGCCAACTTTTGCCTACACCAAACCTGCCAACTGCTTTGTTCTTAGGGTATAGCAGCCTCTTCCTACCTGCGTGCCCCAGGTCAGAGGAGCCGAGTGACTACGAGCTCCCGCATCTGTCTATCGAGCCAACGGTCCCAATCCCAGGCCAACCTGCCGTGGAGCTTCCCAGGGCTCTTAGGAATGAAAACCGACTAGCCAAGAGGCCCCGCCCATTTAGCAGACCACGTGCCTCCAGGCTCCACCCACCATCTGGGAGTTATTGGCCCCTCCCCAGCTTTCTCTCTGAATGCGCCTGCTCTGTGCGAGCTTCTTTTCATACTCTAAAATTAATGAAGAATGAAAATTAGAAGGTCTTTGCCCACCCCTAGATGAGCATTTGATTCATCGTAGGGGAGGAGGAATCAATTTTCTTCAGAGACCCACATTCCCATAGTTGCTCCTAAGACAGCAGCAAGTAGACTTACAGATCATATGACATTTGGAGGGAAAAGTAGACAGAATGGGGCCGATAGATCAAAACACATCATAGGCATGTATGGTATCCTTAAATAATGTAAAAAGAGAAAACACAATTCAGAAGAGAGAAATATGCCCAGAAAATAAGAATTACCTGAGAAACATTCAGAACATTTTGTTATGTATCTTTGGCGACATAAAACTAGTGCCCCTTCTGTTCTCTTACTGCCACATAGCTACATTCACATACAGAGATATAATATATGTAAATACACTTTATACAATTTTGCATGTCCTTTACATTTTTAAAAATAAAGTATGTTTATTCATTCTGTGTCTGTTTATGTGGGTGCGTAAACGCATGGCTCTGTCGGAGGACAACTTGGGAACTGGCTCTCTCTTTCTGCCATGTCGATCTCCGGGATTTAGCTCACCAGGCTTGGCAGTTTAGTGCATTTTACCGATTGCTTCACAGGTCTATAATTTCTTTATTAAAGAAAAATGTCCCTAAGCTTTTTTACACTATCCATGTGTGATTTAAGGATCATACCTATAGACGAAAAAAAATTTAATTAAAAAAACTACTTTGTACCTTACACTTTGTGTATGTGTTTGTGTGCATTTGTGTGTGTGTGTGTGTGCATGCATGTGTGTGTATGCATGTGTGTGCGTGTGTGCATGTGTGTATGTGAGCATGTGTGCTTGCACATGTGTGCAAAAGTGTGTTCTTTCATTTTTTTTAAAATTTTTCTATTTAAATTCCAGAATCAGCTTTCCTGTTTCCATGACAAAAATCTCGCCACAATCTTTGTTGTAATTTGTTATTTATCTACAGATCAATTTGGTAAAACTGACACCCTAATCAATGGTCTTTCAATCTACCTCTATTCTCCATTTCCATATTTATTTGGACCTTTGATTGCTCTTATCATTAAGTTGACATATAGTTTTCACACATATTTTGTAAAACTTATGCCTAAGCAGTTCATGTTTTCAATGCTTTTAAAAATTCTATATTTTCCAAATATTTCCTTTTTCCAGTGGATCTTTGTTACTCTGTGAAAATGTATGTGAACTTTTTATCGATGGCATATGCTGGTATCTTCCCAAACTTACTACTAGAACCTCTTTTGTTTGCTTTTAATACTCTTCTGATTTTCTAGATAATGATGTTGTTGACGAATAGAGATCATTTCATTCTTCCTTTCCGATCTGTGTATGTTTTTTAATTTAGTTTTTCTTGCTTTATTATACATGATAAAACTTTATTGTACATGGCGTCAAGTAGGAAGTTGTGGGCTCAGGTGGACTTGTCACAGTCTCCATCTTGAGGTTGTGTTAGTGATTATTTTTTATTGCTGTGATAAAGCACCATGACCGATAGCAAGTTATGAAAGATGGAGTTTGCTTTGGCTTTTCATTTGAAAGTGTTCCTGAGGAACAGGAGTCCGTTATGGTGGGGAGACTGAACCACACATAGTGGGAAGCCTGTGGGAGAAGCAGGAAGCTGGAGGTTTGTGTCTTCAGTTATAAGGATGAAGGAGAGACAGAGACCTGGAAGCCAGGGGAAGGTATTGTTGTGGTTTAGCCACTAGAGATGAGTGCTCAGTTATGGATTTAAGCTAAAAGTATTTATTCGCTAGCTGGTGACTATACTGGGTGTTTCGGATTTCTGTGTGGCACAAAGCTGCCTTCCTCAGGGAGCTTTTAAAAACAGAAAAACATATTCTGGGTAGACATACATCAGTCAACAAAAAGAGTCAGAAGCGGAACTATAGAAGCCAAAAGGAAGGTTACATTTAGAGATCTTCCCAGAACTATGGACCTTGATGGGTGAGGCCTTTGTTTTAGTTTAGCAGGTAGTGCTGGTTACCTGCTGAGTTTTACAGTGAATGGTGCTTACATTATAGAGTCAATAGGGATAATGTCTGAGGCCCAGGACTACTACATAAACCAAAACCTGCTACCACTAATGGACTTCCCCTAGCAAGGCTATATCTCCAAAGCCTTCCCAAACAGTGCCACCAAGTGAGATCAAGTTTTCAAATACCCTGACTTATGGGGGACACTTCTCGTTCTAACCATGGCAAGAGTTAAATGCCAAGCTTCTGTTGTTCAATGTGATGTTGGTTGCAGGTGTACTGTAACTTTTTAAAATTACATTATGGTAGTTTTCCTCTTTTCTAAGTTTTCTGATGAATATTTCATATAATATTTAAGTATAAGATGTTGTCTAATGTTTGTTTGCAGTAATTGAAATTATAATATGATTTATCTTTTTTAACTTATAATTGTAACAGACACTGACTAAATTTAAATTTTTGTGTGTCTTGCATTCCCAGGAAAAGATTATCGTAACAAGACATGGGTGTCCTTTAGGACTTAATTCTTTTTAATGAAATTTTGTTAATTACCTTTTAATTGTTTTAATTAAATTATGCTTTAATTTTTTTTTTTTTACAAAATTTGTTATGTTTTCTTACCTTTTGGAAAAATATTTTATTAATTCTCTGAATTAATTCATACAAGTTGTTTTGGTCATAATATTCTTCTTACCCACCACTCCTTTAGGATTTATTCTCTTTGTTATCCACTTAATGTCTGCATTTCACTTTAAATCCATCAGCTCCAATTTGTGCTGCCTGTATAGTCGTAGGTGTGTGGTCATCCAAAGAGCATGGTCCTTAGTGGACAGACCTGTAAAGACCTTGACTCTCCCTCTTTCCGCATCTATAAGCTGCTGTTCGGTTTTCAGCTAGGAGTATATACTCATGCCTAGCTCCCCTTTCCATGGGTTTTTTGTCTAATTCGAGCTTGCCTGGGTCTTGTGTTATACTGTTACAATCATTGTGAGTTCAAATGTACAGTTGTCCTTCTGCCCCCTCTTCACAATGACCCTTGAGTCTTGAGAAGAGATAAGATAATATAGATGTTCCATTGAGAACTGGCCATTCTGCAGTCTCTTATATGTACCTTGACCATTGTGAGTCTCTGTGTTCATTGCCATCTATTGCTGAAGAAGCTTCTCTGATAAGGATGGGGAGACACGCTGATCTATGAGTGAAATGATGAGTCATTGGGAGTTGTGTTTATTTAGTAGAATAGGTAGTAGTTTCTCCACTAAGATCTATGATTTGACTAAGCATGGCTTCTTTGACTTGATAACTGTTTCTGATATGGGTTTCCTTGGTGTAGTAGGTCTTACATTCAATCAAAAAGTGGTTAAATACTCTCATAGCTATTGTCCCTGTACTGCACCAGTTGGCATATTTTGCCAGGCTAGTTGTAGCCATGGAGTCTATAGTTGGTTATGATTGATGATTACTATCTTATTCTAATATAGGAAGCTTCCAGAACTATAAAACCTGGTCAGTACGGATGAGGCATCTGTATCAATATGAATTTATTGATCCATCTACTGTGTCTCAAGTATATGTTATGTTCAGAACTAGAGTCTTGCCATCAAGTTCTAGAGGGTAACCAAGAACAATGGCAGTAGCCTCTAGTGTTTGCTGTTCTATGAGGCCTTAAATGGCAACAATTCTAAAAGAAATAACACATTATTGGCATTGACCTTCATATCAATTAGCCTATGTGTCTAGTAGGGACATTGTTGCCTCGTTTTAGGCTAAAATTCTATCTATCTATCTATCTATCTATCTATCTATCTATCTATCTATCTATCTATACATCTGTCTATCTATCATTCTATCTACCTGTCATCTATGTGTGTATGTACAAATGAATTTATCTATCATCTACCTACCTATCATCTATATTTCTACTTATCCATCTATCTCTATCTATCTATCTACCTATCATCTATCTATCATTTATCTGTGTATCATTTCTTTTTTGTTTTTTCATCTGTCTATAATCTACCTATCTAATCTATCATTTATGTATATATTTAAAGAAATGTCCCAAATAGTAATTGTTACAAAGCAAAAATCCAAGTGATTGACCCTTATATTCTATTTATAATTATAGGGAAGTGGAACCCACAAACAGATGTATCCATCATGTTGTCCTTATGAGCTGTGTGTTACATAATTCTAGGGGCCATCTTTCATAGCACAAAAGCCATGCTTGAGATTTAAACAGAGAATTAATCACATGCAGTAGTTTCTTCATGTTGATTTAACTTGTATATTGATGAGTGGTTTTCAGACGAAGGTCAGTATAAAATAGAATAAGTCATGTTAGCTTGGAAACCTTCTGAGCTTTGCTTTTAGTTGTCAAGACAATTGATGTAAAAAGTTGATATGCCAGAGTTATTGTTGCAGAAACAGGAGCTAGTATTAAGAGCAAATACTTTAAAGCAACACTGTACCTGTAGAGCTAGAGCGATAACACTCTCTGTTGGTGTGTATAAAAACCTTTCATATACCAGAAGAGAGTAGGATGTTTTATTACAGGTGCCAGGAAAATGTAATACAGACTCTCTAACACCTTTAACACAGTAATGCTGTTTCCTCCTGAGCCAGTGAATAGGGTAGATTTCACAGGAATGGGAAAGTGAGCGTGGGGTTATAAGTGAACACTTACAACATCAGCCTTGTAGAGAACGTTTATCTGGAAGGGTCCGGCTACTGTTCTTTTTAAGCAGTCTGACAAGTCTAACCCTTAGGCAGAAGGGTTAGGGACTGAGGATGACCCTATACTTGAGTTGTCGAATGAAACAATTTCTCTCAGGTGTCAGTCAAGAGTGTTTGCTTTTAATAAACCTGTGTTGCCTGCACTCTGCATTGTTAAATACCTCAGCAAATTTAAATTTTTTTTTTGTGGCCTTCAATCTCGAGGTGCTAGGTTGATCTTTCTTTTTCAGGGAAGCAATGTATCTCAGTCCTAGAAATGAATACTTAGGGCTGAAACTGGGACTTGATTTTTCATAATAGTAACTTGGATGTTTCCTCCTCTCTATCTTTTAGGTTTCCAAATAATTGATTACTGGATGGTGGGGCTTGGAAAGATGACTGGGGGCCGGGTAGATAAGAGCCAAAATACTGTACACATGTATGAAATTCTCAAAGATTAAATTAAAATAAAAAATTATAAACAATTTTTCTTCTCTACAATTATTGATCCACACAGACTTTAAGGTGGAGATATTGTTGAATTATGGTTGAAATGTTTTTGTTTGAAAAAAAATCAATGAAAGGCTTGATTTTTTTTTAAAGTTTTTGATTTCATTGCTTATGTGTATGTGTGTATATGTGACTTTGTGTGTCTGTACACATGCGTTTTGGTGCTTGATGAGGAAAGAGGGTCTTAGATCTTCTGGAGCTGCAATTACTAATGTGAGGCACCCAGCAGGGGTGCTAGGAACAGATCTCCAGTCCTTTGAAATAGAAGTTTGTACACTTAACCATTGCATTATCTTTCTAGTCTCCAAAGAAGGACTTTATATAGGCTGCAAGCAGAAAAAGAAACCAGCAGATAAACATATCACATATGTGTGTGGGATATGATCCCTGGATATTGTTTTAGGTAAATTAATACCATATTTGCAATATAAATAAAGTAGCTTTCCCTTCAAGCAAAAGGGCAAATGAACTCCTTTGCACAAATAGGAGAGTTTGATAATTAGAGTTGTTCTTGAAATTCTTTACAGGAGTGCGAAACTCATACAGAAAATGTGAGAAATATGTTCCTTTTACCTTTATTGTTTGGAGTAAGCTTAGTGATTACCTCCTGTTGCACCGCTGAAGCAATTATCTGTTCGTCTATACAAACACAGTGTTTAAGGTTCATCCCTGCCTGGAAGTTATAGAAAAAGCAGATTAATGAACATTTCTGATATTGTTGGGATAATTCAAAGGCTATCCCCGAGGATGGTGGCTGAGCCTTCATTACTGCATTTGAGACTTTTGCTATTGTGTCTTGTGCATTCCCTGGGGGAGGGTTTGCAAACCTCAGGTGTCACTGTGCTTGGTGTGGGTAATTATTAGGTTCCCTTTGAAGTAGCTGGAATTTAACATTATGTCCCTTTTCTGCCAGCTTTGGCGTTTCACCCTATTTCCTGCACCAGTTCTGACAACTTCATTTGGAAATTTCATAACTAAGGTTAGGGATTTTATTAGAACAGCAAGCAAATGATTTAGAAATTCTAAAAGACGTTGGGAAGAAAATGCAATAAAAAGAAAAAATGAACACATGGAATACTGATTTGTAAATAGCCCTAAACTTTTCACATATTTCTCTTTCCTTATTTTGATGAAATTTGAAATAAAAATGCATAGATTTGCATTTTGAATTAGGTTTCCATAGGCGGGATCTGAGGTTTGGCGGATTATGTCTAACACTTCTCTCCCAGTCTCCTGCCGAATCTGCCTTCTCTGTATCAAAGAACACATCCCCTGGCCCCAGGCCATCTTACATGGACTCTGTCTCCAAAGGAACCCAGCAGGTTTGAGCTCAGTACCATTCCCTTCCTTGCCTCCTCTATTGCGTTATTAAAATGGTTCTCAAACAAAAGAGTGAGGAGTAGAAAGTAAAAATAGAAGCACACATCTTTAAGATTTGCTATGTTCTCTCTATAAACTCTCCCACAATTGCCATTTTCATGTTACCTACATGATATAGGCTGTCCATAGAGTTGACTGTCATGAGCTCCTTGGAACTGGCTTTGTCACATCTGTCTGGTTTTACAGATTCATATTTTAGTCTCTATGGTTTTTGTCCTTGAACTATTTCTCCATCTTTACCTTTCACAAATACCATACACGGGAGGGTTAGAAGTACTTTTTGATTGGGTGTTTTGTGTCAAGGTGAGTTCTCTGCATAGTTAGTTCAGTTTTTGTTTATATTATACCAGTTATAGCTCATTCTTCCAACATACTTGCCTATCTTTTAAATTTCCATGATGTGAATAGGAGACTCTGCATTATCTCAGCTTATTTGAAAGACATCCAGCAGGTGATCATGATTTCCATGGACACAGAGAATTTTCTTTTCTGAGACTATTATCTTCATAATGACCATGACTCTTAAGAACTTGAAGTCAAAGAAAGGAGTAATAGGCTGAGAAATGGAACCAACTGCTAGATTAGGTATATGGCAGATACACAAATATTACATATACACATACATAATATATATTTACATACACACATATATTTACATACACACAGATATGTATATAAACAGATGAAAGAGAGATGAGGAAGGATAAATAACAGATGATATATTATAGAAAGAAAGATGGTAAATAAATTACAGAAAATTGGATGATAGATAAATAGATGATTATTATAAGAAGTTGGCTCACAGCCTTATTTATAATAGCCAGAAGCTGGAAAGAACCCAGATGCCCCTCAAAGGAGGAATAGATTCAGAAAATGTGGTATATTTACACAATGGAATACTACTCAGCAATTAGAAACAATGAATTCACAAAATTTTTAGGCAAATGGTTTGATCTGGAAAATATCATCCTAAGTGAGGTAACCCAGTCACAAAAGAATACACATGGAATGCAATCTCTGATAAGTGGATATTAATTAGCCCAGAAGCCCTGAATACCCAAGGCACAAATTGCATAACAAATGACTCCCATGAAGAAGTATGGAGAGGGTCCTGATCCTGGAAAGGATTGATCTAGCATTGGAAGGGAATATAAAGACAGAGAAAAAGGAGGGAGGTGATTGGAGAAGGGATGGAGAGAAGAAGGTTTATGGGACATATGGGGAGGGGGGATCCGGGAAAGGGGAAATCATTTGGAATGTAAACAAAGAATATAGAAAATATAAATATTAAAAAAAAGAAGTTGGCTCACATAATTATGGAGGCTGATATCTTCATTCTGAAGGCCTGAGAACCAGAAGAATTGATGGTATCAGCTTCAGTTCTAGCCCAATGGCTGAAGACTGCGCTTCCATTTCAAGGGCAATAAGGAGAACATCAGAAGTTTTAGCATTTTGTACTAGTCAGGTTTGTGATAAACTGGATGAGGCCCACCACCATAGAGAACATAAACCTCTTTATTCAGTCTATTAATTCAAATGCTATTTTCATCCAATATACTCTCACAGAAACACCTAGCGGGATTCCCAATCTCTGAAAAGTCTGGTATGACATCATTTACAAATATGTTGGAGTGACTTCATAGCTATCCAAGTATGTGTGCAAGCAGCAGACAGAATGCAGGAGGCTAGGCATGCTTGGCTAGAACAATGTTTGGCCAAATAAGTATCTAGTCATCACGTGACAAAGTCAAAATGACACATGCAATTACCTTCTGTAGAGGATAGTCCTGAGGGCCTCATACCTGTGCTATTATAGCATTGAAGTTATACCTTGTGGGAGAAATCTGTAATGTCATAGGATCTGTGAGTGTCTGCCTTTGCTATTCTGTAGGAGTAGTAGAGCTTTAGTTCTTAGGGACAGAGGGCCACACTTCTGTTCTACACCAGTGACTGTAGTCAAGGGTTGGTGCACGATCATTTTATATCATTTTACAAATGTATCACTTTTCACTATTTTCAGATCTTTATTGTGTGGGTAGCCATCACCTTGCTTTTCATCATAGTGCAGCTGTTTAATTGACTATTTAAATCACCTTTAAAGTTTCTGAGAGAGGACATGAAACAATACCTTACCCAACGAAGTTTAGCAACACTTAACTGAACTCTCAAAGAAAATTACTATTTAAATTTTTATTAAGATCTAAGTAGCAAATAGAATGCTGGGCTGGGCTTGTAGCTAAAGACAATAATAAACGAGGGACCTCCCCCCAAAGATCCAGCTACCATGACTGTGTTCTTGTTCAAATCACTGAACTCTGAATTCTGTACAACCATTCCCTTGACAAAAACTAGGAAGGCGAGCTTGGACTCAGTGTAGACTGGAGAAATAAGTGCTTTTATGTTGCATGTCTGTGTGGTAATTCCTTCAGTGGGATTTTTCAAGATGGGGATTAATGCACTGGGAATACATCTTACCTGGTAGATTGCTTGTCTAGCTGATAAAGCCCTTTGTTCAATCACCAGCACCACATAAACTGGGCATGATAGCATACTCCTGTAATCCTAATACTAGAGAGTTGGAGTTTAATATCATTCTTGCCCTCATAGTTCCATTCCAGGCTGAACTACATGAGACTGCACCAAAAATATAGACAAGACACGTGTGGCCCTGGGCAGGAAAGGTGACTTTTGAAATTTCTTCCCCCTCACAGCTGGGATTTAATGAGGAAAATAATAAGCTGTGTAGTCAAATTTGAATTTGAACACTGAATACTTTCTGGTATGGATATTTCAAACACCATATGGGACATACCTATACTAAAAATTATTACTGGTTTGTCTGAAATGCAAATTTAACTTCATGTCCTACATTTTTCTCTGTAAACCCCACAGTGACAGCTAACCTAGTTTTTCTCAACAAGATGGCCAAGTAGGGCATCAGCGCCTGGCATCTGGGTTGTTCACTTGGTACCTGTGCATCATGGGACAGGAAGTGTTAGTGTTTCTTTTTTAGCCCAGGTTGTAATACCACGTCTATGATAAAATAAACCTTGTGACATTTTAATACTGACATAAAAAGTCACCAGGCTAGTCCCTGAATAAACCTGAAGACTACGTGGAGTCACAGACAGAGAACGATCAGTCGCAGAAGAAGCAAAGAATGAGACAGAAACCTTTTGCTTAAACCAGAAAATTCTTACATTGTGTCTGAAAGAGGAACTGAGTTAAATAAGTTCACATCTTGCATATTAAATAGAAAAAGGAAAGTTTTTCTTAAGAGAAGAATTTACATTTCTCTTTAGGAGTCAATGCAGTGTTTAACTAGGGTGCCATTCCCAGTATGTTCTCTGTGGTAAGCTGCTTGCACAACCTGTGGTCATGCATTTTGATAAACTTGTACTGCCATCTCTCCTTAAAGACTTGTGCATTTAACTCATAGATGGTATGAACTAGACAACCAGAGTTTATGAGCAACACATGAGCATCTGTCGCTGGTAAGGCTGATCTTGGGTATCATTAATTGATGGACCTTATGACTGATGACAAGCAACCAGTGATCTGGCTCTCAGCTTCTGACCTGCCTGGGCACAATCATGTTAAACCACATCCTGGGCCTATAGTCTCATGAACTCCACATGTCGAGAGAGGATCAGAAACGTAAACTCCTGATTTAAAATGCATATAGTGCCTAAGCCTATGTTGTAAGATTTCCCATCATCAACATTTCCTTGGAAATAAAATATGAACTTGTACAGCAAAAGTCTGTGGAGTTAGCTTAGGAACTCTTTATTCAGTCAAGACTATTTAGTTGGGTCTAGCCTTGAGTGTCTTCTTATGTATATGTGTGAGAACAGAAGTTGTGATGCTACACAGACCCTCACAGAGAGACAGAGCAACCACTGTGAAAGGAGTTGATCAATAGTTAGAGTACAGTAAGTTTTCCCTAGGTGATGCCCTCTAACTTAAGACAGAAGAAGTGACATGCAATTAGCCAGAAAAGGGCAGGTAAAATGGTAGACCTCGGCCTCTAGATATGTACAAAGAGTTGAGAAGAAAGAGAACATAGCAGTTGTAGAGTATTCACAGAGTCCATTCATATGTGGCTTTGGGCCAAGGGTCTCAAGATGGTCAGGAACAGGACTGTGGCTTAGAGAGTGGCTGAGAGCCAGAGAGAAATGGAGCTCAGAACTTCCCAAAACACGGAAGACATTGGGAGATAACACAGGAGATCAACCACACAGGAGGCCATGAGGCAAGTTAAAAGTGGTAACTATAGCCAGGAGGGTAGTTGAAGTGGAAATTTCTTGTTGCATCATGTAATGTTTTCCCGGAACAGACTCATGTGATGTTTTGCTGAAGCAGGCCCATGAGAAAACACGTGATGTTTTGGGAAAGTGTAAGACCCAACAGACAGTGATGGGACACTTGCATAGCTAGCCTTGCAACACTTCATGGGTCTTGCATCTTTGCTGCTCTTTGTTGAGCGAACTCCTAGCACTTGGGCTGGTTCTGGTTGCTCCTGCTGACTCATCATGATTCATTGGAGGCCTGATTCTGCTGGATCTTGGCACCCCTTGATTCGTGTTTGGTGATACTCTTTGAACTGGACTTTTGTTATCCTGACACTACTGAACTGGGCTGCTGATATCCTGACAATGGAGATGAGAATCTTCTCAAAGAACTACTTCTATAGAGGTCCACACCCCCTTGTCCTATTTACCTTCTTTTCTCTCCTACCTTTGGATGGTGGGCTATAAAGGGGGATTGCAGTGTTTGAGAACCCTTACTAAAGTAGGCTTTGAAAAATCTAAAGATGATCTATAAGATGAATTTAGTGTGTTATGTCAGAAGAAGATTATCTAAAGCATAAATATCCATCAATTTTTACATACACATGTATCCACACATACCTACACATGAATGCACATGTTTATATGACTCTGACTTAAGGGAATTAAGGATGTTATTTTCTAAGGCAGAAAAATTCATAGAGAACTAGGAAAGGATCAGTGGGTTCACTACAAGACAGGTGAGTATGTGGTAACTTATACTTTTGCCACATAAATATTACAACTATTGCATACTATTTGGAAGAAAAATCTTACAAGTCAGTAATACAAGTCCTAGTTTCAACAGAGAAGTCTGTAATATTATTTTAGACGCTATCATCACAGAGACTCTAAATGATTTTTGTTTGAAGTAGACTAAATAATTTAGGAAATGTATTTGAGACAGGAGGAGAAGCAGGCTGTTGGTGGGGCCTCTGGAAGCATGCTTTAAAGGGATTGTCAGAATGACTCAGCTGAGAGGAAAAGCACAGAACGTGGGATGCATTGGGAGGTCACTCAGAAGAGTTTTGTGTCATAGCAACAAGGCGGAGGGCTCAGCCCAGATCAAAAGTATCTTGTGGACCCAGAAGATCAAGGAGGCTTAGGAAACATTATTGGATTCAATAAGAGGAGATCACCAGTAGCTTGGCAAGGGGTGTTTCTAAGAGCAGGAATGAGGCGGCGAGGAAATTGAAGAATATTTGGGAGGCAAAATGTAGAAGGTCAGAAATGTTTATGTTACCATGAAAGGATCTTGAGTAGGGTAAGTAGTGGAGGGAAGAAAACTGTGGGTGGAGAGGGGATTATGAAGATACAAAAAGGGCTCAGTGTGGGACACACACCAATCACATCTGTATTCAGAAGTGGAGGTTAAAGAATCCTGTCAAGACCAGCCTTAGCTATATAAGCCAGTTCAACGCAACCTGGGCTACAGGAGCCACTCCAAAACATAAAGAATAAGAAGATGAAGGAGGAGGAAGAGGAGGAAGAGGGTGAGGAGGAGGAGAAGGAGAAGGAGGAAGAAGAGGAGGAGGAGGAGAAAGGGAAGAAGGAGAAGGAGAAGGAGAAGGAAGAGGAGAAGGAGGAGAAAGAGGAGGAGGAAAAGAGGAGGAGGAGGAGGAGGCGAGGAGGAGGCGAGGAGGAGGAGAAGGAGGAGAAGGAGAAGGAGGAGAAGGAGAAGGAGAAGGAGAAGGAGAAGGAGAAGGAGAAGGAGAAGGAGAAGGAGAAGGAGAAGGAGAAGGAGAAGGAGAAGGAGAAGGAAAAAGAAATGATGATACAGGAAAGAGCAAGGCCTGAAGAAGTTCAACAGTTGAATCAGAGGGGCCATCTCTCTCTCTCTCTCTCTCTCTCTCTCTCTCTCTCTCTCTCTCTCTCTCTCTCTCTCTCTCTCTATCTGTCTCTCTGTCTGTCTCTCTCTCTCTCTGTCTCTCTTTCTCTCTGTCCTGTATTGTTGAAAGTGACAGATTATAACCCAGGGTAGGAGGTGTGAGGAGAAGGAGAACATTTGAAATTGCCAATTTGAGGCTGGGAGTGGGTTGCCAGGCAGTTGTGAGTGCCCAGTGGATGTGAAAGCCGTAACTTGGAATTGGAATCGATCTGAACAGTTGTGTGATTTTCTCCACTGGAGCTTGGAGGCACTGATGTAGAGCTTCCGAGGTGCTGCAGTACAATTGATCACAGGCAGGAGAGTGCTAGACAGCCTGATGAATAGCAGGGGAGCCCTGGCCAGAGAGGTAGATTTGAGGGGACCTGGAGAAGAGGGGCCATTTTACCTCAAAGGAAGAATTGAGGATTAATGGATGTGGAAAACTGAGGATGAGACTTAGGAACTGAAGGACTCCAAGGATCTTAAAATAAGATGCCCGCATCAGAATTTCTATTTGGAAAAATGGATGTTTGCCAAGACTTATGAAATTTATAAAAGTACAAATAAATTCCAAGTAGTTACAGCTCACAGCTCATGTTTAAAACATTACAAGACTATAGAAAATTAAAACTATAATAGTATTGTAAATAATACATTGTATATAAATATATGTAGTAGAAAATAGATACTGTATTTTTATAATGAAGGATCTCATATATGTATTACATATAATATAAACAACATGAAAGTATTTTAATGATTTGTTTTTATTTGTGTGTACATATGCGTGAGTTTATGCTATTTGTGTGTTTGAGGGGGGGTCTGGACTAGAAAACAGAATAGTACATCAAAGCTAGAAGTGCTATCACATGCAGTTGTGAGCTGCCCAGTATAGGTGCTGAGACCCAAACTAAGTTCCTTTGGAAGAGCAATAAGCACTCCTAATCACTCAACTATGTCTCCAACCCCCCAAAGTGGACTTGAAAATGAACACAAAATGTTATTGAAAGTCTTTATAAATACTTACATTGGTTACAATTTACAACCTTTAATTGCGAGTATTTTAATAAGATCTATGATGTTGAACAAAAATGGGGTTACATTTGAAGCATGAAAACTAAGGAACAAACACACTGACAGTATTAAATTGTATGCTGTAACTAGTGTGCCATGGCTGACACAGTTTTGTTGTGGACGAGATCACACACATTCTAGGTTAACAGTGAGTGGTTTGGAAAGTACATTAGGAAGTTGGAGAAATGGCTCAGCGGTTAAGAACACTAGCTGCTCTCCCAGAGGTCCTGAGTTCAATTCCCAGCAACCACATAGTGGCTCACAAGCACCTATGATACAATCTGGTACCCTATTCTGGCATGCAGAGGTGCATGTAGTTAGAGCACGTATACACAGGAAATAAATACATCTTTAAAAGAAAAGAAAGAAAAGTATCTTAGGAGATATAGATAAACATCTGGGCCCCTTGGGACAGCTATGAATGGTAAATTAGATTTTTTAGTACAATAACAGTATGAAGTTTCAGACTATGTAAATACTTTTAATACCCCGCTCTAAACTGGTAAACTGCAGCATTTTGGTTATCCACTCTTGCTCAAACTTCAGATTTTTGGTCAAGGCCATCACATTATGGAGAACTAATTATTATTTCACTTAATTTTCTTATGTATTGCAGAAAGAGTTGTTTTTTTTTTTTTTACACATTTAGAAAGTCTCCAGGACAAGAAAATGAAAATATGCTTTGCCAGTCATCAAATCCATGAATGTAGATCTGTCTGAATTATAGCTTAATATAAATTCTATTCACATGATTTGCATTTCTGTATTTAAAAATGACTACAGTTCATGTTGGGCAACTTTGCTTCATGGATTTCTAATGCTTGGAGTGCTGTACTCCTTTAAACCAGACATGTCCTTATCAACAGAGTCACATGCCAAGGCTTTGTCTTTAAACGACTTAAAAAATCAAGTAGAACGTGGAGGCAGTGCTCATGGTGTGGCTTGTGTCTCATATCATGAGTTCTGCTGTAACAATGTGGACTTGTTCCAAATAGCACCTGTTCGCACTGATGTAGCTTCTGTTTTATGTGACCATGGTCTATGGCATCAGGAAGCCTAAGACGTGGCAAGGGCAGGGGCATTTTCCCTTTGCCTCCCACTGATACGATGCTTGCTGCCCAGCAGGGAAGACTCATTCCTACACGTGCCATTCATTTCTAGAGGTTTGCTTGTGCTGGGTGGCTAGTTGCTCCCCCTCTTGCTTGAGTGTGGCAGACAGTTGACAGAAGGACTGAGGATATATATTCAGACATGAATAGGAAACAACAAAGAAGGAGAGATGTGGGAAAGGGAGAAATGGGCAGAATGGTACTAGCTTAAATTCTAAACAGCATGAGCTTCAAACTAAGCGACTAACCCGAGTGCCAGATGAAAACTCCCATTTCTAGAGTTTAAAAATTATACTCTTTATATTCTTTGCAGTGTCCTGTAAGAGAAGTGTTCATTAAAATAGGTCAACTGTCATAAAGATACATGGTAACTTCATGTAATTTTCATCCCCGTTTTTATTTCTTCTCTTAGCTTTCCTGAGTTTAGGCTTCTAAATCTTAATTAGGGATAGTAAGGTGGCTCCAAGCTATTCTCTCTCTCTCTCTCTCTCTCTCTCTCTCTCTCTCTCTCTCTCTCTCTCTCTCTCTCTCCCAAAACCCACCCACTCCCCACTCCCACAGCATACCTTTTTTTTTTTTTTTGAAAATGCTTACTTTATAAATAGTGAGTAAAAGGGAAGGAGCGAGATAGGAATGTGTGTGTGTGTGTGTGTGTGTGTATGAGATAGTTAGAGATAGAGAGATAGAGATACATAAAGAGATAGAGATAGATACAGATACATAGAGAGATACTTAGAGAGATAGAGAGATAGATTAGTTACACATGGGTTTTCATCTTTTTGAACTTTATTTTACAGAGAAACTTTCTAGGGCGTAAAGCTCATGTTATATTCTTAGCTCCCGCAC
Organism: Apodemus sylvaticus; assembly: GCF_947179515.1. Taxonomy (NCBI): domain Eukaryota; kingdom Metazoa; phylum Chordata; class Mammalia; order Rodentia; family Muridae; genus Apodemus; species Apodemus sylvaticus. The sequence continues at coordinate 143,109,891 of NC_067475.1, forward strand.
TGAGTCATTCTCTGCCCTTGCACACCTTACTTAACACCCTAGCACCTAGTATAAGCTGCCTTTTCCTAAACTAAATTATGTTTGAAAAGAGAAAACTTCAGTTCCTCTGTCATGAGGATCCTCTTTGGTGAACTGCTGCAACCTGTTCAGGTATAATTTGTGACAGAAAGAGGATGGAAAGGGTCTTAGACATAGCCAGAGTAGTTCTGAAGACATCTTGCAGCTGAAGCATGGCTACCCTATCTCTATTCCCAGGATGCCTACAAGGAGACAAGGGTATGCAGTCCTAACCAGCCTTGTGGTGCAAGGCTTTACCTCTGCCTTACTATAAAGCACAGAGAACATAGCTGTCAGTTTTCACCTGAAACTTGTTCTGTAAGATTAAACTGAAATTTTTATTTTCAAAATTCTTAGAAAACTTAGAATCCTCTCTGGCTGTTTCCAACATGTGCCCCCTGTCCTTGAAGTGACCAGCCTCCCTGTCCTCCTTCCTCACACACGCATGTGAAAATATAGGCCACTAAGTTTAGTCATGAAATCTGATCTTTCCAAAGTCACTTTGTAACTCCCCAAGACCTTCCCAACACAACTACTAAGGATTTTTAATACATTACTGATTTGATTTATTAGCATATGTAAATTACATAAAATGATTTTCATAATTGTTATTTATTTAAATTATAATTGGTTTTTAAATTAAGTTTTGCATATATCAGAGTTCCCAGTTTAAAAAAAAAACCTTCAATTTTGTTTGATTATATTAAAGATTTTTTTAATGGGTGGTCATATTTCAGATGATCATAGGGTAAAAGCAGATTATTTGATGTAGGTTTTGTTTTTGCTTTGTTTTTCACTTATTCACCACTAAAATAAAAAGAACCCATGACAGAGTTAGGACAAAAAAACCTATTAGATTTATATCCTTGGCTTTATATCTGTGCAGGTCAATCTGTTAGATAGCTTCCTACAGATCCAATTAGTGCATTGTACACAAGGCCAACATTTCAGAGATCAACTAACCTCTTTTAAAGAGGGTGAGTTTTGTGTTGAATTATTTGTCAAAGTTGAACACTCATGTAAGAACTGTCCCCAAACAGTATGGGTCAGATAGATGAGGGGGATCCCTCCTAGATTGACCAAGCTGTATAATTTAAGTAATTTATGTTGCTGCTATGTCCTTTAAGGTGACTAGTCCCTCTTCTTTCTCCTCATAGCATTAGGAATATCTTACTTAGAGACGTGTGTGAAAACACACAACGCAAAGGTTGGCTGCTACATCTGCAACAGAGAAGGTAGAAATAAAGATTCAAGAAAGGTTTTGTGGGAAAATGACAACATGAAGAAGATACCAGGTATGTGAGATAAACCAGGTGGAAGAGATTCGAGGAAGGGGGTCAGCTTTGAGCATCCTACAGTAGTTCTATCAGGGATGAAAATGCACACAGATTCAGAAAGGGCGGGGATATGGGTCTGTTTCTGTAGGTGCTAAGACAAGAACTACAACATAGGGGCGTTTTCCAAATGTATGCAGTTATGTAAAACAAGCAGGACTTGAAGAAAAAGATTTCTGCAACCATGACAAGGGATTTCTTTCACTGTCAAATTGACTCTCCTGAGATTACATGTTCATGCCATTGTGTCAGCATGGTCTCTAAAGACATCCGTCTTCTGGCATCCTGTAGCCCCTTCTCCTCTGATGTGAGCCAGGCTCAGGACTTTGTTCTACTTGATAGACTAAGGCAACAGCAATGGAATGCAACTTCCAAGGCTACGTTGTGAAGACAGTAAGCTTCCACCATTTGATGTCTGGATCATTCTGAGGGAAGCCTTCTGACCTGTGTGAGAGGGCCTGATTGTGCTGACTAAGAGCCAACAAAGTCCCCAGTGAGTGGGGAAGCATTGAGGTTAGCCTTGAAATGAATGAGGCCCCAGAACACTCGAGTGCTGGCCTTGTCTGTGACTCTGAGCCAGAGGATGGATTTTTCTACTTCATAGAAACTATAATAAGTAACTGATATGTATCCGTCTAGCAGTAAATATGCATTTAGTTCTCTTGGTTACATTTTAAAAGCCCCCATTCCACTGGTTGTTCAGTGTTAGCAATACCTGCTTTCACAATTCACACTGATAGATTGAGTAATCTTGCTTCTTCTTTCCACTTTCCTTCTGATATTTTGCTAAAGGTATTATTTAAATTTTGTTCTACTAATATGTTATATGTATCTTATGCTGTGCTTCTAGTGGATTCTAGAATAAGAAACAGTTGTCAGAACATATAGAATCACAATCGTAAGTGCTCACAACAAAATAAAGGTTCAATCAATCCTTTTTCAATCAACAAAATGATAGGTTGGAGGATAGGGTGGTGGCTCATTAGGTAAAGGCTTTGCCATGCAAGCATGAGGACGAAAGTTCAAATCCCCACTACTCAAGTAAAAGCCGGATGCACATGGAGTCTTGCCTATAGCAGTCCTTCCTGTTCTTCTTGGTTGTTCTGTAGTATGGGATGTGGAGACAGGAATTCCCTGGAACAAGTTATCTAGCCACACTAGACATTACATTGTGGGTTTAGCAAGAGACCCTACCTCAAACCCCCGCCTCAATATGTAAGCTATGGAGCATTGAGTAAGGCACTTAATAGTCTCTGCTAGCATATGCACACACATGCGCCTGCAGTTACATCACAGTGAACACACGCATCATACACATGAACAACATAAAGAAACAACTATTAAAAATGCCTCAAGATAAGAAAGACATCATTCTGCAAGCTCCATGGTACTAAAAAATAAAACATAGTTAGAAAATGAGTGGAGGTGAAGAGAGTGGTATAAACACATGTAGCACATTCTTTGTGTGTTGTTTAATTCTTTAGAAGATGGATTTCTGTTTTCAACACTGGAACATCTTTGAGTTTGGAATGCAACTTATAATCTCCGGTAACGGTCTTGTGGCAATTGCCTGCTCATGGGACAAGACAAGACAATCTCAATGGCTACTCACAAGGGCCATTGATGGATGTGCATTATTAGCATAGCATACATCGAGCTTCATGCCATTTAAAATATCATTAGGAGGTAAATACAATGACTCACTGGTCATGGAATTAGTTTTCCTATGTATATTAAGACAGTAACAGTAATATATGTGCCAACATTTATATACAAATACATCTATAAGAGTTATTGCAATGAATATAAAATTAAAATTCTGAATAACAAAGCCTGGTGTCATAGTTGAATTAGGAATATTTTTCACAATTATAATAATACATTATCTAAATGATAATATATTGATATTGTTTATTATGCCATATTGTGTAATACAGTACATATAATATATGCTATTATTTGCTGAGAGTAGAGATCAATATGATGACTATGCAAGTGGGAGGCAAGTTCTTGACGACTTGGCTATGGCCCTGTTCCTGACTTGACATGAATGCCAGACAAACATGATTTAAAGGTGTGTATGCGCTAATGTCCCTTTACTTTACAGTGATACATTTCAACTTGATCACTTTGGATATTTTATTCAAACAGGGAATTCTCTTTCTTCTCGGTTGTTTTGAAGAACTTTCTGACAGCCTGTTCTCCCGAGCCTCATGGGTCTCTAGGATGAAGTGGTAGACTTTGTACTCCTATCCTCGCACTTACAGGTGCTTATTAGTTTATCAGTACTTATTAGTATTCCCTTGTGTGGCCTGTCTACATGATATACATAATTTATGATTTGCACATCTACAAATGAAATGAACTGAATGCTCATTTTATGGAGATATCTGTGGTCTAACCTGTTACCTGAATCCGTGTCAACTTCTGTGGTCATGCTGTATCCAGAAACTGTGTGGATTTGCAGGACTATTGATGACTACAGATTCAAAAGTTGCTAATGTGAGACATAGAGGCTTCTGTGACCTCCCCCTGCAAAAGAAACAGTTTAGACAGAGAAGCCATTGAGGAGAGTTCTTATCAATTGTGACAGGGATGCAGAAGTTGAACTATTCACAGTCCATGACTTCTGACAGGATAGGAGTGGGGAAGGACTCAGTTTTTTTTAAGACGCTGGCCACTGGGTGTTTGACCATGCTCTGTAGAGTATATGACATGCAAATTACACTCGATATTGGTTTTCTTCTTTTTTCCTTCTTGTTTGGGTTTTGGGGAGGTCAGGGAAGTGAATGTGATCCAGGTGCATTATGTGAAATTTCCAAATAATCAATAAAATATTACACTAATAAAAATAAAACAATTCTTAATATGTATAAAATTTTAATATTACATTAGAGGCAGAAGCAAACATACATACTAATGAGTTACATGCATGCTACTGAGTTGGATGTGTTTTTTCATTTTTATTAAAGAATTAAGTTTGGAAAAAGGAACTTACCTATCTTGCTCCCTGTCTCTGTTTTCTTCCCTTCTCTGATTCTCCAGTGTAGATATGGTAGGATCTTTTATAATATAGTTAATCCCTGCAAACAAAGAGACAAATAAATGAAACCCAGAATTTGCAAAATAAAATAAGGAAAGATTCCTGAGCAATTCTACCAGGCTTGGATCATCTTTGCATATTGATCTGCAGAAAAAAATATTTTGTTCAAATCAATGCATTTCAAAGGACAATAGGATTGCTCCTTTAGTATTTGATAAGGTTAGAAAAGTAAGAAAGATTAACCAAATATTTAATCTATTAACAAATAGCTGATGTGACATGGTCAAATTTAATTTTACTTGTTACATCTTCTTCTACCTTGCTCCTGGGCGTAGAGTCATGGAGGGAGGATCAGTCAAAAAATGTCATCACTGGGGGAAATATTAGTTAATAAGTTGAATTGCAGGGATAGAATGCCACAAAAATAATTATTCAATATGTGATTGTAGATATGCAAGACTCATAGGGAGCTATCTGTATTAGCTAAGCGAAATGAGCAGATCTCCTGGTGGAGCAGTACAACAGCTCAAAAACTCAATAAATACTCACTTTCCTGTGCATGTTACAGCTTAGGACATCACTGGGGTGACACCCTTGCCTTGGAGGCTCTCCACGGCCAGGAGGAAAATCAATGGGAATCATCCTGATCTGGGAAAGGCAGATGCCACTCACTACCCGGATCATTCTCTTCTTGTCACCTCATATTCCTCCAGGATTTCTGCCTTAGCTACATTTCTCATTTCTGTGACCAAAATACGTATCAGAAACAGCTTAAGGGAGGATGAACTTATGAGATCAGGGTTTTAGAGGCGTTGTCCCATAGGAGTCAGGAAGCCATGGCAGAGGTCATGATCATGGGAGTATGCTCTGAGGATTCTTCATGTTGTGTTGGCCAGAAAGTAGAGAAAGCTAAGTCAGAACAGAGAGTGGGCAGAGCCTCCAAATATCTGCACCTAACTGCTTCCACCAGTCAGTCCCATCTCCTAAAGGATCCATCGCTGTCAAAGGAGTGCCATAAGGTGGGAATTGAGGATTTAAAACATTGGCTTGTAAACTGGGTGTAGTTGCTTATTCTTATAATACCAAGCAATAGGAAGGTGGGGTTAGGATGTTCATAAGTTCAAGTCATCTTCTGCCACACAGTGAATGTGAGGCTAGTCTCGATTGCATCCTATCCCTCTTTAAAATAATTAAGACATGGGTCTATGGTGGACATTTTTGAATCAAACTATAGCAATCTGTCATTTGTCAAACCTTCTTGCGAGGCCAACTGTGAAACTTACAGATCAATGCTTTGGGAATGTAGAGAAAACCACGCAACTGGACAAAACCTGAACAGATCATAGTCATGTTGGTCAAATCTCAGCATAAGAAAAAGAGACTGTGGTATACACACTCAGAAAGGAATATGCATTGTAAGCCTGAAAAACCCCACTGAAAGAGAGCAGGTGCAGGTTGTATAGTCAGTTGATGAACCCCAGCTAAAAGGCACCACACAACTGCTGACACTTTTGATGAGGAAGGTGAATATGTGGGGTTCATTGGTCCAAATGCTCAGCACTTAATTCTTCCTGCATTCTAAATACATTTTTACAAATTTTTAATTATATTTTAATAAGCTTAGGAACTAAAACCATTCTGGGGACAATTGGAAACTACCAAGAGTGTACCGTTGAGTTTGCTGCATTAAGATTCAATCTTTAGTGAATGTGCAAGTATTAATTTCTTGAGTCATGGTAGCATTATGTGATCTGGTCCAGATTCTGGAGCTAAAATCCTTTGGGCTATTTACTTTCAGCTAACTGAGAGGCTTCTCTCAGTATTTGCTCGAGGACTAAGGGATGATTCCTTCTTTGTCTCCTGCCTGGATTCTCACTGCAAAATTACTCAAGACATGCAAATGGGAGAGACCATACTTCCCCAGACTGAGTATTGCTTTCTCATTATTCCCCATTAGTTTTATTTGACTTTTCCACCTGGTCTACACAACTACTGAATATTTTATCTAATAGTTCCCAACCTCAGAAATTGATCTTGCAACAACAGTATTTCCACTTAGCCACAGAACAGATAGAGTTTAGTGAGCGGGTTACTGCAGGGAGGAAGGGGGAAAGGGCATTCTGGGTTTTAAGGCAGCAAAGAATTTTCCATGTAGGGCATAATAATATTTATTCGAAAGTTGAATTTTATAGCTTAGTTATAATACATATTTAGATTGTGAATTTGAAACAGAGGAAACCCAAGAAAAGTCCTCTCCCCATAATGTCTTTTATATATGGCAGAGACGCTATGCCCATGAAATCTCAAAATTATGAGTGCCTCAATAAGTCAGGCACAATGACAACACTAGCCAACATGCCCTGTGGAGGGAGGCATCTCTCCCACTCCTCTCCTCCCCCCACAGATAGGCAGGTCATAGTTCGTGAGAGGGCAGGGCCGCTGGTCTTCTCTAGGGATGAGCACCATGATAGGTTACCCCATTCCATGTGCTCGGTCGTAACTACACATAGACATGAGCAGTACTAAGTGGACTTAGCAGGCTGTATTCACATACACATATGAGTATCCACATAAAAACAGTAATTAAAGAATAAGATGTCATAAACTTAGAGAAATTGTGTGTGGGAGACATGGGAAGGGTTGTGGGTAGAAGAGGAAGGGCAGGAAATGATATGAAGTTTTAAGACTGGGGATTGCTTCACAAGGCATGAGTATCCCCCCCCTTAGTTTTTTAAAACTGGTCTAATAAACGCATTTTGCAAATAGCAATGCATGAGCATTTGCTCTAAGCCCATTTCTTCAAATATATTGGAAAAAAAAGCCAAGAACACCGCAATTCATTTTAACTCACACAGGCTCAGTGTTATTTGAAGCTGGAAGATTCCATGATGCTTTTAATACTGAACTCCTGACTCCTCGATTTAAGTCATCAATATGGTTCTCCTTCCTGATGGCTGTAGAATCCCCACCAAGCAAGGTCACAGAACACAAGGGCTGATCGTTGCTTCTTCTCACCATCATTCTTCAGTTGGTAGTTGCTGCTGTCACAGGCTGTGTGGTGAGAAAGATTCTGTAGCCATGTCTTCTCACCAAGACAAAAGTCTATGATTAATACTAATGTCTTTTACAAGTACGGGAAAGGAAAAAGGTTATTGGTTAGATTTCAGTACTGACACTTCTGTTGTCAATAAAAGTCACACCAAGTTTGAACAAACAGATTTTCAGTGGGTCATATTATGAATGAAGATAATTAGCTAAAAGTAAGCATTCAAGATGGAGTATTTATTGTGTAGGAGGACATTATTGGGTTACTTTTCTGTTGCTGTGATAAAAACACCACAACCAAGATCAATTTAGGGAGGAAAGCGTTCATTTTGGTTTACTGTTCCTGAAGGAGAGACCGCAGAGTCCTGGTAAAGTCAAGATAGCGCATGCAGGAGTGAGAAGCTACCTGATCACATTTGTATTCACACAGGAAGGAGGGTTGATGGGGAAGAGGGTGAGAAAGGCAGAGGGAGAAGGAGGGAGAGGAAGGGATGGGGAGGGAGAGGGAGAGACAGGGAGGGGGAGAGAGAGGGAGAGAGGGAAAGGGAGAAGGAGAGGGAGAGGGAGAGGGAGAGAGACGAGAGAGAGGGAGGGAGGGGGAGGGGGAGGGGAGGGGCAGAGGAGGGGTATGGAGAGGGAGAGGGAGAGGGAAGGGGGAGGGGAGGGGAGGGAGAGGGGGAAAGAGAGAGGGAAAGGGAGAGGGAGAGGGGGAAGGGAGAGGGAGAGAGAGAGTGGGAAGGGGAGGGAGAGGGAGAGGAGAAAGGGGGAGGGAGAGGGAGAGGGAGAGGCAGGGAGGGAGATTGAGCCAGCAAGTTCTTTATAAACTCACAAAGCCTATCATCAGTCCTCTTAAAGGGGCCATATCCTCCTAAACAGTTTCACTAACTGGAGAGCACTTGTTCAAATAAATTAGTCTATTAGAGACATTTTTATTCAAATGAACAATTTGTTTTGTTCTTGTAGCTGGTTGTAATGGCTTTTCTTCCCTCCCTCCTTCCTCTGCAGATGACTTTAGGCAAATGTTTATTTAGGCAATAGTTATCTCTATCAATGAACGCAACACAGCCTTGAGTCATCTGAGAAGTCTTATCCAAGGGATTGCCTAGATCAGACTGGCTTGGGCCTTGTCCGTGGGAGATTCCCCGATTAATAATTGATGTGGGAAGGCGCAGCCTGTTGTGTGGGTGACCATCTCTGGGCCAGAGTCCTGGCCATGTAAGGGAGCTTCAAGGACGTCTGAAAGCACTTCTTCATCATGGCTCTGCTTCTGGTTGAATGCGGGTCCCAACTTCTCTAAATGATCAACTGGTGCCTGGAAGTGCACGCCAAATAAATCCTTCTTTCCCTAAACTGCTTTTGGTCAGAGTGTTTTTAATCATGACAGAGTGCAAATGGGGCTCAGGCATGGAGTCAAGGTGCAACTCCAGCCAGAGTATTCAAGTGCATATGACTCTGAGAACAGCGCCGGTCTCCCTTTAGCCTTCTCTTCTATGACACAACTGAGCAGAGACGGGTATTCTGGGAATGTGGTTCCCTTGTCCAGAAGTACAAGTACTATAGTCAGAGATCCAGTTCGAGGCTGACTCTCATCCCATGCTCAACACTTGATAGACATCCTTTCCCAGTCTCTATGGTCTCTCTTGGGAAATTAATGCTCATTAATAACAGTGTTCCAGGGGCTGAAGAGAGGGTCAGTGGTTGACAGTGTCGTAGCTGAGGAATCAGGGTTGGTTCTCTACACCATATTGGGAGGTTTACAGTCCAGTACAGGGCATCTGTAATCTTCTTCATGACACTGGGAGATTGTGCATATACAAGCACACACACACACACACACACTCACACATACACTCACACATACACTCACATGCTTACATACACACATAACCCCACACACATCAAAGCCCCCACACTCATTCATATACACACTCATACATATGCTCACTCTCACACACATTCACACACACACACACACACAACAACACACTCTCTCTCTCTCTCTCTCTCTCTCTCTCTCTCTCTCTCTCTCTCTCTCACACACACACACACACACACACACACTGTTTGAAGAGGTAGCTGTAGTCCACTTTCGTGTAGTGTGTATTTACTTAGTGGGTAGTTGAAGTTAAGCTGATTGTTTTTGGTTTCAAACAATTCATTATCATGTGCCTAGAGATTTTGAATCTTGTTTATATTCATTTGCTTTTTGGTCTTTATCCTATTTAGGATTCACTGAGCTACACGAATCTATAGTTTGATTTTCTTTTTAAAAAATCAGTTTTATAAACCCAACAGCAATTATGTCTACTCGTTTATCTTCCTCATTATTTTTTATCTTGGCAGTCATCAATTATATGCATATCAAATATTAGACGTTATCTGTTTTATTCTAGATATTCTGTTCATTTTCATTTTAGCTTTTTCGACTTCCTCCTTGCGTCAGCGTGGATACATTTTATTGATCAACCCTCAGGCTCACAGGCTCACCAATATTCTGCTCTGGCATATAGTTTCCTATGAGTTGATCTTGTGAATTTATAATTTGGTTTTATTATGGGAGTTGCAAGTAAAATTTCTTTTTATTCAGTAGCATGTTATGTTAAAACAAGTTGTAGTTATCACACAGCATATGTCTAATCCAGTTTTTTGATAAATGAAAACACAAACCCAATAGAGTAACTCAGGAACAGAGCTCGGTTCTGAGCAGGAACGTATCTGAGAATCGAAGGCTTGTAAGTGTGGGTGTGTGAGAGCATTGGTGTCGGGCTGGGCAGGTGTCCTGGGCAACATTTCCATACTGATTTTTGTGCAGTTATCTTTGCTGAGTTTCCCCAGCTCCTCTGGCTTCCCATCCATTATTCTCACTGTATCCCTTCACACAGCCGCCATCGTTATTTCAAGTTCCCTGTGGGATGATTTCAACATTTGAGCTATTTTGGGATTCGGTTTTATGGAGCGCTTTCGTCTGCGCTGCCCATTTGTGTGTCTTTCTTTTTGCGCTTGTCATGTGACTTTCTCACTTGCCTTCGAGCCGTTCTGACGAATGATAGCACAAATGAAATAACACTTGCTTCCTGTTTGAAAGTACACTTGATTTTAATTTTATTTTATTGGGGTAGGACCTGTCTGTTTGACTCAGGCAGACAGAGGGCAGCTTGAGAAAGTAATTTGTCATCTTCCACCACGGAGCTGTCGGGCTGGTGGCAAGTGCCCTAAACCACTGAACTACCTCACCGACTGCCATTCTTGCGTTTTCAAGGCAAACGCAAAGTCTAAGTAAGAGATAAGATAACGCTGATTTGTGTTTATGCTTTTCCCCCCTAAATTCAGTTTAATTTGCTTTTTCCAATGTCTTTAACTACTTTGAAATAAAGTCAGGACTTGCCCATTTACAGGGTTTGGAATCTGAGTGCTGAAAACGCTCCAGAAATACCCACAGGATTCAAGGTAGAGTCACCTCCCTTTCGAGCAGCTGGCCGTGTTGAGGTCTCTGCAGAGTTTTCTTTGCTTTCACTCTCTGCGCTGCACTTTCTGAACCTTGGAAGACCTCTTTTAGAACAGTTGTTCGAACCTCAGCCCTGACACGACTATAATTCTATATGCTAAAAAACAAAAACGCAGGACGCCTGGGAGAGGTTCTTTGGTTTTGTTTGTTTTCCTAGTTTTGCTTACTAAAGAGATAATCAAATAAGTACATTAGTGCATGTGTGTGTGTGTGTGTGTGTGTGTGCATGTGTGTGTGTGTGTGTGTTTCCATCCTCTCTGACTCCTTCGACTTCCATCAATGACAGTTTTCTGTACGTGTTTCCTGACTCCAGCTCAATGTACGTTGAGGGAGTTTGCATTGAAGACACTGCAGGACACTCGGAGACAATCTAATGGTTTTCTTTCACCCTTCACACCGCCTCCTTGCATTGGGGGCATCACTTCCTACCGTCGGTGAGTAGTAGTGGGCTAGTGTCATCAGATGGACCGACCCCATTTGGCCTGTGGACGGAATTCTTCCAAATGATTGTGCTGTGGCCCGTGTCCACACCAGGGTCTTAATCCCTAAACATGTCTTCTTCCATTTCTTCCCTTCCCTCGCTTCTTTCTCGCAGCATATTTCATCCTCAGCTGTCTAGGGTTTCTTCTCTTTCACAAAAGATTTGCTTCATTCTTAATATTTCTTTGTTTGGATTTCATTATTTTCCCAACCCTTGGATACCTGTTAAAACCTAAGACTTTCTTAGAAAATTGCCTTTTATGTTTCAAATTGGGGGAGAATGACCCTTTTTTGGGGTGGGGGTAACTTTCTTATATGATTGAAAAAGAAATTCAAGATACTATTGACTTAAAACACCTCTCTTTATACATAAGTTTAGAGACAAATGATACGCGTGATTAGGGACTTGAAGTCACAACTCCACATGCTACTAGAAACGGTCATAGCAGACTGAAAGCATGTCTCTGCTTGCCTCTGCATTTCGCAGAGTGCGTTGTGTAGCACTTGAAACATGAAGGACACCAGGGCAGGGCATCCCTGCGACTCCTGCTCTCCTTCTGGTGCCTTCAGATTCTACTTTGGAAACATTCAACAGAAATATTTTGGTGCTCTGAACTGGGGGGAGTATGCATAAAGGCCGATTCTCACTGACACACTACGAAACATTCCCCCCTCTGCTCTCCCTTTCCTGCTTCCCTAGCTTACAAAACTATTTTGATTCTTCAGGGAGATTGTATTTCTTTTATTGTTCTTACAAATTAAGAGATCCTCTATACCAAACTCCATACATTTTACGTATTGTATAATATAGTCACACTATCATTGTTTTAATTTCCATATTTTATGTATTTAATTATTTTAGTATTTCCTTATAAACTAGTGCTTTGATCAATTACTACTGATCCTATAATTCAATCTAGGTTTTTAAGATGTTTTCTGTTATAATTGTTCAAACAAACCATACACACACACACACATGCACATACACACACACACACATATATATATACATATATATATATATATACATATATACATGTATAATATATGCTTATTAACATGAAGGCACATATTCATTGGGATTTTATTGACCTAAAACTGTTTTTGTTATCCAAATACAATCCACATTCCGAAATAGAATGACTTTATAACTTGTTTCTTTTCTTCATTATCTATATACTCACATAAGTTGTTGAAAATCTACTACTCTTTCTGCTGTGGGAGCTGTCACATTTATAACTTCAATAGATCATCATGGCAATTTGATCAGGCACCTTGCCCTGATTGAATTCTGCTTGGACAAAGATTAAGTAGCAATTCCATACAAATTTATTTTCCTTTGGTGCATATAAATATCCTGTTTGGGGGCTGGAAAGTTGACATCTTTCTTATTCATTTATTTTATTATTTTATGCACTCACTTGCAAAATCCTCAAAGTAATCGCCAGTCCTAAGATCTACTGTGTTGGCTTCATGCAGATGAGTACCCTAGCTACCGTGCAGAATAGAACTGCATGGGTGTGTGACTCACCAATGCTCTCTCCTTTCTGTAGCTTTCTGTGCCCTGAGTATAGTTTCATCTGATTGTCCAGTGTTGGATGGGACCCAGTGGGCGCTCTACTCCACAGCTGATTTACACTTCTGCTAGACTAAGTACAGATGGTGTACGGAATATCGAATGCTATTGCTGATGACCTGAAAAAAACTGAGTCACACGTGCCAGGCCTGAAACAATGTGAACAGGATGATAAAAATGCTTATTACTCATTTCCTTCTCAACAGACGCTCCTTTAATCTTGAACACTGTGACCCTTATATCCGCACCTGAGCAGCAGACCTGTTGGGGGAGATACGCCTGCAAAGCACAGGTATGCACAAAGACAACACACACACACACACACACACACACACACACACACACACACAACCAAACCACATTTTCATAAAGGACACTCCTATTACTTGAGATCTGCTCCTCAGAATTGGTACAGAGCAGCCTATGACATCAATAAGAGTTTGTTCTGTGGTCACCTGCATCCAGAGCCCAGAGGACAACTTTCCTACTTTTGAGCTAGCCTTGGAGAAATTCGAGGGCAATGCCCGTCATGACATTTTACTTGCTTCTGCGCTGTAGCTCACGGTCCGTAGGTACCAACAAGCAACAGGATGCCTGCAGCAGCTGCATGTGGCTGCTGAGAGAGTTTTAAATTAACAAACAATTTTGATTGAAACATGAAAAAAAAAACCTACATATCGTTCCAGTTTCTAAACCCCCCCCCCAAAAAAATGGACATTGAAGATGAGAACTGAAGATAGTTATGGTCCCATTGAAAAGTAATGACTTAAAGAAAAATGACTCAAAGACAAATAAATGAAAATACCATGTTTTAAAGCAGTTGATTTTAATTTCCTGAAATTTTAACAATATACAAATTTTGTAATAGCTGACAGAATATTTTTGGACACAATGGATTTTTGGACAACATGAAAATAATTTCAATAAAATCTGACAAATAATTATGATAATTAATTTAAAAACATATATTATCTTTAATTAAATCACCCCTAGTAATACCTGTTTAACTATGTTAAATCGCTATTATGATGATTTCATAATTATAATGATTAGAGTTTCTGGAGTGAAGTTAAAAAAATGACTATGTAAAATATAGAGTAGCTTCTTATTTTGTTTATTTCTTTTTTTATTCAATATATTTTTTATTTACATTTCAAATGATTTCCCCTTTCCTAGCCCCCCCACTCCCAGAAAGTCCTGTAAGCCCCCTTCTCTCCCCCTGTCCTCCCACCCACCCCTTCCCACTTCCCTGTTCTGGTTTTGCTGAATACTGCTTCACTGAGTCTTTCCAGAACAAGGGGCCACTCTTCCTTTCTTCTTGTTTTGTTTATTTCTATTTTATCATACATTCAAGCATTACCAGCTAGCCAGGAAATGTCTTTGGTTATATTGTGTGTTTGTGTGTGTGTATGTGTGTGTGTGTATTTTGATATATGTATATATATATATATTGATATATGAAAATTGCATTTTTACTTTTGCATTCTCCTTTTCTAATGTTTTATTGATTCTTTGTGAATTTCATATCACATCATGCACCCCTGTTCCTTCATATCCACCTTGTGCCTTTACAACCTCCCCCACAAAAGCAAATAAAAAATAAAACTAAACCAAAACCAAAACTAAACCACCATCATTACCACCACCACCAGAAACACCCTCTCATCACAGAAGCTGTAGTGTGTCCCACCAGTACCCTTTTGTCCAAACACTTTCACTTGCAAATGTTCACTCCTTCCATGACCCATTGGTCTGGTTTGCGAGCTCTGGCTTCTGTTGGTCTGGTTTGCGAGCTCTGGCTTCTGTTGGTCTGGTTTGCGAGCTCTGGCTTCTGTTGGTCTGGTTTGCGAACACAGGCTTCTGTTAGTCTGGTTTGCAAGCTCTGACTTCTGTTGGTCTGGTTTGAGAGCTCTGGCTTCTGTTGGTCTGGTTTGAGAGCTCTGGCTTCGGCTACTCATTCCTACTACTGGATCCTCTCTGGAACTCCTCTGGGATAGCCTGTCTTAGTCCTTTGTCATCCTGGAAATGCTACAGCTTGGCTCTGCAGGACTTGCCCCTTTACAGGCTCCAGCACAGGGTGGTTCATGGGATAGCTCCAGAAGTTCATGAGATAGATGTTGGGATGGTCTAATTCAAAACACTGGATCTGGGCCTGAAAGATATCTGAGCCGGTCAGCTTACTGATTGTCCCTCTGTCATGCCCTGCACTTTGGACCAGTCTCCTGAGTGTTGCAACTAGTGAGGGCCAGGGCCAGTTCTCCCACTCTCATGACTCCAGGGCTAGCTCTGCCATCTGCCTCCCATCTGCATAAATGGCAAGGCGTGAGGGAGGGGATGGGATCTCCCCCTTGCTGACACCAGTGCACAGCAGGCAAGAAGTAGGGCTGGCTCACCCATGCTCAGGCTCTAAGGTTACCTCTCTCAGAACTCACATATCCATGGCTGTGCTACCCAGGTGGGATATCAGACCTGCTCTCTGGACCCTCTCTCTGCAGCCTCTGAGGGCGAAGGGACAACTCTCCCACTCTGATGACCTCAGGCCAGCTCTCCTGCCTGCCATAGATGACAAGGGGCAAGAGGGGGGCAATCTCTTACTCATCCATGTTACTGCACAGCAGACAAGTGGCAGGGCCAGCTTTCCCATGCTTATGCCCTCAGATTGGCTTGACCACACCCCTGCTACCAGGGTCAGCTCTACTGTGCTGCTCAGCCTAGATGCAGGGCTCACTCTTTGGAATATTGCAACTGATGAGGGGCAGGGCCAGCTCTCCTGCTGTTGCCATGGCTACAGTCTAACCCATAGCTCTCAGTTGTAATGCAGCTGGACTTCAACATGGCTTCAGGTGGCAGGGCAGGCTACTGTCATCAGCTTGTCCTGCCCCACCCTCACATCTCCAGTTCTGCCTCTCTTCAGAATGCTCAAACTTCTTTTTTTCTCTTCCATCTCTCTACCACATTTTTGAACATTATAACCACTCTTACTGTAGGCCGACCATGAGGTATGCACCACCAGGCCTCCCCTTTGACATTGTTGTATAGATTTATTTAATTTGTATTTACTCATATGTATGTGTCTGTTATTTATATCCTCCACCACTTCCATATACCACCATCATATTGTGAATCCATCACTGATATCTGACCCTTCATAATATAGTCCTTCCCTAAGCTGAGAACCAACCTTTTAATCAAAAGACTTTGGGTCTTCAATGAAAGAGTCTTTGGGGGCACATTTCACATTGAAAACATAACAATTATCTTCAATTTATTTCCATGAGAAAAAAGAAATCAACCTCTTCAATATGTCAATAATCTTCTTATAACAATCTTCTTATAATAATCTTTTTCTTATGGCTGATGCTACTAAGCATATGCCTTTGAAGGGTGAGTCCAGTCTCCAGCATCTCTGCGTTCATGGCCACCGAGAACCGATCAGCTTTCTTTCACCATTATCTTCAGTCATGATGTCTTCCCATGCCATAGACCCTGGAACTACAGAGGTGGTCAGGCAAGGACTGAAACCATGAACTTGTAGCTTGTTGTTTCTTTATTTAAAAGTCTTTTCTTTCCTGATATTTGTTCTGAAGAAAAGGAAAGAAGTCATTTCAGATTTGGAGAAGCGAAGAGATGATTGCATGTTTCTCTTTATATATTTGTGTTGATAAAATATCAGTGGATTTTTGGGCTGGAATTGTTGGTAGGAAGAATAGAAGTTAAAGGGAACAGTAATTATGGGAGATAGTAAGAACTAAAAAATGGCAACACCAGTGCAGCTAATAATGCTATTGAAATTTTGTATCATTATGTAAGTTCTATATGAATTAAACCACGAAACATGTTATCTTGTACATTGATTAAAATAGTTAAAAGAAGCCCTCAAGCTTCATGTGAGTATTAGATACAGGACTAGATGATGTAAGAGGAAGTTGAAAGTAAAAAAGAATTAGAAGATGTGTGAAAAAAATCTGCAGATTTTGCTTATCATCATGGGAGACTTTCCTATTGGATCTTCTTAGAAATTATACACACACACACACACACACACATATCCCCATCTTCTCTCACAGTCATCTGCATCTTATATCTAATTCTAAATTTATATTTAAATCTGTCTGTCTGTTTACCTACCTATCTACACAATGTACAGACATACTTATAAACTTATATGCCGATAAGTATCTGTGCAGATGCATGCTAACTAGTCAGCAGACCACTAGGTCTTATTTTAGTTTTGTTCTGCTGCTGTGACAAACTCTCTGACTAAAAGCAAGTCAGGCAAGGAAGGTTTATATGTCTCAGTCTATTGCTCATGGAAATCAGGCTATGAGTTCAAAGAGGAACTTGAAGCAGAAACTATAGAAGGAGGCTGCCTGGTCAATGCAATCTAGGAAATCATTCACTTGAGACCTTTTTTTTCAGAAGACTCATAAACTGTGTCTACTTGACAGATTTCTTTTTACATAGATAGTATGATAATGTTTGGCTTTTTGTATGCAATGATAGGCAATAGTCTAGAAATATTCTGGAAAATACCAATTACTGACCAAATGCTCTTCACTTCAATGCTCCAGTAAGAGATTAATACATATTTTCACACACAATTACTGTACTACTCAGCTAGTGTGAGGGCTTCAGAGTGACTAGAATACTGAAGTACAATCTGCATGGTCCAAAACAGCAACCTTATGTATGTCGAGCCCACTTCTGACTTGACACCTGGAAGTGCCTTCAGCGCCATTTTATCAACCTCACATTCAACAGCCTTTGAGAGTTTTTGTACCAAATCCCTTCTCCTATACAATCTTCACTCCCAAAATGTATTCTATTATTTCTTAGGTGGATATGTTGCTTTTTCTGCTTTCAAACTCTGTATATTTTAAGAGAAGAATCAAGTATCATTAAATCCAGCAGGTGTTCTGTGCTGACCAGATCCCAGAGATACTCTAAACGAGAGTATGCTGTTTGAGATGGAGGGTTCATGATGGCTTAAGTGAGACATGTCTCCTGTTTGTTCCTTTATTAGAACTCTTGGTCCTTAGTTTGTAGCACTGTTTGGGGGTATTGAGGAATGCTACGGAGGTGCAGACTGGCTACAGGAAGTTCATCACTGCGGGCTGATTTAGACAATTTAGAGTCTTGTCATACTTTCTATTTGTGTTTCTGCTTCCTGTGCATAGATGAAATGCAATCAGACATCTTGCTGTCACTACTGTGCTCTGTCATAATAGACTCTGGAACCACTAACCTATTGTACTGGCTGGTTTTGTGTGTCAACTTGACACAGGCTGGAGTTATCACAGAGAAAGGAGCTTCAGTTGGGGAAGTGCCTCCATGAGATCCAGCTGTGGAGCATTTTCTCAATTAGTGATCAAGTGGGGAGGGCCCCTTATGGGTGGTACCATCTTTGGGCTGGTGTTCTTGGGTTTTATAAGAGAGCAGGCCGAGCAAGTCAGGGAAAGCAAGCCACTAAGGAACATCCCATCATGGCCTCTGCATCAGCTCCTGCTTCCTGACCTGCTTGAGTTCCAGTCCTGACTTCCTTTTGTGATGAATTGCAACATGGAAGTGTGAGCTCAAGAAACCCTTTCCTCCTCAACTTGCTTCTTGGTCATGATGTTTGTGCAGGAATAGAAACCCTGACTAAGACACCTATGTAAACTCTTTCTTCTTTACTTGCTTTTGTCATCATATTTTGTCACAGCATTAGAAAAGAGAGAAGGAGAAGGGTGTGTGAGGCCGTAAAGAACCTGGCATGTCAGTGTTTTTGGTTTTGTTTTTTTGTTTTTTTTTGTTTAGTTTAGTTTTGTTTTGTTTTGAATGCAGTAAATGTTTGAACATTGTGAAGACTGCTTTGGGCGGAGTTTAGCAGATCATTTTAGTAGAACTCTGAAAGACAGCAATCCTGAGAAGAATAATCTGGAAAGCAGAGGCCTGGCTCCTGATGTTTCAGAGGGAGAACAAAGACTATATTTAGCAACTGGTCTGGGGATTGTTCACATAATATTTTGAGATTTTTCTGTGTTCTACGTGTGTCCCAAGTGGTGGACTAATTTATTTGGCGGGGAAAGTTTTTTAAGACAGCATAAGATTCAAAACAGCATAAGGTTGAATTTGTGGACTGGTTATTAGCACCCGCTCTTAAGCATGTCTACAGTGAAAACAAGCAACAAGTGGACAAAAATGAGAACCATACAGCATGAGTGGGAAAAGAAACCACCAAGAAGTTATTATTACAGCAAAGTCCTGTGCTGCACACGAGGGTCTAAATGTGGAGAAGATTAGGACCCTTAAAGAGAAGCCATATGCTTTGCACTGGACAGATTAAAGAGGCCACTCTCATCTAACATCCAATTTGTGAAAGAATGCCTTGGGCATTCCTTGCTCCTAGAAAGCAATTGCTTCAGCATACAAAAGCTGCTGTGTCTATGGTGTAGTAAAGAAATACCTGCATTCTAAGCTCACAGCTGAACAGGGCAGTGTTACCACATGGAGCAGGTTTTAGATGCAAAATTGGCCAGGGAGGTGTCAAAGACTCTCCCTCCATCGTGTTAGAGAGCTGCTTAGACCAGGCAACACAGTGGCAGGTCAGAGTGGCTGTGAGGAGGCCCTGAGAGGCCTTTGCAGGAAGCTGTGGGTATGAAGCCTGTATCACAGAGAGGGCTCCAGGTGTTCAGAGATGCCAGAGCAGTGAAAGCCTGGAGGGGCCGGGCCATCTGAGCTCTCAAAGTCAACATCTCGTTTCTAGCTGCGAAGATGAACGATTCGGTGCTTTCCTTTCCAGCTTTGGGTCTTGCTTTGGTCTACTCTTTCCCCATTATATCCCAATTTCTCTCTTAGAATTGGAAATGCACATTCTATGTCATTGCATGGGATAAGCATGTAATTTTTAAATAATAACTGTTTTGTGTGTGAAGAAGTCAAGGAAGTTTTTACAGATTTATCTTTACTTTTAATTATGTATATTGTGCATTCTAACTATCTGACCTTATACTCATGGATATGTTTTATCTTCACCTACATGAAGGAAACTTCTCTTTTCAACAGGTAGAGACTATTACAGAAAATGGAAACCAAGCAAGACACAGGGCAGTATAGTATTGCCTCGATGTATACATTTATGCAACGACTCTTGTATCTAAGACTCAGGGATAAATGTGGAAGAATGGATAAAAAGATTGTGAGAGCCAGAGCATAGGGTGTTTGCTGTGACATTGAGTCTTCTAGCGTGACTGTCTAAATATAAGTGGAACCTGGATAACAAAATGTAGAGCAAAATGTATGGGGAAAAACCAAGAGACCTCAAGACTACACAAAGAACTACAGGTAGCGAAGGAATGTTGAGGGCAGAACAAATAATCTTCCCCAAGGAAGATCACAACAGTTGATTATCTAATACCAATGATCCACCTTGAACATATACATACATGTAACATTATAAAGACTGAGCAGGTTATACTTATTTTGGAATATATATTATATATACATATATAATATATATATTTGTGTGTGTGTATGATGTATGTAAATAGAAGAGGGAAATAATATATTTAATCTTAAAAATAAAAGAAATAATTTCAAAAGATTTATTTTTATTCTAAATTATGTGCATGTGTGTATTTATGTGAGTATGCACATGTGAGGGTGGCCAATTTTCTGTATTTGGAGTTATAGGCTGTTTTGAGTTACCACATGTGTTCTGTTAATGGAATCTAGGCCCTCTGCAAGAGTGGAAAATGCTCTTAATACTGAAGCACCTCTTCAGCTTTACAACTTGTTTTCTTTTAATGGATTTTGTTTTATGTTACTGGGGATTAGAGTTATGAAATTGCCTTATGTCTAAGGAAACACTTTGTACTTTTGATTAGTGTTATGACTGGTGATTTTTAAAGTTCGGCTGAACTGATGTTGTATCATGAGATGGGCATGAGCCTATAGGATTCACAGGCTGAGTGTGGGGATTAAATCAGACAAATCTCTACATGCTTCTGTTAGTGAACACTTTGACCCTAGTGGCACTTTACAGGGAGATTCTGGAACCGGTAGGAGGTGGAGCCTTGCTGATCTGTTGAAGCAGGTCTACTGCAAACAAGGAGGAAGGTGTGCCCTGAGTAAGTGAGGAGTAGCTAGAAGAAAGAAAATTGTAAAGAAGCAATTCCCACAGCAATTTATAGGGAGAAATATATTTGGGAGGGCTGCAAATATCTCCCAAGACATATTAACCTTGAGCATGAGGACATCTGCTTGGGTGATATGTAGTTTATGTGCCAAGCATTAACTAATTTTGTATGATCAGTGGTGGTGGGATGTAAATCCATGTCTGTCTCCATTGGCCACAACTTTGGCCAATGTCCTCTTATGAAACAGGGTGAGGTGTTGGTGGGACATATCGGCAGAAGTGAGCCAGATAGTCACAGGAATAGAGTAACTGGCAGGTTTTATGCTTAGAGCTGTGTGGTGCTTCAAGTCAAAAGTGAAAAAGCCCAACAGAGAGGAGAGGAGAGACACAAACAGAAAGCTCTTCCGTGGTGGTGATCTTAGTCCTGTAAATGGATTTCCCTACCGAAGAGCAGATTTCCCACCGGAAAGCCCATGCTTTGATTTCATTGATACCTAAAGGAAGACTCACAGCCTCCACCTAAGGGGAAGAGCCTTGCCAACACACTGGGAAAAAAAGATTCTTGTCTCCTGAGATAGTCAGAGCTAGCTTCGGCATGATCTTGGCATGGATATAAGGAGTTTGTGCTTTCTGTT
The DNA here is from genome assembly GCF_947179515.1 of Apodemus sylvaticus. Taxonomy (NCBI): domain Eukaryota; kingdom Metazoa; phylum Chordata; class Mammalia; order Rodentia; family Muridae; genus Apodemus; species Apodemus sylvaticus. The sequence goes on from NC_067475.1 coordinate 143,131,682, forward strand.
GGTAGATGGAAGGCCAGACTATGAAGGACCCAGAGCTACCCACCACTGTGCCATTTCATATCTCTGCAAGCGTAAAGCACATAAAAATTGGCACTGACCAGTTTTGAGTCAAATTGGCACAAACTAGAGTCATCAGAAAGGAAGGAACATTAGGGTTAGCTGTAAGGCATTTTCTCAATTAGTTATCAACAGGAGAGGGCCCAGTCTATTGTAGATGGTGGTATCTCTGGGCTGGTGGTCCTGGGTGCTGTAAGAATGCAGGCTGAGCAAGCCATGAAAACAAGCCAGTAAGCAGGATCCCTCTATGGCCTCTGTAACTGCTTCTGCCTCCAGGACTCTGCCTGGTTTGAGTTCCTGTCTTGACTTCCCTCAGTGGTGACCAGCAACTTGGACCTCTAAATAAACTCTGTCCTCCCCAAATTGCTTTTGGGTCATGGTGTTTTGTTGCAGCAATTAAAACCCTTTACTAGTATAAAAGTCTAATCCGATAAATCTCAATTTTTCACTCCAACGATTTTGCCAGCTTTACTCTCGTTTTATGCAGGTTGTGTTTTCTATTGTTCAGTCCATGTTGCATCACTCCTGGGTTACTATGATGAAGACCTTAGTCTTGGGCTGAAAAGCAGATCAGTATATAAAAGGTTTGGCATGTAAGCATAAAAAGTCAACGTTGAATCTCCATTAAAGTTGAGATACATTAAAAATGTTGGAAATGCCTGTAACTCCAGAGCTCAGGACACAGATGGAGAATCTCTAGGGCACATTGGCTGGCTAGACTACCTGAATGATAGAATTGAGTGAGAGCTCCCGACTCCATAAACAAAATTGAGAGAGATAGGGGAGGAAGACAGCCAACACTAACTTTTGGCCTCTGCATATGTGTCTACACATAAACAAGCATGTAACTTACATGTACACCAAATATACATATTCAAAGAAAAGGTCTCAATCTTTGTCATTCCCCTTCACACACTTCAGTACAGTTCTCACCTCAGTCTGAAGGCAGTGCAAGCGGCAACAAGCTGCCTCCAGTAACTAGCTCTTGCCTCAAGGTCTTAAAAGTTTTACCGAGTGAACCGTTCCCTGGGGTACTGCTGGCTAGATTTCCAGTCTCACCCAGTTTCCCATCAACCCCCATCAAAATGATAGACATAACATCAGAAATTCACTGTAAATACATGTTATTACAGAGGCACAGTACATAGTGGGGCAACCCTGTGGCTGAAGCAGATACATAGGTTTATTGTACTAAGGGCTATGGAAAACAAAAGTTACTATAACCATTTTGATATGTTTCTTTCTGCTGCAACAGAACACCAATAGGCTGGATAAACTAGAAAGAACAGAAGTCTCTTTTGTTTGTAGACACAGAAGCTGTCAAGTTCCCCAGTCAAGAGGCTGTATATAGTTAGGACCTTATAAAAAATGCAATAAATATACAAAAGGACGAACACAGCATGAAATCATGAAAGGGTAGGAAGGAGTAAAGGAGAATAGAGGGAGAAAAAGGTATATATGATAAAAGAAAGAGAAAAAGAGGAAAAGGAGCTGGACTTTTGAGATAAATAACTCACAGAATCAGCATCAAAATACCAGTTCCCTGAGTAGTCAGAGCCTCATGCTCTAGTACTGCCTAATGCTATTGGAGTAGCAACTACATTTCATGCTTTATTGCGTAATTGCCTTTACTCATCTATTTCCTCATTTAATTACTATATATCTATTGATGTGTGTGTGTGTGTGTGTGTGTGTATGTGTGTGTGTGTGTGTGTGATGAGTGTCACTGTATTGGTTCACAGGTCAGAGTGTATCTTGTCTTTTTTTCTATCATGTGGTTTCAGAGATAAAACTCCGGTCACCAAGCTTGGCAGTTGGTGCCTTTCTCCACTGAGACATCCTGCTGCTCTGATGATGACATTTTGACAGAAGTTTGGAGGCAACATTTCAAGCACAGCCATATTTAGTGACCAGCTGGGCTAAGAGAGGTTTTCTAAGTAGATGGCAATACCCGAAGTAATCAGAATCTGTGGATAGGTAAATTGATGGAAGGAAGAAGAGCCTCAATCAAAGGCTTGTCAAGTAGTAGACAAAGCAAAGTGAACAAGATTTAAATAACACAAAACAACATTTGAACAACAAATATTGATAGGGACTCATTAGTCCAATGATGGCAGCAGAAACAACCACAACATATCTGAAGCTTGAACTTGATGAGATCATTGGAGAGACCATCAGGATAAATATTCCCAAGTATCTGTAAGCAAGATTGTTCCTCTTTACAGGCTCGGAAATGTGAAACAAGTTTTGCAAGGGTTTCAAAGCTAATAATAGGACAGAATCAGGATCTCGACAGGGATGGGCTTTCCAGGATGGGCTGCTTTCCTTCTATCAATTTCTTTCTTTCTAACAAATGTGTTACATTTTATCATTATCTTCTATTTCGAAGTCAGAAAACTGAGGCTGCCTTATCTCCCAGAGCTGGGATAGACTCCTGGCATGCATTGTTAGTGTGTTAGTCTTCATTATAAGAGATAAATGTTGGTACAATCTAATAGCAGAAGCATGGTTAAAGTAGAAATAACGTCTTGGAAAAAAAATAAGATTTATTATTTTGGGGACCAGAAAAACACAGCCCTGGTTTGTAGCTCTAGTTTATCGTTTATTAGTTATATGCCCTTGGGCATGTACGATAAACTCCCTGTTCCTCAGTTTCATTATCTATAAAGTGTGGAAAATAATATCAGCTTCTATACCTCATAAAGCTGCAGAAGAAGAAAATGCGGCAGAGTCTGTGACTGCTTTGAACCAGGAAGAGTTATGCAAATGCCTGCTTTGGGTTCTGTTATTATTTTGAAAAGACAACTGCTACAGAGAAGCTCAGTAACCTGAAAACGGGGCTGTAAAAAGGCTATTTTATGCTTACATGAACGGAAATTATTCAGGAACACGATTTTAAAAATCAAAGGAGATAGAAGTTTGACTTTGCAATTAAAATGAAATTTAAACATACTTAAAAGCCCAGCCTAAGAAGATAACATATGGCCTTGTGCAGAGGTGTCCCCTAAAGAGTCTTAGGCCTTTTATTCCTTCAATTAAAGAAAAGAAAGCAAGCTTGTGCACAAGCTAACATGTGAGTGTAAGGCATAGACGGATCCTTCAGTAGAGAAGTTGAAAATGTAATTTTTAGGGTGTATTCTTTTGTGCTCTAAAATGAGTGTGTATCCACGTGTTTAATTAACTGTGAATCTATCCATCCAATGCAAAACATTTCCAAAAGAAAAGGCTGAAAAAAAGTATAGTAAAGGAAACTTTAACTGAAAATAAATTTGTATAGCAGAATTTTTAAAGAATGCCACTCGGAGTTAATTTTAAATACTAATTTGGTGAATTGTTTCATTTAAAAATGTAAAGTCAGTGTGGGCAAGAGGTTCACTGCCAAGCCTAACTGTCTGGCTTCATTTCCCTGAATGTACATGGTGAAAACACAGATTTCTGCAAGTTGTCTTTACACACAAACACACACACACACACACAAGCATACACACAAACACACGCAGCTAGCTAAATAAATGCAAATTTTTATTTAGATGATAAATAAACTCATTCCCCTTGGATTGGTGATATTCCCAAATGCTGGGAAAGAAATACTGACCTTTTCCCTTGTTCAGTTTTATTTCTGTACCCACGATAGAGATGACATGGGTATTAAACTGACAATTTACATGATAAAAATCTTATGGACATTTTTGCTTTCAGATACTTTTAAAATTAGAACAATCACTTCTATATATTGAAGAAATTCCTGTGGTAAAGTATATGAGCACACAGAATGAATAATCTATACAAAATTGATCATACGTGCCATCTTTTGACACTGTGTCCCTAGTGGGCCAATTTCTGAGTAATCTGCCTCTCAGATAACAGACTTACAAAGAGATTTCAGCATCTCCAGAAGGTAAGAAAGAGACTCATGGTTTGCAGAATAGCTTATTAATATTCCGAGTTGCCCTTTTCTTTCTGCAGCTGGGGTTGTCCTTGAACTCCTGACTCTTTTGCTTCAACCTCCCCACTTAGGGATTAACAGGTGTGTGTCACCACACAGGGCTTCCTTCTTGTTCTGTAAACCTCATATCCCTATGGCACTCATCCCCCAGACGGTTCTACGGAATGAGTGAGATCTGTCAAGCTGTCTCATTGTAGGCGACTAATAAATAGGAACTGTCTTCAATGTTAGCGTTGACACTGGATCACCTCATTCATGAATTTTTGTTCCATCTCCCTCTTGCCTCATCTCTAAGGACAGGCTTCCCTTTAACCTGATTTTTCTTGAACCACTTTGCTTTCATTCCCCAACTTTATGCCTCTGGGCGCTGTGAAGACCAGTCCCCCTTGTTTCTGCACCATGTTGCTCTCTACAGTTCATCTACATACTACCTAGAAAGCATGCTTTCTAGGCTTTGACCTTTGCTTTTAGTTCTGTAGTTCTGAAATCCAAAATCAGAGCATGGCATTTTGAGAAATGTCTCTAGAAGGCCGAAGGGATACTCAACACTAGTATATGAAGCTAGGACCTTCTTCAGTAAGTAAGAGAAGTATATAGAATTCATGCTCCACAAAAGAGGAATACTCTTCCACTGCTGGGGGGATTGCAAGCTGGCACTACCACTCTGGAAATCAGTCTGGCAGTTCCTCAGAAAACTGGAAATGACACTTCTGGAGGACCCTGCTATACCACTCCTGGGCATATACCCAGAGGATTCCCCAGCATGTAATGAGGACACATGCTCCACCATGTTCATAGCAGCTTTATTTATAATAGCCAGAAGCTGGAAAGAACCCAGATGCCCCTCAAAGGAGGAATGGATACAGAAAATGTGATATATAGATATACACAATGGAGTACTATTCAGCCATTAGAAACAATGAATTTATGAGATTCTTAGACAAATGGATGGAACTGAATAATAACATCCTAAGTGAGGTAACCCAGTTTCAAAAGAACATATTTAGTATGCACTCACTGATAAGCAGCTATTAGCCTAGAAGCTTGGAATACCCAAGACACAATTCACATATCAAATGATGCCCAAGAAGAAGGAAGGAGTGGCCCCTGGTCCTGGAAAGGCTCAGTGCAGCACAGTAGGGGAATACCAGGGTGGGGAAGTAGGAAGGGGTGGATTGGGGAACAGGGGGAGAGAAGAGGGCTTATGGGACTTTTGGGGAGGGGGGATCCAGGAAAGGGGAAATCATTTGAAATGTAAATAAAGAATATATTGAATAAGACAAAAGAAACAAAAAAAGAATTCAGGCTCCACACTAACACAGGATGAAAACATTGAAGTTATTTTTTCTGAGCTAAGGGCATGAGAGAAGGACATTAGTGAAATGCATTTTAAATAGTGGATACTTAGTCATCCCATAAACAAATCTGGCTGGCATTATTGCCATCACACTTATGATACAGAGAAGAGAGTCATGTGACAATGAGTCTTAAATCTTGGTAGCAACTCAATCCAAAGGCTTCAAAGAACTCAACACAAAACCAGATACTCTGAATCTTATGGAAGAGAAAATAGGGAATATCCTTGAGCTCATTAGCACAGGAGAAGACTTTCTGAACAGAACTCAGTTATCAGAGGAATTAAGATAAATTAATTATTAATAATTGTTTATCTTAAACAATTATTAAGGGGAAAGATTTTCATCGTCTACATATCTTAAAGATACTCAAATTACATAAAGGACTCAAGAAACTAGTTATGAAGAAAACAAATAACGCAATTAAAAATGGGGTACAGTTCCAAACAGCGAATTCTAAATAAAGGAAACCCAAATGGCTGAGAAACATTCAGAGAGATGTTCAACATCCTTAGCCAGCCATCATGGGTATGCAAATCAAAACTTCATCTTATATCTGTCAGAATGGCTTAGATGAACAAAGTAACTGACAGCTCCTGTTGGAGAGGATGTGGAGAAAGAGGAACACTCATCCATTGCTGGTTGGAGTGCATTGTATAACCACTGTGGAAATCACAGTTCCCCAGGAATCTGGGACTTGATCTACCTCAAGATCCAGCTATATGATTCTTGGGAATACACCTACAGAACATTTTCTTCTACCACAGAGACACTCACTCAACCATGTTCATTGCTGCTCTGTTCATAATAACCAGATGTTGGAAGCAATCTATTTGTCTCTCAACAGAAGAATGGATAAAGCAAATGAGGTAGAATTTACACCATAGAACATTATTCAAATGTTTAAAAAGATGTCATCATGAAATTTGTAGGAACTAGAAAACAGTTATCCTGAGTGAGGAATCCAGACTCAGAAAGACAAATATATATTCACTTATACGTGGCTATTAGGTGTGAACTTAGTGTTAACCAATCTACAATCCATACAATCTCATAGTAAGGAGATGGAGTGAACAGACAGAACTCATTGGAAAGGGGAAGTACTATCTCCCCATCATCTTTCCTATCTGCTGTATTTCCTCCTGTTCCCATCCCCATCCACTCACAGTCCACTCAGAAAGACAACTAGAATAGGGAGGGATCTAGGGAAGGAGGATGGTATAGATACCTACTAGAGTCGAAACTCCTTGGAATCTACAAGTGTTACCCTAGCAAAGTCTCCTAATACCTGGGTACTTGGAGCCCTAACTGGCCATCTTCTATAACCAGGCATGTCTCCTAGCAGTGGGACCGTGACATCAATATACCACAAAACCTTCAACCTACAATCTCTCCTGCTTGAAAGACCTGCTGTGGCCATGGTAGCACACAACTTGTGGGAGTGGTCAACCCATGACTAGTCCAACTTGTGACCTACAACATGAGAGACCCTGTGCCTAAAACTGCCTGGATGGCCAGGAACCAGAAGTTGGACTAAATACAATTTGCTTTATAATATAGGTCTATGGTGCCATGAAGGGCAATGCGGTAGTTTGAATAAAAATAGCTCCACAGGCTCACAGGGACTGGCACTATTGGGAGATGTGGCCTTGTTGGAACAGGTATGGCATTGTTAAAGTAAGTTTGTCACTGAGGGTGTGGTTTGAGGTTCAGAAGCTCAAGCCTGACCTAATATGTCTCATTCTATTCCTCCTGTGAGGGATTCCAGATATAGAACTCTCAGCGCCTTCTCTAGTACCATGTCTGCCTGTATGCTGCCATGCTTCTCTCCATGGCGATGATGGACTGAACCTCCAAAACGAAGCCAGCCCAAATTAAATATTTTCCTTTATAAGAGTTGCCTTGGTCATACTGTCTTCATGGCAATAAAACCCAAATGAAAGCAAGGAGGGTGGCTTGTTTGACTTACAATAGATTCTGGTGGAGAAAATAGTGGCCCAAGCATGGACATCGGTTTCCATTGTATCATGTGTGGAGAGCAGATACGAAGAGAGGTTGGACTATGCCTACCCTTGGTGATCTACTTCCTTCAGTAAGATGCTACCTCTTAAATACCTCACAAGCTTCAAAACAGCAGCAACAGCAAGAGACAAAGTTTCAAACATATGTACCTACATGTGACATTGCACTCCAAATCACAACACATGACCTTACAATTAGGTTATGCAAATATATATTTATTATAAACCACCATATTTCAATATCTAAAATATCATAAATTTATCTTGGCAAAGCAAGACCTAAGATTCAAAATTAAACTTCTCTTAATAATCTTTCCTGATAGTCAGGACAGTCAGTTCTTTGGCTGTAAGTTTGACATTTAGTTTGTGATAGTGAAGTCTTCTTTTTAAATTTGATATATTTTTTATTTACATTTCAAGTGATTTCCCCTTTTCTGACCCCCCACTCCCCGAAAGTCCCATAAGCCCTCTTCCCTCCCCCCTTTTCTCCCATCCACCCCTTCCCACTTCCTGTTGTTGTTTTGCCCTATGCTGCTACACTGAGTCTTTCCAGAACCAGGGGCCATTCCTCCGTTTTTCTTGTACATCATTTGATGTGTGGATTATGTTTTGGGTATTCCAGTTTTCTAGGTTAATATCCACTTATTAGTGAGTGCATACCATGATTAATCTTTTGAGATTGGATTACCTCATTTAGTATGATGTTCTCCAGTTCCATCCATTTGTCTAAGTATTTCATGAATTCATTGTTTCTAATGGCTGAATAGTACTCCATTGTGTATATATACCACATTTTTTGCATCCATTCTTCCATTGAGGGATACCTGGGTTCTTTCCAGCTTCTGGCTATTATAAAAGGGCTGCTATGAACATAGTGGAGCACGTATCCTTATTACCTGCTGGGGAAGTCTTTAGAACTAAGATTTCTTTTTCTTTGTTTTGTTTAACTATGATTTTATTATTGGAAAAAAATTTAAATCTAAATATATTTTGATCATATGCTCCCCTACACCAAGTCCTTTTGAATCCTCCCCACCAAACTTGAAGCTCTTTCTCAAAAAAACAAACAAAAACCCAATACAATAACAAAACCAAGAAACGAAACCCCTCACCCTCAAAACAAAGCAAAGCAAAAACCATCAAACTATAACCAACTAAAAGCACAAAAATGACCATCTTATGTTGGTAAATTATTCCTGAACATGAGGGCTTTCCTGGAGAGGTTGATATACCTAGTGCCACTCTATTGAAAAAAATCTTATTTTCCTTCTCCCAGCAAGAATAAATAACAGTTGAGTAGGTAACTTTTACTTTAGTGGCTAGGTTTCCATCCATCCATCCATTTTAAGATTTTAGTTCTTTCAGCTTTGTTGAATGCAACACATTTCTTTCTCTTGGGATGGTTCTTGTCCCTGTTAGCAGCTTTCCTTGGCAGGTAGCTTATGGCTCTGGCATCTCCAACATTTTAGAGTCTCTGAGTCAATCCAGCTTCACCTTCATACCTTCACAAAATGGTCTCCCTGTGCCTCCACAGAAGGACATCCCTGGCATATACCAAACCTTAGAGGTTTTCCTTAGCTTTAGAGGGAGATACCATAACCCCCTTTTTCTATTGACTCTAAAGCCAGGACAATGTGGTCAAAGCTGCCAAGTTCTGCTGCATGCCAGGGCTAGAACATGGCCCACTCATTCAGTTACATCCTCACCAATTTTCTGTTTTAGATGGTTTCCTTCACTACCTAAATGTTAGTGTCCTGAAACTTGCTCTGTAGAACAAGTTGGTCTCAAATTCAGATATCTCCCTGCCTTTCCTTCATGCTGGAGTTAGAGGTGTGCACTACCACACCTGGTTCTAATGTTCTAATTAATTCTTTTGTAAAAGTTGGAAGTGTAGCTGAGTGGGATCTTACCATGGGGTCACTACTCCCTTTATTTCATTTAAGATCAGACTTTTCTTTAATCCACTTATCTCCTTGAACACAGCACTTAACACTATTCCTCTTCCTGGTGTCCCTTTTCTCCTCAAATTGTACATTTTGTAACTTTTCTTGATCAGTCTGCTTCTCTTCATTTTAGAAGTTCATGAAAGAGAATACTAATGACTTCACAATAGACTCAATTGTAGACTGTGTTGAGATTTCTTCGGCCAATAGAATTAATAGAAAACTCTTCACTTTAGCCTAAGGCAGACTTTTTGGACAAAGACAAAAGGTAACCACATTATTTGACAAAATATCACAAAAATAGTCTCTAGGACATATACTTAAATTCTTCTCTGAAACCCCTTGATCTTGGCCTCTACAATTCAAATTACCTCAGCACCACTACCTTCCATGCTCCTCCTAGGATGTCCCATTAAGCTCCATTTACACATTCATCTGCTTTTCTAACCCAAATTTCCAGAGACTACATTCATGCAAACAAAAGCACAGTCAGGCACATCACAGTAATACACTACTCCTGGTACCAACTTCTGTCTTAAGAGTTTACAGTTGTGAAGATACACCATGACTATAGCAAGTCATATAAGGAAAACATTTTAATTATAATTGGTTTATAGTTCCAGAGACTTATTCTATTAACCTCATGTCAGGAAGAATAAAGGTGTAGGCAGACATGGTGCTGCAGAAAAGACTCAGAGTTCTACATTTGGATCTTCTGGCAGCAAGAAGAGAATGAGACACACCAGGCCAAAGTTGAGATTAGGAGACCTCAATGTATACCTTCATTGGTACACTTCCTCCAAAAATGCCATACCTACTCCAACAAGGCCACATCTCCTCATAGTGCCAGTTCCTGTGAGTCTATGGGATCATTTTCATTCAAACTACCACGCTCTTTTAAGTTGCTTTTAAAAACATTTTTGTTGCATTTATTTATTCAATGTCTGTATGTGTGAGCCCGTGTTGTAGCTAGTGCTTGGGGAGTCAGTGGACACGCTTTGGGGGTCCGTTCTATGTTTTCACCATGTGGGCTTTGGGGATTGAACTTGGGCAGTCATGCCTTGATTGCAGGTGCATTTACTTGCTGAACTATCTCAATAGCCCCTAAGTAGATTCTTGTCAGTTATTTGGTCACAGTAACAATAAAAATGACACAGAAAATGAAGAAGAAATGAAGGCAGAAAGAGATTGGAGTTAGTGCAAAGAGATTCAGATAAACAAGACACTAAATGAGTATAGAGCTACTTAAATACAGCAGAGTTTGGAATTTCTTCCAAATGTGATGGCAATTTCTTTCTTCTTCAAAGACATTTAAATGCATGTTACTATTGAGAATGACACTTTCTTCATCAATGAAGTAGAGCATTAGAGAGTAATACGTTCAGTAGTTGAAAATGAGGGACTTCAGAGTTTTTGACAATAGGCCAAAAGAGGATTTTAATGGTACACACACATACATACCACCACCACCCCCCCCACACACACTAATTCAAGAAAAACATATCAAGTAAAAGTCCCATTTTCTCAGAATGCTTCTACTGTCCAGTAGGGAATTAGAGGATTTTTCCACAGAACAAAACAGAAGAATGTAGATGATAATTATAGTGGCTTTTCTTTAACATAACCTTATAGTGAAACAGGCCAGTTCTCAGGCCTGTCAACCTCCAAAGTATATAAACTCCTTGTGTTTAGTATACAAAGTCAGTAGCTAATACCTAAAACTGATGAATTGGAGGAAGATGAGAGAAAGAGGAAATCATAAAAATGTTATGAAATTGTCTTCCCTGGGAGATGGAAACCAAGTTTGTTTCAAGGGATCCTGGAATAGTCTGGGTTAGCCTTGTAAGATGATTATCACAGGAATTCATCACACCAGTAACAATATAACAAACTTTACAACTTAATATCTTGGGCTTATCCTGAATAATAATAATAATAATGTGTGAATGGATTTTATCATCCAATTACCCCTCCCTCCATCCATCCCTAAATCATCTATCTATCTATCTATCTATCTATCTATCTATCTATCTATCTATCTATCTATCATCCATCTATCTATCTATCTATCTATCTATCTATCATCTATTATCTATAAATGTATCTATCAATTTATATATTTATAAATGTATGTATTGATCAATTTATATATCATCTACCATTACCATTATCTATTCATTGTCTATTTTCTATCACTTATGTATGTACGCATACACATACATCTCAATTTTCTGTCATCCATTTTTCTTGATTCTGTTTCTCCAGAAATTCCACACTACTAAATTGGTATTGGTAAGATCAATTGGCTGTTAAATATCAGTAGAATATTTCTAGAATGAATGAGTGAATTTTTTTTTTTTGGTCAAAATCGGACAAAGAAGCCAAGATCCAATTAAGAAGAGGGCTTATAGACAAACTATTGACCAACTTTTGGTTGTCACAGATTATGTTGTCATTCAGTATGTCATAGAATCAGCTTTCCAGGAGTCAAGGAAGTCCAGGTAGCTGCTAATGCATTCTGTTTGTAAATGGCTGTGAGGATATCTTGGGAAGACATTTCCATTTGAATCAATAAACAGGTTAAGAACAGCTATCATTACCAATGTAGGTGAGCATCACATAGTGAACTGAAAGCTGAAACAGAGTGACATGCAAAAGAGGGGAATTTTATTTCTTGTACTGTTTTTGGTTCTTCTCCTTCTCGTGACTGTGGCTCTTGAAGAGGATTTACATAATTGCTTTCCCTAGATTTTCAGCTTTTCAAGCATGGGTTGACTTAACACCACAGCTTCTCTTTGATTGCAGCTTATAAACAGTGCATCATGGCACTTTCTAGTGTCTGTTTCATGAACCAAATTATATTTATTCCTTACTAATAAGGGTAATCTTAGTTGGCAAATAGCCAGACAGTAGAGGACATTAGAATACATTGGTATCTGATGGGCACTGGCAAAATGTGCCAGATTGCAAAATCCCATCTACAGATAGATTAAAATACCCTCAAGGTGATGCGTATGAGCAAAACCCTCTAATCTCCAGAGATGTGCTGGTGTGTTTCCCACTGGAAATTAAGTTGTCTCTTTACAGCCCACACTACTTTGCTTTTTATTTATAAATTAGGAGTGATCTCATTTGATTTGGCTTGATTGTTTCCACTAAAGTAGCAAGGATAGTAATGATCTCACAAGCCTTCTTACATTTTGCTTTGGGGGCAGATTTTATAAGAATCTTATGCTGGACTTTAAAAGCCTCTCAAGGGTAAAAAGTCAAACTCACTGCCAAATTCAGTGTAATACCTTTAGATATGGGCAAATTCTCTTCTCAGAGTTCCAAGAATGTTTTAGTATCCCTGGTCTTTGTATGAAATGACTTTCCTTAATTTTTAGTAAGTCCAAGAATTTTATAAATCAGTTACCAGGTATCAGGATGTATTTTCCAAGAGAATTTTGTGAGTTTGTTTTCATAAAGTCAGTCTTTGTTCTTTAACAAATTTCAGATCATATGTGATTCCATTCATTAATTTGTAATATGACATTCCAAAGTCTTATTTATATAACCATTTCTTCTAATTATGTTCCATTATAAGAAAGATAGATTCTTATTGGAGTTATGTAAATTAGAATATGGTCATGAAAATAAGAATTCAGTTATTTGCATAAGTTCACTGTGTTTTCCAATTATAGAAAGATCAAGGACAGAGGGAAAAATAAGTGTTTTATTTCTGTTCTCAAAAGCACAATCTACTAAACTGCTGTTGCAGATAACTTAAAAGGAAAGGAAGAGAGTAATGAAATCCACAAGATACACCCTTAAGTCAGTGGAATTGAGCTGGTTAGCACGGTAACAGAAAGCCCCTGGTTTATTTCTATTTTCTATTTTCTAACGAATGTTTTTTTCTTGCAGGATATAGCACAACCTAAGCATCCCATGCAGTCTCGGTGCTAACCCTTTTGCCAATATTTGTGGAGGTGACTTTCAAGATTTTCTTTTGCCTCGATACCTAATCTAATCGAGTTTGTGGGTTAAGTGTTAGGTGGAGTGTGAGAAACATCTAACAACTCTTTTCATGAGAAACCTTCCAAGTGCCTAACATCTAAGGTGACACATATGTCCATCCAATGTGACACATATGTCCCATTTTATACTCTGCTCTGACTCCAGTGCTTGTGTTTGGACAGTTCAGAGTCCAGTGAGAACTCCTCATGGGGACAGGCAGCTCAGATTTAGTGGCTGCTGGGGATTCAGTGACTGATCTGAATAGGCAATGCTTGTTAGTGATGGAAGAGATGAGGGTGTAAGGGACTTAGGGACTGAAAGTATAAGAGAAGCAAGGAGGAGCAGAAGAAGCAAGAAAGGAAGGTTTAGAGTGCATCATAGTGTCCTACGGATTGAGCTCCCTCATTATTGTTAGTACAGAAGTGATGATGAGGAAGAAAGAACATCTTGATTGTGCTGAAGCCTAGAGGTGGAAGCAATTCCAGAAAGGAGAAAAGCCTGACCTTGCTGAGATGCTCTTGCTATGAGGAAGGATAAAAAAACAGGCAAATCTGAGACAGAGTTAGATAGAGAAACATGTGGATATGGAGATAGATAGAAAGATAGATAGATAGATAGATAGATAGAAAGATATATATATATATATATATATATATATATATATATATAGAAAGGGAAATAGATAGATGATAGATAGATGTGGAGATAGAGAGATGATAGAGATAATATGGAAGGGAAAATAATGTTTCCCCTGCACCCTTCTTGCAGTCTTTTGTGAGCCGAGTCAAGGATTTCATTAAGAGTATAACATTTACTGTCCTATTTAACTACATGGAGACAATGTTCATTTTGTATGAAGATATCTCAGATAAGAATGTTAAAATTACAATGAGCCTTGCCTAACACCTCAATGTATATGATTATTGAGTACTGCATTTCTCCTTTCCTTTCTATCTATCTATCTATCTATCTATCTATCTATCTATCTATCTATCTATCTATCTATCTATTTATTTTACATTCCAGATTTTTTTTCCCTTCTGGTCCATCCTCCGACTGTTCCAGATCCCATACCTCTTCCCCATCCCTGTCTCCACAAGTATGTCCCCCATTCCATGAGACCTCCCTACTCCCTGGGGCCTCCAGTCTCTTGAGGGTTAGGTGCATCATCTCTGACTGAACACAGATCCTGTGGTCTTCTGCTGCATATGTGTTGGGGTCCTCATCTCAGCTGGTTTATGCTGCCTGGTTGATGGTCCAGTATCTCAGAGATCTCAGGGGTCCAGGTTTATTGAGATTGCTGGTCCTCCTACAGGATCACCTTCCTCCTCAGCTTCTTCCAGCTTTTCCTTAATTCAACCACAGGAGTCAGCAGCTTCTGTCCATTGGTTGGGTGTAAATATCTGCATCTGACTCTTTCAGCTGCTTGTTGGTTCTTTCAGAAGGCAGTCATGATAGGGCCCTTTTTGTGAACACTCCATAGACTGAGTAATAGTGTCAGGTCTTGGGCTAGATCCCACTTTGGGCCTGTCCCTGGACCTTCTTTTCCTCAGGCTCCTCTCCATTGTGATCCCTGCAGTTCTTTCAGACAGGAACAATTATAGGTCATAGTTTGGACTGTGGGATGGCAACCCCATCCCTCACTTGATGCCCTGTCTTCCTGCCGAAAGTGGGCTCTACAAGTTCCCTCTCCCTACTTTTAGGCATTTCATCTAAAGTTTCTCCCTTTGAGTCCTGAGAGTCTCTCACACCCCAAGTCTCTGGTGCATTCTGGAGGGTTTTCCCAACCTCCTACCTCCAGAGGTTGCCAGTTTCTAGTCTTTCTTCTGGCCCTCCGAGCTTCAGTCCTTTTCCTTCACCCAATACCAGATCTGGTTCCCCTCTCCCCACTACTTGCTCCACCCACCCACCCACCACATCCACATTCCCTCCCAGGTCCCTCCCTCCCTCCCCACTTGGGATTGCTTTCTTCTCCCTCCCAAGTGGAACTGAGGCATCCTCACTTGGGCCCTTCAGCTTGTTGACCTTTTTGAGTTCTGTGGACTGTATCTTGGATATTCTGTACTTTTTGGGGGGCTAATATCCACTTATTAGTGAGTACATGGTTCATTTACACAATGAAATTCTAATCAACTATTATGAATGACATCTTGAGTTTTGCAGGCTAGTGAATGGAACTAGGAAATATCATCTGAGTGTGGTAACTCAGATCCTTTCCTATTTATAATCCCACAATTTTCTCTCACATGCAAAAAAATCTCCATTTGCAGTAAAACACATGGCTTAACCCTGATAGAATTCGTGTGACCCATGGTTTTTATCTTATCAGATTGCAAACTTACCTAAGGCACCTCTGAGGCTATCCTATAATCCCATTTACTGAAAAAAGGGAAAAGGCTAAAAACAGCTTCTTAGCAGTTCCTTGAATATAACGCAAAAGTCACCAAAATCATATCTACAGCTACTATCAAGGCACTTTTCCACAACCCGTGCTCACACATGCTCAGTACAGCCCATGCTCACACATGCTTAGTGCAGTTCATGTTTACACAGGCTCAGCACAGCCCATGCTCACACATGTTCAGCACAGCCCATGCTCACACATGCTCAGTCCATGCTCACACATGCTCAGCACAGCCCATGCTCACACAGGCTCAGCACAGCTCATGCTCACACAGGCTCAGCACAGCCCATGCTCACACATGCTCAGCACAGCTCATGCTCACACATGCTCAGCACAGCCCATGCTCACACATGCTCAGCGCAGCCCATGTTCACACAGGCTAAGTCCATGCTCACTCAGGCTCAGCACAACTCATGCTCACACAGGCTCAGCACAGCCCATGCTCACACAGGCTCAGCACAGCCCATGCTCACACATGCTCAGCACAGCTCATGCTCACACATGCTTAGTACAGCCCATGCTCACACGGACTCAGCACAGCCCATGCTCACACATGCTCAGCACAGCTCATGTTCACACAGGATCAGCACAGCCCATGCTCACACATGCTTAGTACAGCCCATGCTCACACATGCTTAGTACAGCCCATGCTCACACATGCTTAGTGCAGCCCATGCTCACACATGCTTAGTGCAGCCCATGCTCACACATGCTTAGTGCAGCCCATGCTCACACAGGCTCAGCACAGCCCATGCTCACACATGCTTAGTGAAGCTCATGCTCACACAGGCTCAGTGAAGCTCATGGTCAGGTTTTGATATATCTTCTACTTTCCAGGAACGACCCTGTTTGTATATGCTTGCTCTTAAAGCTATCTTTAAATAAATTTCTTTCTCAATTCTCCCTACCTGGGGAAACTTGAAAAGTTTGGGATTCCAACCAAACCTTTCTTTGCCTGAGAACCTGTTATGGCTTATTTTGACTATGAATTTGGCACAATCTAGAATCGCCTTGTAAACAAATATCAGGGCATGCCTACTAGTGGTTATCACGATTAAGTGAAATTAAAATGGGAATATCTATCCGAAATGTGAGTAGCACAGTTTCTGGCCTTGGTTGGATCCTGAACTGCTCTGGCGTTCATGAGGTCATCGCCTTCTGCCTCTTGGTGTGAACACCGCGATCCTACCCAGATGGTGCACTGAAGTCCTGAACTCTGAGCCAAAGTCAATCCTTCCTCCAGTTGCTTGTTGCCACATTTCGGGTATTTTGCCACAACCATGTAGAAACTAAATAATATACACACTGAGTCCAGTTTCTTTCTTTTTATTCATTCTCTCACATAATCCAGACATCCATACATCCACACATCCAGACACAGCCTCTCCTCCCTTTCCCGACTTACAGAACTCCCTCCCCTTTTATCCATATTCACTACTTTTTTTTTGTTTCCCTTATGAAAAGAGGAGGTCTTTCAGGTATATAAAGGGAACACAGACTTTATAAATAGGGGAAAATTCCACCTCAGAAGTTTGAGAGTGAATACCTGTTTGAAACTGTCTGAAAAACACAATGTAGGAATTGTGTTTTTCAGACAGTTACTTTAAAGCCTGGAGTTTAAGTAGCTTCAAAGAAGATACATAGAGTCTTAAGGTCCTCAACATTCCAAGGTGGTTACCCTTGGGATCTGGAGTTCCTGAGGAAACCCATCTTCCAGGTGGGACGAAAATGCTTTCACAATTGACCAGCTGTAGGTCTAGATTATAGGTTTGACTCATGATTCTGGGTATGGTTGTACAACTTTTAGAAAAATTTATTTTGATACTTGTTATGATGAGAAAATTCTCTTTATGACTTTTGAGCTTCATGTCAAATGTTTCAAAGAGAAAAGACACATGGGGATCCCCATATGCAAAAGAAGAGGAGGTGTCAGGCAAGTTTCAGGCTCAGAGTGGGAGGAGGTTAGCAGATTGAATGCATATATAGAGAGAGACACTGAGGAAGGGGAAACTCTTATTGCATTGACCAAACAGTGCCCATGCTGGGACAAGCCAGGGGAATAAGATATTAAGTGGTAGGGAAGCATTCTTATTGATGTGGCAATTCAAGTTTGACAAGCATATAGCAGCAGGGACATTTAGTGACATAAAAAGAGGTTGTCATTTTGAGGTCTAGTAACTAAGAGGGCTCACAGACGCCTTACATGCCTTTATCTTTTCATTGTTATGAATATTAAATATGTCTTACACAGCTTGACTTGCCATGTGGAAAATGTATTTTCTTTTGTAGTTTTTAAGATGCTTGTTTTGTTATTTTTTTACTATTTAGAATAATTTTTAAATTTAAATATATTTTGTTCATATTTTCGCCTTGTGAGTCATTTCAGGTCCTCTGTGCCTACCCAGCTTCACTTTCCTATTGTAAAAGCAAACAAAAACCAAACATAACAACAGAGCACCCAAAAACCAAGAAAACAAAATAAAACCACACTAAAAAGAAGAACAAACATCCCAACCACCCAACTGTAATCAATAAATACACACACACACACACACACACACACACACACAAAATGAAACAAAACAAAGAAAACAAAACAAACAACAACAAAAAATGTGGTGTCCATTATACAGTAGTTCAGAAGTTGTCAACTACTTCTCAACATGAGGCCTGTCCTGGAGTGACTGAAATACCTAGTGCCACTCTATTGGAGAACACTTATTTTCCCTCTCCAAGAAAGAATAAGTGACAGTACAGTTGGGAGATTTTACGCTAGTGCTGTGCTTTCATTCATTCATTCATTCATTCATCCATCCACTCACTTTTAACAATGTAACAAAGTAAAATATAATAAGACAAAAAGCAGTCACATGAATACTAGAAAAGACAAACCAGCAGGAAAGAAAAAGAACCCAAGAGCATGCACAGAATGAAAGACCCACTCCTTTCCACACTGAGAAATCCCATAAAAACACTAGCCTGGGCTAATAGCCACTTACCACTTACCATGTGTATTCTTTTGTGATTGGGTTACCTCACTCTGGATATTTTCCAGTTCCACCCATTTGTCTAAGAATTTTATGAATTTATTGTTTTTAATAGCTGAGTAGTATTCCGTAGTGTAAATACACCATATTTTCTGTATCCATTACTCCGTTCCTTACAGCTTCTGATTATTATAAATTTTGTTGCTATGAACATAATGGAGCATGTTCTTACATGCTGGAGAAACCTCTGAGTATATGCTCAGGAGTGGTATAGCAGGGTCCTCCAGTAGTATTATGCCCAGTTTTCTGAGGAACCGCCAGACTGATTTCCACAGTGGTTGTACCAGCTTGCAATCCCACCAGCAGTGGAGGAGTGTTCATCTTTCTCTACATCCTCATCATCACCTGCTGTCTCCTGAGTTTTTTTTTTATCTTAGCCATTCTGACTGGTGTGAGGTGAAATCTCAGGGTGGTTTTGATTTGCATTTCCCTGATGACTAATGATGTTGAACATTTCTTTAGGTGCTTCTCAACCATTCAATATTCCTCAGGTGAAAATTCTTTCTATAGTCTGTACCCCATATTTTAATAGGGTTATTTGGTTCTTTGGAGTCTTAACTTCTTGAGTTCTTTGTATATATTGTATCTGAGCCCTTTGATATCGGGTTGGTAAAGATACTTTCCCAACTTGTTGGTTGCCATTTTGTCCTATTGACAGTGTCCTTTGTCTTTTGTAATTTTATGAGGTCCCATTTGTCAATTCTTGACCTTAGAGCATAAACTATTGGTATTTTGTTCAGGAAATTTTCCCCTTGCCCATGTGTTCAAGGCTCTTCCCCATTTTTCTTTTCTATTAGTTTAAGTGTGTCTGGTTTTATGTGGAGGTCCTTGATCCACTTGGACTTGAGCTTAGTACAAAGAGGTAAGAATGGATTGATTTTCATTCTTCTGCATGCTAGCTGCCAGTTGAGCCAGCACCATTTGTTGAAAAGGCTACCTTTTTTCCACTTTGTCAAAGATCAAGTAACCATAGGTGTGTGGGTTCATTTCTGGGTCTTCAATTCTATTCCATTGATCTACCTGCCTGTCACTCTCCCAATGCCATGCAGTTTTATCACTATTGCTCTATAGTACTGCTGGATGTCTGGGATACTGATTCCTCTAGAAGTTCTTTTACTATTGAGAATAGTTTTCACTATCCTGGGTTTTTTTGTTATTCCAGATGAATTTGAGAATTGCTCTTTCTAACTCTATTCACATATCAAATTATGCCCAAGAAGGAGGAAGAACAAAAGTATAGATACTTGGGCCCTTTGTAGAAAGGGGAACAAAATAACCATAGAAGGAGATCCAGAGACAAAGACTGGAGCAGAGTCTGAGGGAAAGACCATCCACACCCAGGGATCCATACCATAATCAGTTACAAAACCCAGACACTATTATCAATGCCTACAAGTGCTTCCTCACTGGAGCCAGATATAGCTGTTACCTGGCAGGCTCTGCTAGAGCATGAGAAATACAGAGGGGGGCACTCTCAGCCAACCATTGAACTGAGTACAGGGTCTCTAATGGAGCTAGAGAAAGGACCCAAGGAGCTGAAGGAGTTTGCAGTGTCACAGGAGGAACAACAATATGAGTCACCCAGTACTTCCAGAGATCCCAGGAACAAAACCATCAACCAAAGAGTACACACGGAGTTACCCATGGCTCCAGACACATAGGCAGCAGAGGATGGTCTCGTTAGACACCAAAGTGAGGAGAGGCCCTTGGTCCTGGAAAGACTTGATGCTGTAGGGTAGAGGAATACCAGGACAGGGAAGCGGGGGAGGATTGATTGGGGAAGGGGAGATGGCTTATGGGATTTTCAGGGGAGGGGGAATGAGGAAAGGGAACAATGCAAATAAAGAATATATCTAATTAAAATGCTTAAACAGCAACAAACAAACAAACAACCCACTAGCCTGGAAGCCATGGTAAAACACTAGCCTGGAAGTCAGGATACAGATGCAGATGATCTGGTGCAGAGAGGTCATGCGGGCGCAATTCATGCTGACTGGGTCTCTGCATTCATGTGAGCTTTGCTTCTTTTGAGTTAGAGAGCCTTGTTTTTCTCTGTCTTCCATTCCCTCTGGCTCATCCAGTCTTTCTACCTCTTCTTTTTTTTTGGTGGGCGGGGCAGGTTCTGTGTGCTCTGAGGGGAGAGATTTAGTGGACGCACATTATTTAGAGCTGAATTCTAAACAAGTTCTCTCATTCTGCATACTGCCTGGCTGTGAGTCTCTGTATTTGTTCCCATGAGAGGAGCAGGAGGAAGCCCCTCTGATGATGCACAAGACACTGATCTAGAGGTGTAGCAGAGTATTCCCCATGAGTCATTTTTATCACTATGTTTCTTTCTTTGGATGAGTATCATATGGTTTTGCCACAGACCCCTCGGCTCTCTAATCACAGAATCGTGGTCACTCAAGTGGCACTGGGTATGGTTTCCATCTCAGGGACTGAACCTTAAGTCAAGTCACTTTTTGCTTATTTAATCTCACAAGCTTTGTGTCACCACTACTATAGCAATAGTGCACAGAGCATCGGAGATAAAGGATTTCTGTCTGTCTTGGTGTTTATTTCTTCTTTGAGAGCATGCAGACTATGTCCACATACCAAATCTGCTGAATTGTAGGGGTGAAGGCTTTATGTAGTCACCAGCTCTGCATCCCTATCATCAATGAGTTGTGTAGGTGTTGTACAGACTATTAAACTAAAAGCTTCATAAGTGGTGAGTGATTGGAAGCAAGGCATGCATTTTCTCTTCCTGCCATTTTCAACTTCTTATATTAATTTATAGGACCATTCCAAATATATTAAAATCTAAAGTTAACATCTCAGATGTTAGATATTTTTTTTGGAATGTCTTTTACAGCAAAATTTGCTTCAGTGTATCAGAGGTTATTCACTTTACATTTTACACAAGTAAATAAATTAAATATATAAATACATACAATATACATTACCTGCAGGTACATTTAGTAATATCATAAAACAAACTTAAGAATGATTCTACAGACCGCAATGGACATATCTTATTTATAAATATAGAAGTGGTGTCTAACTTTTTTGGTATTTGCTTAATTTTGGATTTGTTGTCTAATGGCTGAAGTTAAACAGGTTTATGCAGACAATATTACTGAGAGTGGATGCTGAACAGGGAAATGGCAGTGGAATTGGCGTTAAATGCAAAGTAGACAAGTTACATCCTTAGTGGTAGCTTAAAACATACCTAGTACATTAGAAATATTCTTTGTCTCTGTCTCTCTCTGTGCATGTGTACACGTGTTTGTATATATGTGTGTGTGTGCATGTGTGCCACAGCAACTATGTAGAGGTCAAAGGACAACTTATGGGAGTTGGCTGTTTCCTTTTTTGGTCCAGGACATTGAATCAGATTGTCAGACTTTACGGCAGGCTTACATCTACCTGATGAATCATCTTTCAAGCCCCTCAAGAGAATCTTTTAAAATTATTGTTAGTCCGTCCAGGTCAGGTTCATATTTATAGTATTGGTGTTTACGTTCAATGTGTCTTTGATCTGTCAAGCATTTTCTACTATGGAAAAACTCTTATTAAGCAAAGGAAAAGAACTGCTATGGTTTCAGCTAACATAAAGCACAGAAGCAATACTTGTAAGGTAAATAAAAAATAATCTTTGTTGAAGGCCTTGAAAGGAGGTAAGACAGATCCTACTTAACCAATTGAAGAACAATTTACCATATACATGACCAAGGGTACCCTAACTGAAACCATAGACTGATACAAAACTTAGAAGTTTCATAGAGCTGGAGAAAGGAAGGGTTTTTAGGGTAGTTGAAGTGATGAGACATTCTACACCTCCTAAGGAGAGTGGAGTTCACTAAGTTTTGGGGGAGGGTGCATTAATCTTCTTGAATTTATAGAAGGTGAAATGAAGCCAGGTCTGTTCAAGAATGTTGTCTGGCTATATAATTAGAAAATGCAGGAGACAAAAATTTTTTCAGATCCTTTCATATATATATATATATATATATATATACATATATATATACATATGTATATATATATATACATACATACATATATGTATATGATTTATAAGTATAAAAGGAGTTTATTAGAATGAGTTATAGGCTATAGTCCAGCTAATCCAGCTATGGTTGGCTAAGATGGGGAGCACTTTCTAAGAGGCAAAGGGGAAGGGGGATGAGATGGGGGTTTGCGGAGGGGAGACCAGGATGGGGGGCAAAACTTGAAATGTAAATAAATAAAATAACCAATTAATAAAAAAATGGAAAGCCCAAAACTCCAATAGTTTCTCAGTCCATAAGACTGGATGCTTCTGATCTTTAGTATATGCTGGAATCACAAAGAAATAGTTTCTAATGCCTGTGAAGTAATGGACTTCCTAGCAAGACCAGAGCAAAGAGGCAAAGAGCAAAAGCTTCCTTATCTCCTGTCCTTGAATAGGCTTCCAGTAGAATGCATGATCTAGATTAGAGGTGGGTTCTCCCAGCTCAAGAGATCTGAATTAAAGGTATGTCTTCCCGCTTCAAGGATCCAGATTAGAAATAGATATGCCTACTTCAAATTAAGCAAAAGTCCCTCACAGATGTGGCTTCCACTTTTGGGTTTTAGTCAATTCCAGATGTCATCAAATTGACAATTCAGAAGAGCGATCAAAATATCCTTCAGGAGAGAAACTGTCAGGGACACCATGCAGCTCCCAACAGAGAGCCATGATGCTAATACGGGACAAAATATTAGGAAGTGTAAATTTTAGGTTATTAAGGATAGCAAAACTTACCCTGGAGACAGTACAAGTTGTATAGATGTGGGTAGATCAGCTGGCATAAAGGAATAGAGAATTTAGGAATGATAGTTCAGGAGTTTTGTGTTCCTCAAGTTCAGTGGTGATAAAGGCATTAGTCAGAGAGTTAAAAGTGGGATTAGAAGAGATGAAAAAGACATTGAGAATTAAGAACTGCTAAGAACCTGTGATTGTTTGTTCAGAAAAATCATCACAAAAGATAATACTAGAACTGGAGTAAAAATGACCAGTAAAAATTTCTGTGGGAGTTGAGAGAGAACAAATGGTAAGGATTACATCTTTTTTTTTTTTTGATTGAAAGGGAAATGCCTGTAATCTCAGCCATTTTTGAAAGTTGAGACACGATCTCAACTTCAGGGCCAGCTTGGGCAACTTTGTTAGCCCATGCCTCATAATAAGAATGAAAAGTAAGGACCAGGAATATAGCTTAGTGACAGTGCACATGACAAGACTGTGCATGGTTCTGGGTTCAATTTCCAGTAACACACACACACACACACACACACACACACACACTCACACACACACACACACTCACGCACGCACACACAGACACACACACACACACATAGATGCAGGCATGCTCATGTGCACACATCCATGCACATAGACATATAGACACACATGCACACATAGAAACACATTCATACACACATGCACATGTACACTCATGCACATGAACAGAAACATTCAAACATACATGCACACAAATATACACACACTGACACACATACAGAGACATTCACACACACACACGCATGCACATACATGTTCATACACAGACATGCACACATATACCACAAACATGCACACACACAAAAACATGCACACGAAAAGGTAATATTCTTTATTAAATTCTTTATTAAATTAAACCAATTAAACATTGTAGCTGACTTAATATTTTAGGTTTTATTCCTTTATATTATTTGAAGCTATGCCTATTAATATCTGTCAAATCATAATTTTGGAGGCTTAGGTGCCTTTTATTTATTTTCAAGCCAATAAACAATATTTTGTATATGAATCAGTATGAATTATTTAAGCTTGACTGTAATGGTTTTGTTTGGTTTCTTGGGATCAGATATTTTACTTCTGTGTAATATTCTTGGAGCTAACTAAGTACTGAATTGGGAATGATCTTTAAGCCAAACTTCACCCGCCATTGATATTCCTTCAGGTCACGGAGTGATTGTAGTACAAGAGAACTCTGAAACTTTGGCAGAGTTGAAAGAGGATGAGGCACTAGGAAAAGATACAGTGAGGCAGTTGCCGAGGAGGTAATGTAGAGGAGAAGAGCCAAGATATAAGCCTTGAGAACGGTGCTTCTGAAACATTAATGTGCGCACAGATCCCTCGAGGGAGCTGCGGAGAAGCAGACTCTGATTCATCAGTTCTGTGAAGAAGGCCTACCATCTGGATTCCTAAGAAGCCCCGCCTTCTGTCTTTCTTTCACAGAGGCCTCCTGGGCTGCTCACCTCTGCACTGCTGTTTGAGAAGTGAGGCATTAAAACCCAAAGAAGATTTTTGAATTATAGAGATTTCTGCTTTGCCCACAGTTGCAGCATGCCCATAATGTAGGATTCTTAGTTTTTGTTTCTATTGATTTCTTTCCCTGTTGTTATTTTTGTTTTGTTTTTATTTGTTTTATGTAAGACTTCAAGTAAAACTGAAGGTAGGAATATGATTATGAACTAGATGGATACAGTCATTTGTCCTAAATTGGATGGCCTTATCTGGCATCAATGGGAGGAGAGGCCCTTGGTCTTCTGAAGGCTCTGTGTCCAGTGTAGGGGAATGCCAGGGTGCTGAGGTGGGAGTGGGTGGGGGGATACAGCCTCATAGAAGCAGGGGTAGGAGGTAAAGGATTGGGGGCTTGAGGGGGGGGAAATAGGAAATGAGATAACATTTGAAATGTAAATGAATAAAATATCTGATAAAAAGCTATTGCAGTCTACAAAAATCATGTAATGACCAGGAAATGAATACATAGTATCAGGGGCACAACACTCAAAACCTGTCTCTGGTCATTCACTAGTTCTCACAGATCAAATTGTGGATAAGCAAATGCTGAATTTGGATATATACAAATTATTTCATAATACTTTAGTCACATTGGCACAAATTTTCATTTTGATACAAGGGGTTTATTTTAGGTGACTGGAGACTATAGGAGATGTATCTCTTGCAGGCATACTCTCTTACAGATACAGAAATTTCTTCTAGGTTCTGATGGCCTTTGTTCACCTTGTCCTGATATTGAGGAAACACAAGTTTTGAGCTTTCCATGCAATGGTGTGCATAGGTGTTTAGAATCAACAGGTAACAGTGTTTAAAGAAGGTTTTTCTGGTCTGAAAGTAGAATCTGAAGGCACAGGAGAGTTTTATAAGTTGGAATTACCTGGTTTTCAGACTGTTAGACAATTCATTCATCCACTGAAAAATGTATCCAATTGTTATAAAAAGTAGAATGTGTGGCCAAACTATCCATCTACTTATACTTTAACTGATCTCTAAAAGAATTTTCAGACCGGGACAGAAACTAGTCATCTCAGGTGGCCTCCTAATGTCCAATCCACTGGTGCTTCATTATTCTTAAAAAGAGTCCCATGCTTACAGCCTTCAAATATTTTAATATATTTATTAAATTTTTATTAGAATTGTTTAATGATGATGTCCTCCTAAGTACCACGGCAATAAGATAACACCATTTCACTTTCTTTAGACTCAGTTGCTCTGTTGAGTTTAAGATTCATATCTACAAACTTCCAAAATATATTAATACGTGGAAGTTCTTCCCTACTAGCAAGTCCTATTCAAAATGCAGTCCGAATCTCACCCACTCTTTCAGGTTTGTTCCCATTTGTTCTGTCCTGTTTTGCACTGCTGCATCCAGCACTAGCATCCTGAGCACTTGGATGATTAAAGACAGACAAAGAGAGTAACTTCTAATGAGATAAGTAGATTAAATCCATCTTTTGGAAGCTCAAAGAATATACTCCACTTTTTTCTCCCCCAAGATTCTTGGCTTTAGGTAAGATAGATGAATTCTCCAAGGGTTGATGTTTCCATATGTCTATGCATAGGAAATCTCAGGGCTTTCAAGAGCTTCAGAAAGATCTTTCCTTGTGTTTGTATTTAAGGATACTTTTGATTGAGTTTGGGGCCACAGTAATGACTGCAGCAGTGTAAGACAGAACAGATAAAATGTCAGAGCAATAGTGATAAAAACTGCATGGTATTGGTACAATGTCAGGCAAGTGGATCAATGGAATAGGATTGAAGACTCAGAAATTAACCCACACAACTATGGTCACTTGATCGACAAAGGTGCTGGCTTTAACTGGTAGCTAGCATGCAGAAGAATGAAAATAGATTTATTCTTATCTCCTTGTACTAAGCTCAACTCCAAGTGGATCAAGGACCTCCACATAAAACCTGACATACACAACTATGGTCACTTGATTGACAAAGGTGCTGGCTCAACTGGTAGCTAGCATGCAGAAGAATGAAAATCGATCCATTCTTATCTCCTTGTACTAAGCTCAACTCCAAGTGGATCAAGGACCTCCACATAAAACCTGACACACTGAACCTAATAGAAAAGAAACATGGGAAGACCCTTGAGGACATGGGCACAGGGGAAAAGTTCCTGAATAGAACACCAATAGCTTATGCTCTAAGATCAAGAATTGACAAATGGGACCTCATAAAACTACAATGTTTCTGTAAGGCAAAGGACACTGTCAAAAGGACAAAACGTCAACCAACAGATTGGGAAAGGATCTTCACAAACCTTAAATCTGACAGAAGGCTAATATCTAATATATACAAAGAACTCAAGAAGGTAGACCACAGAGAACCAAGTAACCCTATTAAAAAGTGCAGTACAGTGCTAACCAAAAAATTTTCACATGAAGAACAGATGGGTGAGAAACACCTTCTGAAGTTCAACATCATTAATCATTAGGGAAAGGCAAATCAAAACAGCCATGAGATTTCACCTCACACCAGTCAGAATGGCTAAGATTAAAAATTCAGGAGAGAGCAGGTGTTGGAGAGGGTGTGGAGAAAGAGGAACACTCCTCCACTGCTGGTGGGGTTGTACTATTCAGCCATTAGAAACAATGAATTCATGAAATTCTTAGGCAAATGGACGGAGCTAGAGAACATCATACTAAGCGAGGTAACCCAGACTCAAAAGGTGAATCATGGTATGCACTCACTGATAAGTGGATATTAACCTAGAAAACTGGAATACCCAAAACATAATCCACACATCAAATGAGGTACAAGAAGAAAGGAGGAGTGGCCCCTGGTTCTGGAAAGACTCAGTGAAACAGTATTCGGCAAAACCAGAACGGGGAAGTGGGAAGGGGTGGGTGGGAGGACAGGGGAAGAGAAGGGGGCTTACGGGACTTTCGGGGAGTGGGGGGGCTAGAAAAGGGGAAATCATTTGAAATGTAAATAAATTATATCAAATAAAAAAAAACCCTATGCAGTGACAATAATTTTAGGCATTTATACTGAAAAATAATAGAACTGTCATTGTACAGTTGAAGGACCAAGGCTGTTTGTAAGTGTGACATGGAATGAAATGATTTTGTGTGCTCATACCTGGTGTGCAATGGGAAGGGACATGCCAATGATACTGACATCAAGGACTGAACAGCACAGACTGTTTTGACCATCTTCCTTCTGTAGAAACAGAAAACCAACAGCAATGTGTACAACATCTGTTTGTTGTTTTAATGTGCCAAGCTAGGGATTTTCAGTTTGAGAAACAGAACATTAATAAAAGGAGAGAAATGTGGCACAAAATTACAAAACAAAATATTTATGCAAAGAAATCTTCCCAAGAAATACTGTAAATTCCTGACTGAAAATAGATTGACAAGGAGCGTGCTAGAAAATCTGAGACAGAAAAGAAACTGTAGTATTTCATCTATTCCTGGAATGACAGGTAAAGTCCAACAAGAATGTGGCCCAGTTGCCCTTCAGAGAAGACGTTTTTTGTCATACATATTCCCTCTTATTAGTGTTGTCTATAGGAGCAGACAATGACATTGGGGAAAGAAAGGGTAATAACAGCCCAAACATCTGAAGTGAGGAAGATCCTATATAATGTAACCACAGGGAAATGACAGCATGCTGACTAAGGGTGGTCATTTCCCACTCAAAATGCCAAGGCTACTTTAACATCAGACATGAATTCTCACTATAGAGAAAAAGGAAAGAAATAATGATGTAGTTATAAAAAACATAGTAAGGAAGTTACCCAACATAATTTCCCTGTCTCTGTCTCTCTGTTTCTCTGTCTCTGTCTCTCTTTCTCTGAGTGTGTGTGTGTGTGTGTGTGTGTGTGTGTATACAGTCTTGAAAAGTAATATCATCAACATTGAGTACAGGTGAGTACCAAGAATTTCTTTGCTTCCTATCCAAAGACATTGATTAGGATTGATTCATAATGAAATTAGGTTCTTCCCTACAGTCCATTTCCATTTTTCAAAGTTTGATCCTATGGTTGGTAATGAGGTCAGTAAAAAAGAAAAACTGGGATGAATATGAAGGAATAGCTACTTTAAAATTAGGTACTTAAATTTTTAGGAACTGAATCTTATATCTTGGATTTTGGCTTCAAACTTTCCCTTGAGAACAATCCAACATATTCATAATGAACCCTTAAGAAAGAATATCAGCTACCAAATAATTACAGAATACCATTTTCTCTAAAGCATGTAAGTTAGTGTTCTATTATTCAGAAATTCTTAGAGTAATTAGTCAGATTAATTCTATGCTTGAATTGAAAAGTTTCTAAAGGAAAATTCTGAAACCTTTACAGGAATAAGGATCAAGTTTGTCAAAGCATCTCCAAATAACTTATAAAGGAAGATCAACACGCATGCAAGATGAATAATATAATGAAGGTAAGTATAAACTGGATAGCTTCAAGTACTTTATTTCATAGGTATTTGCCTCAACCATAAATAATCACAAACTGACCCTGTTACATAATTCAGTGGGATACTTTTTATGACAAACAATTGGAAGAAATTTTCTGAGAGTCAACAATTCTTTCCCTTGTGCCTTTATACTTTTGTGGGGGAGCCTCTTACCATTATGTGTTTGTGATCCAAAACATCATGGTTATCCAATAATGCAAAGAAGTATTTAGTCTGTCTTCAAGAGTCTCTAAAGTGTCAGCAATCCCAACTAATCAACTTTTTCAAAAGCACAAATTCAAAGTCCCTACAAAGACTTGAATCTAGTTCTTAGCTTGAGGACCTATAAGGTCAAATCATAAAGTTACAAACTACAAACACACACTGATACAGAGCACACTTTCTCATGCAAAGAGAGGAAGAGAAAATAATAAGAAATGCTGTCATCTAGTTTGGAAGCCAGAAGCAATCGCTACATTCTTAGTTGCATGCCCAGCCCTCGGTGAAAAGTTATGAAAAGGTGACATAACTTCTTGCTGTTTTTCTTATTCAAAACACAATTTTCACAAAAGCAGTGAATGTTATGCACAGTTTACAGAAAAAAGTGGAGTATGCTTTTTCCTCAACGCAAAATATGCCGAGGTTGGTCATATTAAGAAAACTTTACTCATAAGTAAGGCTGAAGACATTCAATCTCTGGGGACAAGGAATTCAAGGTGAACCAGAACAATTTATCAAGACTGCTATACAAAACAAATCCAGAGTCTGTCTCCAGACACATGGTTAACATTTCTTTTACTATTGTAAATTATTTATGAGTAATTGCATAAATCGTGAAATGTCTGCTTGCTCTCCAGTCCACAAATGACTTAGTAACTAGCATACATGCCCTGTGCTGTATAATCAGCCACATCACCACCTCCCAACTCTCTTGATTATTCATCATGACTAACTTGCTGTGCAGTTCAGTCACAAGCAGCCGAATGTGTAGTGCTGCCCTGTTTGTCCTCATCCTGTAGCATCACAGGAGATTTTAAGAAAAGGCAAAGGTAATGGGGGATGTGGCCAGTAGAGAGGAAGGTTTGTGAAAGAAACTCATGATAATGCTGAAACCTGAGTGCATACGTGGAGTGTAGAAAAGCTGACTGAGGATGTTGACACAGCTGCATCCCCAGACAATCCAGGGACACAGTTGTGCTTGGAAGTGGGATGCACAGGGAGTGACGACACTACAAACTTGCTAGGAACTGAAGATAGTGAGCCGGGAGTAAAGCTACACAAATTTCTCACCAAAGCATCTTACAGAAGTTTCATGAATGAAAAGCACCAAGAATAAAAGTCTGTACGCTGATCCAAAGCTAAAAATCTGTTTTTTTATCATTCCAAATTTTATCTTAAAACAGCTTAATTAGAATATGATGACATCACTTCCCTCTTTGCTTTTCTCCCTCTAGCGACACCTATGCATTTGTACTCTTGCTTCACTCACATTTTCAAATTGATGGCCTCCTTTTCTTTCATTTACACACACACACACACACACACACACACACACACAAATGTACACACATATGCACAGATACATAAATACAACCTGTTGAGTTCATTTTTGTTTGTGTTTGTGTATCTCACACCTGAGGGAGGCTAATTATCTCTATCCACAGTCATTAATTGCCTAGAGATCTTTTTTTAAGGATGGGACCCATCAGATTTTCTCCCTTCTCAGTTAGGGTGTATATTGATATTGCCTTTTTGTAGGTCTTTATGCAGCCATGTTTACTAAAGATACTCTTGCCATGCCCTTCCTGATATTCTTAATCTTACAGTCTTTCTACCCACATGTGTGCAATGTCCCCTATGCAATAGATGAATAGAGCACTGCCATCCACATGACCCGTTGATCTCTAGACTGTGTCCAGTTGTAGATTTCTATAATGGACTCCCTTTGTTGTAAAGACAAGTTTCTTTGATCATCTTTATCTGTGAGTATAAGGCTAAGATTTAGAATTATGTTTGCTAAATGACCCCACTAGCCCTTGGTAGCTGGCCTGTTCTCTGGTACCAGACACAATTTTCTTTCTGTTGAATGGGTCTTCAGTCAAGTTAGATGTCAGTTATCATCAAGTACCACCAATATATGAATTCCCCTTAGTGCATTCTTACAGATATCTTGCAGTGCTGCCTGTTATTATGGTTCATACATGTCCCAGAGAGCTAATACTACTGATTGCTTCCCTTCCTTGGCGACCTTCAGAGTGCTTTCCACAGTGTGGAAGCTAGACCGCAGCAAGGAGGCTTTCAGGTTAGACCTTTATTAAGCCATCTGAGTCCTAAGTCCTAAGTATGAGGTGTCTTTAGCAAGAAGGACTTACCTGCAACCTCTGGGGAATGGGGCTGGGGGAATGGGGGATCAAGGCCAAGCAATGACCTTATACTCTCAGGGAATCACTGGGACTCCAAAGTTTTGTTTTTGTTTTTTGTTTTTTGTTTTTGTGATTCCTACTAGTGTTTTTGCTATTCTATGGATTTTGTGTGGAGCATTGCCAGCCTAAGTGGCATAACCTTGGGTTGCAGATATGTG
Source organism: Apodemus sylvaticus (assembly GCF_947179515.1). Classification (NCBI taxonomy): domain Eukaryota; kingdom Metazoa; phylum Chordata; class Mammalia; order Rodentia; family Muridae; genus Apodemus; species Apodemus sylvaticus. Next base: position 143,163,763 of record NC_067475.1, read on the forward strand.
TTTTGTATGTAACTTTAGGTGAATATAAAATAACATGATTCCTTGAGGGCTTTATCAAGCAGTTGGTATTCTTTGTTCGTCCCTACTCGTTTGCTAAGCCATAAGGAATTCTAATCCCAGATAATCACCATTCCCTTACCATCAGTGGCTCAGGCTGGAAGAAGTCTATAAAGCTTCCCATATTCACCTGTATTTTGTGATATGTTCTTTTCCAGTCTGTTTTTAAGGTTTATTTTTTATTGAAACTACTTTTTTCATGAAATATATTTTGATCATGGTTTCCCCCCTCCATCTCTTCTCAGATCTTCCCACCTCCACATCCACTCTCTTAATTCTTTAATTCAATGACAAAGAACCTACCTGCTAGCCAATACCACTTATATACGTGTAAACAGCAATAAGAAAGTTTCTAATGTCTTGTCAAAAATGCTTTTGGAAGTTCTGTTGGCTTCAGGTTATCTTAGGCTGACCTCTGACTTTTTCTGTAGCTAAAGGCCTTAAACTTCTGATCCATCAGTCTCTATTTTCCACATACACAGACTGCAGTTTTGTGTCACTTTGCCTGATTTTATACAGTGCTAGGGATAGAACCCCAGGCTTTGAGATTATTAAGCAATTCTCTATTAGCTTCTGTACAACCCAGCCCTTTATGACAAATTTTAAAGGCCAAAGACAATTACTGTTTTTCCTATTCAATATTTTTTGCTATGTGTAGCTTTCTTGGGCATCTTTAGAATGCCCTTCTACTGTCTGAGTCAGGAGAGAACTACTTACATAAAATTTCAGGGAAACATCAAGACTTACTAAATTCATAAGGAAATTACATAAGATTGTTCTTGATGCTGTTATATGCATGAGTTAAAATAACAGTAGAAATGGAACCAAATTTTAGTCTAAACATTTAAGACATAATGAAATTAAAAGCATTTAGTACCTCATCTGCTTTCAAGTTTGTCGAGTCTAATATACCTTGTGATTAGAGATTGACTTAAGTGAATCTCTTACACTTGAATAATATCAGTGAGTGCTATTGTTTTGTGTTGTGATAACGTTTTTCTCTGCTTATATTCTACAACTTTCTTTTGTCTACCCAGGTTCCCTAACACACAATATCTGGTACCAATTACCTGGATAACTGATACCATGCATTTCCATTTATCCATATTTTCAGACTTTCTTCTGCTTCTGCTTTCTACTATCTCTGGGCTCCCCCAGAAAAAGCACAGTGAGTAGAGTGTCCTGTTAGTCCACCTTTCTGACAACATGAAGTCACTGGTGCAGATCAACTTCATAGCACAGAGACTTTAGGCCCCAGTTCTCCAGGGCTTCCAGGGGGAAGGAATGAAGTCCTGCTTTAGTCTGGAACTGTGGGTGGTGACTTCCCAATACCAAAAGCAAGAGCATGGGAGCGTGTGTGATAGGAATGATTCACAGGGTGAGATAGGATGTGTGTGTGTGTGTGTGTGTGTGTGTGTGTGAGAGAGAGAGAGAGAGAGAGAGAGAGAGAGAGAGAGAGAGAGAGAGAGAGAGAGAGAGAGATTCTGTGGGAATTAACCAGAAATCCATGAGACATCTTAAGTAGTTCCAAGTACTTGGCCCCAGTGGTTTTACAGACTTCTTACATAGTTTTAATTGTTCAATATCCCATAACTTTTGAATAATGATATTTCTAGGACCACACCTCCAATACATAACCATTACAGGTATAGACTTAGGTTACCTCAACAGTGCAAAACACTTTTGGCTTCGAAAAGACATTTTGTTGTGAATAATTTATTTTACCTTTTATAAATGTCTAAGTTGGTAAAGGTCCATAGGAAGTAAAGGTCTATTCCATAAGTTGTCCATCTTTTCAAGCTTGTGTTTCTCACCCTAGAAGATCTCTATTCCTTTGGTTGAAATCGCCACATGACCAAGCACATTCCCACATCCCAGTTTATAGGCAAATGAAAGAGTAGTGCTAGGCAAACAATGTACTTTTCATGTCCTGACAGAATTTACATGCCATTTTCACTACTTCCACCTCCTATTAAATGCATAACTAGCTGCAAGAGAGTCTGGAAGGCCACTTGTAGTAAGGATAGTTCTAATCACTGAAAAAAAAATTAGGGGTAGCAATGAGACTTTCACCTGACTGATTCTTAACATCCACTTCCAAGTTTATATTAGCCTTCCAAATTCTTGTTTGTTCATTTGTTTGAGAGAGAATATTAACTCTTACTATGTAGTTCAACCTGGTCATGAATTCACCAAGTGGTACAGACTGGGTTTGAACTTACAGTGCTGCCTTAGCCTCTATAGCACCGTAGGAGACTAAATGTTATTATTATTATTATTTTTAGAGCTGGGATAAAGTCCAGGGACTTGAGCATTCACAGTGTATACTGAATCACTGAGTAAGAACCCACCTATTTGTACAACTTCTGTTCAGTGTCTGTTCCTAACTCATTTCTTTTTTAATATGATGAATCTGACATTTGTTATTAACATTGAGATGTAATATTTTAAGAGACACTTATACCTGATATATTAGTAATTATATTGATATTATTTTTGTGTCACTTGCATTAATTTATACTCCTGATGAATATAAATGAACCAATAATCAATAGCTTTGTTATCTGACTAAATTTTCTGCAAGCATTATCATTGTATTAGGTACCACAAGAAGCAGACCTGGATAATTGCTCATCTTTCTTGCTAAATATCTAAACATTTAGTTGGAGTTAATGCAAACCATAGACTAGCAGGGGCCTTTTCCAAAGTTACACAACCTCAAAAAGATTGTGTACAACTGTCATCATTCTTTGAGGCCTAGAATTTTTTTCTATAAAAATTATAGAATACATTAAAAATGAGTTTTCTTACTATAAGGAACATTTTCATTCAACAAGTGAAAAAGTATAGTAAGTGAAAGACAATAAATTGTGTATCTTTACATATGCCTATAGTTCCAGTCACATGAGATGCTGAGCCAGAAAGAATACATGAGCACCGGAGTTAGGGCTAGCCTGAGCAACAAGATAAACACCATTTCTTTTCCCTCTTGAACAATGGGTCATGCTTCAATTAGGACTGTCCGTGCATCTGTTGGAGCAGTCATGGAGCTGTGATACAAGGAGCCGGGGCCTGGCATAGCCCTAAAAGTGAGCCCATAGTGGTGCCTTTGGGCTTGTCTCCCCATGCACTCTGTCCCTGTAAAGGCCTGGGCCTTCGATGAGAAAGGCAGCAAGCAGTAAACTCTAGGGGATGCCATTATCATTCTAGTCCTGTTACTCCACATAATGCTCCGTGCCCTTTGGTCTAAGAGATCTCTTCAGCCAACAGTTGCTTGGTTGCCATTGTTATTCTTTTTTTCCTCTTTCTATGGCTAGGCTATGAATTTTCTGTAATTATCCCTTCCTTCTGCCTCTATTTTCCTTATAAATGCTGCTTTTAAATTAATGTTTTCTTTTCTTTTCTGTTTTATTCAATATATTTTTTATTTACATTTCAAATGATTTTCCCTTTCCTGGCCGCCCACTCCCTGAAAGTCCCATAAGCGCTCTTCCCTCCCCCTGTTCTCCCACCCACCCCTTCCCACTTCCCTGTTCTGGTTTTGCCCTATACTGCTACACTGAGTCTTTCCAGAACCAGGGGCCACTCCTCCGTTCTTCTTGTACATCATTTGATGTGTGGATTATGTTTTGGGTATTCCAGTTTTCTAGACTAATATCCACTTATCAGTGAGTGCACACCATGATTGATCTTTTGATACTGGGTTACCTCACTTAGAATGATGTTCTCCAGCTCCATCCATTTGTCTAAGAATTTCATGAATTCATTGTTTCTAATGGCTGAATAGTACTCCATTGTATATATATACCACATTTTTTGCATCCACTCTTCTGTTGAGGGATACCTGGGTTCTTTCCAACTTCTGGCTATTATAAATAGGGCTGCTATGAACATAGTGGAACATGTATCCTTATTACCTGCTGGGGAATCCTCTGGGTATATGCCCAGGAGTGGTATAGCAGGGTCCTCTGGAAGTGTCATGCCCAGATTTCTGAGGAACTGACAGACTGATTTCCAGAGTGGTTGTACCATCTTGCAATCCCACCAGCAGTGGAGGAGTGTTCCTCTTTCTCCACATCCTCGCCAACACCTGCTGTCTCCTGAATTTTTAATCTTAGCCATTCTGACTGGTGTAAAGTGAAATCTCAGGGTTGTTTTGATTTGCATTTTCCTAATGACTAATGAAGTTTAGCATTTTTTAAGATGCTTCTCAGCCATCCAAAGGTCTTTGGGTGAAAATTCTTTGTTTAGCTCTGAACCCCATTTTTTAATAGGGTTATTTGGTTTTCTGGGGTTTGACTTCTTGAGTTCTTTGTATATATTGGATATTAGCCCTCTATTTGATTTATGGTTGGTAAAGATCTTTTCCCAATTTGTTGGTTGCCGATTTGTCCTTTTGAATGTTTTCTTTTCTTATGCTGTTGTTGAAAACAATAGCATAGTTCCTTGAGCATGTTGATGCTTAGACATATTTTCTTCTCCTGTATTCATCAACTTAAGCTCAGCTTTCCACAGGGTGATTGAGCATAAACAAAAAGACCATTTTTCTCTTCCAGCTTCCAGCTAGGTTATTCCTATGTTCATTGGAGAAGTCATCAGAATGAATTTTGTGGTTCATGTTTCTATCACTAAATCTCAAAGAACTTGCAGACTCTGGGGTCTTTGTTTATTTCTTGAGCTCTCACCAGGATTGCCCTTAAAACTCCATTAACTCATGGAAACAAAGCTTTTCCTAGTCACTTTAGAACCGTTGTGTCAGGCTGGAGAGATCGTTCAGTGGTTAAGGGCACTTCCTGCTCTTCCAAAGGTTCTGAGCTTAAAACCCAGCAATGACATGGTGGTTCACAACCATCTGTAATGAGATCTGATGCGTTCTTCTGGGGTGTCTGAAAACAGCTGCAGTGTACTTACACATAATAAATAAATAAATCTTAAGAAATAAATTTTGTGTCATCTGCCTGACTTCATTACTACCTATACATGTCTGCTCTTTTGCATTCAAAGGGCTCTGCTCTCAGCCTCAGTCTTCAGTTTCAGTTCATTTTCCGTTGCTGTAACAAAACACTACAAACTAGATAGTTTATAAAATATAGAGGTTTGTATAGCTCCATGGGTTTGGAGGTCCTGGCATCTGTGAGAAGGGGTTGCTTCTCAGAAGGCAGCTCACAGAGAGACAGTGCCTGCTAGTTCAGGGTTCTCCTCGCCTTTCATGCCACTGAGAATGCCAATCCTCATGACCTATTACAATCCTGCTTATCTCCCAAAGTCTCCCTCCAGACGTCACAGGAATATAAATTTAGGGCTCGAATTTTCATCACATGAGAGATGTACCAGTAGACGAGGATCATTTAATAAGAGAAAACAATAAAGTTCTGAGGAATAAGAAAAAATGATATAATTCGCACATGCACTCAATTAACAGTGTTTCTATAGCTTTTCTCTATGTAAGCAACATTTCCCTAAGCAGCCCCTAACTATGCATCTAAGAATCTTAGGAAATTCTGATACAACCCTATCAGATACCAGGTAAAGGGCGTAATCTTGTAAACATTCTTTCACTTTAGAAGCCCAGGGTATAACTTGTGCCTCTGATTGACCAACCATACATCAATGTTCCCACAATCCTCATGGGGACTGAGAAAATACTTTCTGTGTGATTTGTGGTTTGCCAATGTAGTCTACAATGAATGGAGCAATGAAGGCTGGGAGAGATACCCATGGTGGCATGGGGAAGGTAGTGAGAGGTGTCTGTGGTCTCTCTGTGTATGCCAGATGACAGCCTCCTCATTGCATGACTTTCTGGAAGGTCTCTGGGAAATTTTCATGAAGTGGAAGTGAGTGACTTATCTAGGGCCATATCAAACTCCAGCTTTCTCTCTCTCTAGGTCAGGATGAATCTGAAAGTCCCAACACCTTAATTACTTAATTCCTCCTTTAATTCTATTCCACACTCCACATCCTAAAAGTTATGTGCTTCCTCCACCAGCCATTTTATTTTGTATAAAAGGTACACCACTTTTTAGATTCCCAGTATGCTAGAAGAAAAGATATGAATGTGAATATGTACTAGGGATTACAAATAATATTAATCACAATGGCTCATGATATCAACAGATCAAAGGAGAAGAAAATTGTCATATAATAAACACAAATAAATCAATGAAATGATTTCAGGGCTGAGGAGATAGCACATTTGGTAAAGGGCTTGCCCTACAATGTGAGGACCTAGATTTGATCCCAGAACAGAGATAAAAGCCAGGCATAATGATTTGTAGTTGCAAAGCCAACAATGGAGAGGCAGAGGCAGGAGGATCCCAGGGCCTCACTCACCAACCAAACTACTATATGGAGCAGTCTATGCACAGTGAGAGGCTCTGGTTCAAAAAGTAAGGCAGAAAGTGAATGAGGAGGAGATCTGCCCTCTGGTTTCCACAGGCACTAGCATACAGACGCATCTGAATCCCTACTCAGGAGCATGTAGACACACACAGACACAGACACACACAGACACACAGACACACACACACACACACACACACACACACACTGTACCATCCACCCACCACAGGCTCACCATGTGCACACTATGGGCATAATATGACTGCATGCAATATTACAAAGCTCAAGATCTTTTTGTCGTGAAGAAAAGAAAGTCAAATAGAACTCTGACCTTCTCCACCACAGACCAGTTTCTCTTAAACTACATATTTGTCAAGGTATCAGAGCCTGTTAACAGGCACGCCGGTGCTCTGCTCCCAGCATTGCTGGCTCAGCAAATTTGACAGAGGGTAGAGAATCTTCACTTCAGTCAAGTTCTCAGTGAAACCTAGGTTGCTTCAGGAACTTCAGGTAGAGAATCATGGCTGCAGAGAAAGGAATCTTGTATAATCAGTATTCTGACTTTTAAATAAGAGTAATCACAGTGGAAACAGCCTATTAAAAAAAAATGACCGAATCAGAATTAGTAACACCTAAAGGCACTATCCACCTGGTTTAGATCCACTAAAGATTTGGGGACTTACTTGATTCTTGTCATTTCCCTGTTTGCTAGGCTCTGCCTCAGTTTACTCTACTAAAGGAAAGCGTCTCATAATCATTTCACCTTCCTATATAATTGTCAACTGTTTCCTGATATTAAATTTAATTTATGTATAATTGGCTCCATGTCAAATATTCCCTAAGGCTTCTGATCCCAATTCGCCTTCTGTCGTCAATGAAGAGTTAACTTCTATCATAGACTTTTACTTTCTTTCTGGAACAGACCATGATGGGTTTTTAAATACACAAGAAGTCAAGTGATACCATTTTCTGCTCAATAGAGTTAATAAATTCTTTTCATTCTGAGAAGAAAGGAGCAAATATTAGTTCTAGAAAGTAACTCTCCCTACATTGCAGTTATGATAGTGCTTCCTGAATTCCAGTGTTATGGCTAGTTTGTGAGATCACCAGAGACCATCAGGAATCCAACACATATGAAAAAGCTAAGAGTCTTTATTCAAGCTCAGGCTCAGGCCCTCTAACCTCTCCAGCACAGTGGATAGTGTGGAAAGTCTTGAGCTGGTACAAGCCTTGCCTATTTATCATGGTCGTTGTGGCAGGGTAAGGAATTTTCCAACTCGGCAGTTAAATGATTGGTTGATATTGCTTGACACACTTCTATTGGCAGTAATAATTCCAGCGTGGTATTAACAATGTTGCAAGCTTAATCAATCGACTTTAGACATTAGGTACTTTCCCCTTAAGAACTGATTGGTTGTTGCTAGGAGTAGAAAGGCTATGTGCTTGGGGAAATTGTGATTGTATCCAAGGTAACATGACTCCCGGAACAACTTGGGGTTTTTCCAGTAGCTAAGTTCATTCAGAGGGCAAGATAATCATAAAATGGAGTCTGAAAGCAAAATGGAGTTTGTAATGTTAAGCTGGGCTCTTCACCAGCTATAACTGTCAGTTGGACATCTGAGAAATCATGTGGAAAAATACACACATGTGAAAATTAAGGAAACCAACCAGGACATGCCTAATTTGTTTTGAATTAAATATCAACACATTCCATTGTATGTTCTTGGTTTCTAGTCTCTTTTCTGTTCTGGCTTGTGGTTCCTTGTCTCTAGGGTCAGTGTTATATTAAGTTGGATAAATAGGGAGAAAACATGAATTTTTTATTGCTCTTTGACAGTCTATGAGTTAATATTTATGCATTTCCTTTCCTCTGAAAGTATCCCTTGTCATTATTCCAAAAGCCTAATTTGTAAATCTTCAGCAAACATTAAGAGGAAACGTTGACCCTTGTTATTCTGTGGTTCCAACACTTCCCACAAATACAAACCACTATTACTCATTAATATTAGCATCATTTGCAAAAAATGTGGTATATCTACACAATGGAGTACTATTCAGCCATTAGAAACAATGAATTCATGAAATTCTTAGGCAAATGGATGGAGCTAGAGAATATCATACTAAGTGAGGTAACCCAGACTCAAAAGGTGAATCATGGTATGCACTCACTAATAAGTGGATATTAACCTAGAAAACTGGAATACCCAAAACATAATCCACACATCAAATGAGGTACAAGAAGAAAGGAGGAGTGGCCCCTGGTTCTGGAAAGACTCAGTGAAACAGTATTCAGCAAAACCAGAACGGGGAAGTGGGAAGGGGTGGGTGGGAGGACAGGGGAAGAGAAGGGGGCTTGCGGGACTTTCGGGGAGTGGGGGGGCTAGAAAAGGGGAAATCATTTGAAATGTAAATAAATTATATCGAATAAAAAAAAAATATTAGCATCATTACTGAGTGCCTTACTTTTAGCTGTGAAAGGGTAGTTTAACATATGTACCACATTGCCAATACACACTTTATGCAGTTGTTCCTCGCTATCCATGCAGTATTGGTACAGTCACTATCCTGGGAACCAGAACCTGTGGGTACCTGATTTTCTATAAAACAGAGGTGTTTGCACCCTGCCTACACTCATTCTCCCACATGGAACTCCAGATGACTTTTGACACCTTATATCATGTCAGCATTATGTGGATATTATACAATACTACTTAAGGAACAATAATTAAAAAGTAAAATTCTGTAATGAGGGAGGTATATGAGTGATTAAAGCTCTTGCAATGTAAAAATGAGGACTAGAGTTTAAAGTCCCATAGAACTTACATTATAGCTGCCAGGCACACTCATAAAACCAGCTTCACAAGGCAGAGAAAATCTATTCCCAGAGCAAGCTGTCTAGCGAGGCCAGTCATACCAATAGCTCTGGGTTTGCTCAAGAGACCTGGCCTCAGTGAGTCATATTAACAAACAGAAAATTTTTCTGTTTCTAGGCATCTTCCTAGGCTCCCTGCATGTATACCCACATCTACCCATATACCCCTCACATATTCTACATATTCTCTAGTTATGCAAACACACACACACACACACACACACACACACACACACACACACACACGAAGATAGAAAAATGCATAAGGTTTGATTCAGACACAAGTAAGAAAACAATCTCTGACTTATGGGTTGTGGATTCCACTGACACAGCCCCAGGGGTGCAGGTGGATGGTACTTTACCTTTGAAACAGAATCAAAGGCACCCTTTCCAATGGACTCGGGGTCAGGTACTAGAGCAGTTTCTAAAATGAATCATATACTGAAAATAAAACTGTTTCTAATATCCAGAGATCCTAAAAATTTGATATTTCTTTATGATATATCATTTTTTTGTGCCAATGTGAATAAACAAACAAGATTCAATAAAATACTTGGTGGTTTTAATAAAACACAAAGGAAATTGGTTGGTACAAAGTGTTAGTAGTCAGGTGTACTGCTAAATGTTGAATTAAAATTCAGTTTCTTGGGGCTGGAGAGATGATTCAGAAATTAAGAGCATTTGTTGCTGTCAAAGATGACCCAGGTTTGAGTCCCACCACCTACATAGTGGATCACAACCATTTGTGGTTTAGTTCTATAGGACCAAATACATCTACTAACCACCTCAGGCATCAGGCATGCATATGATGTGCAAACATACATGTAGGCAAAAGAATCACGTCTATAAGATAAAATAAAAATAAATAAGTAAATTTCTTTATGAAGTGAAAATTTGAAAAAGGGTGAGAAATTGGTTGGACAAAAAAATGTTACAATATGGCTGCCAAGGTAACTCAGTGGATAAAATCACTTCCGGCCCTGCCGAGGTTGTAAGTTCAGTGCCTGGAACCTACAGACTGGAAAGAGAGAAGTCCCTTGAGCTAGCTGTCCTCTGCCTTCTACATGTGCATCTGCACACCCATGGCTGTGAAGAGAAATTTATATTTTCATGGAAATATTTCTTCCAATTGCCTTAGGTTCCTTAAAGATACATTTTCCAAACAGAAAATCCAAAGGAAAAAGCAAGTTTTGAAATGTGTATGAATAAATCATTTCCATATTCAAAAGGTTTATTTTGATATCTGTTAAAGGGAATCATACTGATTCCAAGGATAACAGAAATTCTCAATTATTACTCAAGTCTTGGGTGAGCTCATGTCTCTGGATGGCTTTCAAAGCAACACACACACACACACACACACACACACACACACACACACATACACACACACACACACACACACATTCGACTCTAAGCCCTTGTCCTTTGGAGCTCTTAGCATTTCAGTGTTTTACCTGATCCTCTTTCAGCACTCTGGAAATCTGCTCCAGGTCCCCATTCTCTGCATTACCACATCCATCCATACTCAGAACCCTTTTTGATATCTCTTGAATTCCCGTATCACATCAGTTTCATTCTGACAGATGAAACCTCTAAAATAAGCAGTATGAGGCACTGAAACCGAAAATAGACCATTATTCCAGGGTTAGGTGCGTCATACCTGCAAATAACCTCATTCATCTCAAGCAATGCACTTAATGCTTATTGTATAAATACCAGCTTTTCGGCGTGCTGTGTAATACCATCTGTCACTTCTCTTTGTGCAATCCGTAATTCAACCGGTCCCTTATTCCATGTTTTGAAACGGAAAGTTCTTGCACATGTCTCTTGATACCATAACAAGAATCCGGGCATATTATGAAAATGATCTCAAATATCATCCCAGATGAAATCTTAAAGCAGGTTGAATGAAGTGGTGGTTCTGTTGCTAAGATATATATTGAAACGAGCTTGGTTCACTGGTATATTTCACAAGCTTCATCTAAAGAATATTTTAAACAAAGTGGTCTAGAAAATGGGCATGCAACTGCTGTGGCTGTCAGAGGAGTGAGTGGTCACGCCACAGAGAGGCGGTGAAAGCAGAAAGAGGAGCACAGGAAACAGAAAGTTTGAACATGTTGGTAGGAAGGTCGTATCAGTTTCCTCCTGAGAAGTTGCTTTAACTACTTTTGCCCAGACTCTAGTAAAGTCTTAATTACATTTTTGTTTCAGAGGATGCGGGTCCAGAATACACATGACTTAGCATGCACACGTTTAGACGAGCAGAATTTTGTTGAGCGAACACCAGTTTGGAGACACACTAGCATGCTAGTCAGGACCCCGAAGAAGCCAGGCCCAACTTTGTATAGATTCAATCACATCTGGGGAGATGGCTTCAGTCTTTCCCCCTTGGTGAGCTGCTGGGTTCTCTTCCTCAGAGCAGATTATCTGACTGGTTTGCTGGGAAGAGTAGGAAGGCACAGTCTCCTGAAGAATGGCCCTCAAGTTCCTGTACTCGCCTCCTGAAGCTGTCTCCTAGATTCTTCTCAGCTCTTTCTCCCCAAACTCTACAAAGTGCCCGTTGCTTAATGAATTGTTTCCTGAAGAATTCATTCTAATGGCTGACTATCCAATGGATAGCCAATGGCTGGATAGCTTTATGGTATTTTGTTTATCTGGCTAATTTACTTATATTATGTCATACCTTATATTTACAAAACTACAAAATGAACACTGTTCTTCCTTGTGTCTACTCTGCAGCCTGACAACCAAAGCATGAGACTGATTCAGATCTAGCTTCATGGTTATTTTACTAACTTCCATCCTCAGATAAACACAATAATATATTTGCCATTTAACTATATATTTTTATTATTTCACCACATGTATGTTTATTCCTAAATAACATGTAATATCACTTTGCATATTTTAGTATCATATATAGTGTCATATATACATACCTATACACTCTGGCAGTTTAGTGCTTTCACTGATATCTTTTATTATATATTTACCCTACATGGTACACAGGGCTCCAGGTCTTTCATTTTTCATTGCTGTTTAACATTTCATGGCATAACTTCACTACACTTTATTTGCCCACTCTTATATTGATAGATGTATATTGTTTTGCTTTTGAATTTTTTTGTTATTTCAAACAAACTTATTGCAACCATTTTTGTACTTATTTCTTTGTGCATTGAGCAAGACTTTTAAAGGTCATATAATATGCTCTGGAAATTGCTTTTTGTAAGCTCTGTCTCTTTTTCACTTACAAAATATTGAAAAATTGAACTCCAAACCTTCTGATACTAATCTACACTTTTACCAGCATCTTGCAAGAATTCCCTGTGTTCTACCATCTTTAGCAATGGCAAATAGTCTTAGCCAAGCTAGAGGGCACAGCCATGTTAACTGTGTGTTTTCATTAGATATTCAAATTATTCCACATGTAAATTTTCTCTGTAAACTGTGTTACAATCAGTTTTTGTTTCTTTGCTGATATGGAGGAGGCATTTTTAGTGGGTTCTGTGCAGTAAAATGTGGGGCCATTTTATGAATAAATATCTTCTTTTCCCTGTGATAGTTTGTTAGGGACCATTACTGACCCATGACTACTTATGTTTCTATCTATGTATGCATGCCTTCAGTCAGTCTATGTCACTTGCCTTCCTAGAAAAAATGCACAGAGGTAAAGCCTACGTATCAAGATTTTACCTGCAACAAACCTGAACTAACATAGGAGAGACTTTGGTTGCTTTCCTTAAACTCTACAGTCTTAGAAAACCTACAGCCTACATCCTGAGAAACTCTGCACATTGCTTAATCCAGTAGGCTGGTATTTGATGGAATGGACCGGGTCTAGCTATGCTTCAAACTCAAAAGCCCACATGAAGATACAGTAATAGGAAGGGAGACTCAGAAATCACTTCAGAGGGAGGGAGGGAGGGAAGGAAGGAGGGAGGGAGGGAGAGATAGAGACAGAGACAGAGAGACAGAGAGAGACAGAGAGAGAGGAGATGGGAGGGAGAGTGAGAAAGGAAGAAAGGGAAAGGTATAGGGAGAGATGGAGAGGAAGGGACAGACAGAGACACAGACAGAGAGAAACACTCATGACTCTCCTTCCTCAGCCTTCCAAGTGCTGGGCAAAAGCTGTTGCCATTCCCTGCTGAATGATTTTTTGTTTAATATGCATCTGTTCATTTTCACTATGATTTGTGATTTTTGTTTTTAGTATAAAGACTTTACAGCTCAGGGATTATTAGGATAGTCTCCTGAAGGTTTTAAATTTGCATTTTGACCTTTAACACAAGAGGAATCCATTGTATACATGATGTCAGAAACGGACATCTTTTCTTCTCCATATGGACAAAATTTTCCCTGAAGCCATTTGGTGCTCAAATTATTTCTAGATACTTGTGTGCAGCTATTGCAAGTTCTTTGTTCTCTGATACTATGGACTGAATAGAAGGCCACAGCATGTCAGGCAAGTGCCCTAGCACTAAGATGCATCTCCAGCACTGAGTGTTATTTTCCTTTCTTCAGTCAATTTTAATGAAGCATTTCTTAATGCAGCATAAACTAAGCCTTTGTACACACTTAATTGGATGAGTTTTGCAAATGTTTCATTCATATCACTAGCACAGTTAAGATAAAAATATTTATATTATTTCAAAATATCTGTGTGCTGTTCGTGGTCCATCCACCACCCTTCTGGCCATAGTTGATCAACAACCTGACTTCTTTCAGTCTAAATCACAGTATACTCCCAACTCCTTCCTTTCTGATTCCTCCTCTTCCACATCCTCTTGCACTATTTCCTTTTTATCTTCTGCTTCTTTCTTCTCTTGCAATCTATTTTCCCTCTATTTCCTCTCCTCTCCTTCTCTCTCTTTTTTCACTCTCTCTTATGTCTCCCCTTCTTGCTCTTCTTTCCCTGTCTCTCTATCTCACCCTCTTTCTCTAAAGTACTGTATCAGATACGTTTTCGTTTTCTTAGGCGAATAGTATCCTGTAGTACAATAATTAAGGGGCATGCTGATCATTCTACATTTTAAGAAACCAACAAATCAGTTTCCCTGGTGGACACAGTACTTAGGATTTCCTAGAAAACATGGTGATTTTAGGCACTCTGTGGCGTCAGCCCACAATGGACTTACCTGTTGAAACATAGCTATTTCTCCATGTCTATTCATGCAAAATTTTAGCTTTAATCTCCATTTTTTATATCTGATCACGTTAAACACTTTGTGTATCCATTTGCTCTCTCCATGTGTTGTTTTGTAAAGTATGAATAAACATTTTCCTGTTAAAAATAGGTTATTTATCCTTTTTTGAGTTTTTGATAAAACTGTTTTAGATATGTACATTATGAATATTTTTCCAAAGATTGTGGCTTACTTTTATTTACTTATTTTTCTTAACAGCTTGAGAAACACAGTTGCCTTTTTACTCCAATGAAACTTAATCAATATTTTACTTTCAGTTCCTGTTTTGCATGTTTGAGCCGAGTCTTCACTTGCTTCAACACTATAGTTTGTAAGATATCTTTACATTCATTACAGACATAAATATTTTATTCCATATTTTTTTTCTAGAAAAAGAAAGTGTTTGGCAGCACTATAACCTATAAGAAGTTGTGCAAAATTTGCTACATAGTTCTTTATAGACTCAGTTTAGTATGACTGCAGCTGTCTTCACTTATAACTGTGTAGGTAGACCCAGAATAACACCTATCAATGAGTTTGTTAATTAATTATTTTGCTGCGTTAATACATTAATCGTAAGTAGGGTTTGTTGCATTACTATTTTTCTCTCCTGCAATTTCTCAGGTTGAATATAAACAAATCCATCAGAACGGCCTGTGGGGCTTTACTGTTGGATCCTGGATTCAAAGTTGTACCTGGCTCTTTGACTTTAGTTGAAGGCCATCAGAAATATCTTACCTATGAAGAAAATATTTTTGCCCTAAGTGATGTATGTCCATATGTATGCACATATATACACACACATAAATAAATACATATATACATATGTGTTACTTTTTCTGATCTAAGTGATTGTTGTACTTAGCTCTTTGATGTTAGCTGAAGATCATCAGACACATGTTATCTAGGAAGAAAACATTTTTGTCCTAATTTATATGTGTGTGTGTGTACATACATATACATACCCATACATGTACATACATATACATAAATCACTGTGTAAACTTAACAAAGACTCCATATTTATAGAATAAGCTCCATATATCTAGTAATCTTTAATTTCTGATCAATTTCTTGCACATAACTATAATCTTAAATATTTTATAGTGTTGCATGGCATGATAAATTGCTTTGTGCTGGCTAATATTTAAATATTAATTTATTTTTATTTTATGTTTAGGGTGATTTTTGCCTGCATGTAGTATGTACACCATGAGCAGGCAATGCCCTGGGAGCCCGAGGGTGGTGTTAGATCCTCTGAAATGGAAGCTGAGGGCTATTGTTAGACTTCATGTCTGAGAACCAGTTCTTGGTTCTGTGTGAGAGGACAATTACTCACTGTTCCAACACTCCAGTCTCAAGGCTGGCTGATTTTAACTGTCAATGTGACAAAACCAAGGAAGGAGTTCATAATAAGGATTACTTCCATGTGAGGAGTTGTTTGTATTGTGTTAATTGATGTAGAAAGACCCCAAAATGGTACATTTCTCTATCCAGCTGAAAAAGCTAGTTAAGAGCACACCTGTAAGTCAACCAGGACATAGCTATTTATTGTTTCTGCTCTTGTTTGTGGCTGTGACTCTCTAACTTCCTGCCTCTACTTCTTCAGAGTGATGGGTTATAAACTGGAATTGTAAGTCCAAAAAACCAAATTGTTTTTTCCCTAAGGTGCTTTTGGTCTGATTATTATATCAGAACAACAGAAACAAAATTATACATGTTTTTAAATTTCAAGTTCCATTTTATTAGTAATTGACATAATTTATATATGGAGGTTGACTTTTTTGTGTATAATGTTCATGTATGTATGCATGTTTACATATTTATATGTACATGTTAGCTCAGTCAGTAGAGCTTGAGATTCTGAATCTCAGAGTCATGGGTTTGAGCCCACATTAGGCACCAGTTGTAGGTTTGTGGGTCCTGTGTCTGCTCCACCACAGGGCATGGCCACTTGGAGAGGCCAAACAGGAGGAGCTTGACTGCACATACCCCACAAGGCCTCTGGGGCAGATGTGAGCTGTAGGGACACCTCCAGGCAGTCTGAGATTGTGGGGAAGGTAGAGCTAGTTTGGGAGTCCCAGGGCTTGTGATGAGGTAGGGGTCATGGAGTTCTCAGGCTCTTTGACATCCAGGTGTCACTGGATGAAGATCAGAGTGGGGGCCCATGGGCTGTGGCTAGCCCCGGGCTGGGCGAAAGAGGAGGAGAGAGTGGGGAGCGCTGGCTAGTCCCCTGGTGATGACCCTTGACTTGATGGCTGGCTTGGTGTTGTTTGTGGTTGGGAGTACAGAGAGGCCTTTAAGGGAGATTAGACATCAGTTTTGTAGGCAAAGATGTTCCCTATGACTCCTCATGGTAGATCTCTATGAAAAGAGACAGTCTGTGGTTCTAAACCCTTTCTTGTTACGGCAGAAAATGGATGCTTTCAAACCCTTTATTGTCATGACAGAAGATTGATGCATAAAACCACACCTCCCTTCTCAGGATGGGCCTAAGATTAAAAATCTTTTGCAGGGAGGAATGCCTGGCAAGAGAATATTATTGGCAATGCCCTCCGGGTGTCTAGGTACCTCATTAGCATGGAGAGATCTGTGTTGAGTGACAGATCACCTCTTTTTTTCTATTGTCTTGGTCTGAGATGTTAGGGATGCCTCTTCTGCATGTGCACGGATTTGGGGGCATTGCTGTTATGAGACTGATGGCCACAAATCTGTGGAGGGCTGTGGCTAGTGACAGGAGCCTGGTGCCTCGGTGCAGGTGAAGCTCCAACTCTCCCTTCAGGGTCTATGGGGCTTCAAAGTCTTTAGCTCATCTAAAGACCAGGCTATCTCTCATGGTCCACTGCCCCACAGTGTGCATGCATGTATGTGCATTCATGTGGAGGCCAAATGTTGAAATCAGGTGTCTTCATCTATTTTTCCTCATGCTATTGTTGAGGCAAGTTCCTTGTTTGAATTTAAGGCTTTTCTGATTTTTCTAGTGTAGCCAGCTTCATCCAGAAGTCTCAGCCTCCCAAGTCATGGATTACAGGAAGACTTCCTTTTGTACCTAGCTCTTATATGGATTCTGGGATCTGCTTTCTCACCTCCAGGCTTGCAGGGCAAATACCTTATCCACTGAATCATCTCTCAAGCTTGCACATGCTAACTTCAACCCTACATCTTTATTTAAACTCACATAATTTTGAGTAGTTTTAAAGAAGATCCATTAGAACTTTGTATACATAATCATGCCATCTGCAAATAAAGACTTCTCTGAAACTGAACACTAAGTGGCTTCCCATTTAGTGTTCAGTAGGGTAGTGAGAATTCATCTCCTTTTCATTTTCAAGAACTCAGAGAAAGCAATCTCTTCCACCATGAGTCCCATGTGAGTTGTTGGACTTCACAGCTGTTCATATGAGGTCCATGAAGTTACTTTCTGACCACAGTTTACTGAGGTTGTATGAGACTGGCTGTTTTGCCTTATGTCCTGGGCTTCATTCTGAATTTTTATTGGCTGCTCAACATTATCATTTTGTTACATATTTGGAGTTCTGAAAGCTTCCGTTAAGGGTGCCTGTGGCTTTTTTTTTTCCAGAAGATGGTTTGATTATCAGGAATTTGTTTCACCTTCTCAAGGTTATTTTAAAACCTTGAAAGGGTAATGCTGATTAATTTTTCCTTCAAGAACAATTTGCTTCCACTGCCCAGGTATGGCTCTCTATTCTCCGCTGATTATCCTTGTGGTCTTTAGACACTGTACCTTGCAGTTGGTCACAGTTGAAATGACTACCTTACTCAGATAAGCTATTGGAATTATACAGTTTATCAACACCCAAAGTATCTTATAGTCTTATGTAGTTTTATGTGTGTGCAGTTTAACATTTAAGCTGCCAACTCATGGGTCTTACGTGCAGGTTCTAGAGGTGTGCTTTTATATGAAGTTCTTTATCTCTACAGTTTACCCATTCACCTTGCAAGCCCATAAGTCACTATGCTTTGCTCAAGATCCTCTGCATTTTGAGATTTTCTAGGCTTTCTGTTATACAGTTATGGTACTTGTACAGTTAGGTCTGTCACTCCTGTTTCTGGAGTGTTGAGTTGTTCTTCATAGTATCTAGAAGATATGTTACAGATTTCCTCCGATTTTTTTATTGTTTTCTGTAAAAAGAATAGTCCAGTTGCTGTTCTAATGAAATTGGAGCAGGACTCTCAATAATACTTTACTTATTTTTATATGTATTTTATTAGTTTTAGTGTTTTATATATACATACATATATATATATATATATATATATGTGTGTGTGTGTGTGTGTGTGTGTGTGTGTGTGTACATGTGCGTGTGTGTCATCTGTGTGGGTATGTACAAATAAATATAGGAGTCAGTTGATGTTCTGGAATTACTGCTGGCAGTGAGCCACAATACATAGGTACTGGGAAGTAAAAGAATTTTCTAGAAAAACAGTGTGTTCTCTTAACCAGTGAGCCATCTCGTTGGGCCTTTATTGTTATTTTTAAACAATCACATTTGGTGCTGTATTTTGTCTTCATCTGTCAATAGTCTTTTCCCAAATTATTAAGTTTTATTTATATTTCCTCAGCATTTTATGAATGTTTCAGACCTGCGATAAACTGGCCTCTGTTTACCAACTTGAAATCTGATAGTTTTTTCTTCTCGTCACATTAGACTGATAAGATCACTCACATGAAGATAAACAGAAACAAGAAGCAATGGAAAACCTAACTGTAACTTTAATTTTAAAGGTAATGTTGACTAGAAATCAACACTAATTATGGTAATCATCATTGCGCTTGTTCAATAATTTGCATCTCTTGTGAATGTATTGCAGATGACAAAGGTGTGAAGAGGGTCTTAGAGTTCAGCTTGTAAAACAAACCTAGGCACAGACATTTTTCTTCTTTTCCCAAGGTGGCTGTTCAGAGTCCAGCTACTCAGGGCAGCATTCTTGCCAGTGCTGGGAAATGAGCTGGAAATGTGGTTTAGATTACTCAACATGGGATGTATTTATTCACTGTGTTTTCTTTGGGCCTTAAATAGGAGGCTGACATTTTAGGTATGTACCAAAACTATGTTTCTTCTCCTTTAATCTACTAATGTTACTCTTTACATTGTCAGGGCTTTTAATAGTGTATCATATCAACACATTTAGAGTGTGCCCAATGTGGTCATGACTTACTATTCCACTAGGGCATTGACTTATTTCAATTTGAAGGCACACATGCAAACACATAGGCAGCATATATTTATAATAGGATATGTGCAGGCATACTGTGAGGCCCCAAATTTACAACAATACAGGATTGGCACTAAATGTCACTTTAGTGTAAAAAGGAGTTGCTGCAAATTGTAATATGTTAACTCTTGAATACTGAAATGGTCTGTGTCATTTATGAATTCATAAATGGAAGCAAGTTAGACTGGAGCACCTCTGAATGATGGGGTGACAACTTTGCTCTATATTGAGAACATAATTTAAGGAACACCTCTCTGAGGAAGTTAGCAGAGTCTGAGAAACTATACTTCCCTTTCATGCTATGGTTTTAGTTCATATGTTTTTTTTTTCATTTTAGTTGTTTACTGGTTCAACATTAAACTGAATTGAACGTCACTATGGTTTCAGTTATTTTTTTGTGCTGTCTGAATTTAAATTAGGCCTCTCTAATCTTCCTTCGCTGCATACTGAAGTAAAATTGATGTATAGCTCTTTTCTGATATGGACTCAAACTGTGTGTATGTGTGTGTGTGTGTGTGTGTGTGTGAGAGAGAGAGAGAGAGAGAGAGAGAGAGAGAGAGGAGAGAGAGAGAGACAGAGACAGAGAGACAGAGACAGAGAGAGAGAAAGAGCAACAGAGAGACAGAGACAGACAGACAGACAGACAGAAACAGAGAGAGACAGAGATAGAGAGAATGAGGCATTGTATGGTGTATGCCCACCTGTGTAGGGCAGAGCATGTAAATACAAGTCCAGAGGTGGGTGTGAGGTGTTATCTGTCATTGACAGATGGTCTTTCCCTAAGCCCTAAGGGATTATATTGGCAACTTTCAAGCTACTGTAGCCCTTGGATCTCTGCCCTGTATAGTATTCGGCTTAGAGACACAGGTACTCACCTGTCCCTGACTTCCTCCTTGGCCAACTTCCTCCATGGCAGACTTCCTCCATGGCTGCTGGACCCACAATTGTGCCCTCATACTTGGCATGTATTGTTTTTCTGATCTTTCTTCTTTGTTTAAAATTTGTTAACAGTTTCAAATAGAACTACTTATCTCTGTTATCTTGCCATTTTTCTTCATGCTTGTATAGTCTGAAAGGTAAATAATTATTTACCAAATACATTTATTTAATGATCATGGACTGTTTAGGAGTTTTTTTTTCCTTTCAGCTTAAGTTACTGTTAGTGAGTTATAGCTTCCTAGAAAATAATCTCTTTTCCTGAGTTTTCAACTACATCACATCAAATTTATTTATAGCTTAATTTTACTATACTGTCTCTTCGATTATCCTACCTTACTCCTCCTTTCAATCCCCAGTTTTATTGATTTTCAATATATTTCTCTTGATGAATTCTGACAGAACTTAGGTCTTTTAGTTCTCTTTCAAAGCAGTGTTTTTTATTATTGATGGTATTTTTCAATTCTTTGAATGTGCCTTCTTGCTTCACTTTTTTGCTTCAATATTCTTATGTCTTATTTGCATTTTTCTAGCTTCCCAACATAATGCCTGACTTTTGCCTCTCATTTCCAAAAGTATACATTTTTTAGAAGAGCTTGGCCTTGTAAATATCTCTGTTTACCTGCCAAGATCTCAAGGGGCACTCAGGCAGCAAGAGGTTGATGAGCCTGCTCAAACTGGGGGTCTTTCTCCTCACTGTTCAGCCTCTCCTATATGTCTGGTGCTGCGTGCTTGCAAAGATCAGGTTTCACCAGTGTTTGACTGTTGTTTCTGGGTGTTGAACTGGGGAACAATATCACTGGCCAAGTCTCAAGATAGCATGGGCTAGTGCTACTGTCTGAGCTGAAGTCCTCATTCCCTACACCCTGATAACAGTCCCAAGTGTTGGGTCCCCTCACAGTAAAGGCACAGTCTATGCAAGTCTGATGGCCTGAGTTCCATCACTGAACCTCCATAAAGGTCCAGGAAGAGAACCAGTTCCATCAAGCTGTCCTACAACTTCTACATGAGCACCGTGGAATGCATGCTTTCTCCACACACAAATGAATAAACCAAATTTGTTTAATCTGCCAGTGAGACAAAAAGCAAAGGAAGTGTAGATCAGTGTGGCTGAGCTCTGCTAGTACTGTGTACTCTGCAATGTACAAGATCCCAGCCTACACCAGACTCTCCTTTACTCAGTTCACCAGTTGTCTCTCCTGAAGTTGCATAATTTGTGCATTTTCCCTTCTTTGTACATTTAATTCTTATTATATTTCAACACCCCTTGTCCTTCTTTAATGCCTTCTTATCATGTATGTTCTATTTAAAAATAAGGCTTCATGGAAAGGAATTATCAAAGAATAAACAATACCTATTATACAGGCTACTGCTTTATTAAGACCATTATTATTGATGTTCTTACTTTGCTTGGATTGCATGATGTGCATACATGTTTACGTAGATGAGTGTGGGTACGTGTGCATGTACAGTGTCAGAGGACAAACTCAGGTATTGGTCCATGCCTTCCATCTTGCTTGAGATAGGGTGGCTTAATCAGGGTTTCTATTCCTGTACAAAACAAGAAGCAAGTTGGGGAGGAGAGAGTTTATTCAGTGTATATTTCCACATTGCTGTTTATCACCAAAGGAAGTCAGGACAGGAACTCACAGAAGGTAGGAACTAGGAGGCAGGAGCGTATACAGAGGTCCTGGAGGAATGCTGCTTACTGGCTTCCTTTCCCTGGTTTAAGCAGCTTATTTTCTTATAGAACTCAAGACTACCAGCCCAGGTATGGTGCCACCTACAATGGGCTGAGACCTCCCCCCTTGATTACTAATTGAGAAAATGCCTTACAGCAGGATCTCGTGGAGGCATTTCCACAAGGGAGGCTCCTTTCTCTGTGATAACTCCAGCTTGTGTCAAGTTGACACACAAAACCAGACGGTACAGAGGGTAACTTGTTTGTCTCTGCCTTTGGCAAAGCAGCTTGTCTATAGACTCCTGGGAATTATCTTGCCTCCACTTTCCTTCCATTTCACTATAGGAGTACAGGGATTGCACAGATGTGCAGTATTGTGTGACTTTATCTGGGATCCTGGATCTGATAAATTCCATTTCCTCAGGCTTGCTCAGTAAGCACTTAACCACATAGCATCTCCCCATCCCAAACTGTTATTATTTTCTCTAGTTCTCGAGACAGGACCTTGTAGATGCATTTGCCTACTTTCCTGTTAGTGGATGTTTAGTGACAATGGGGCCTGGGAATTCACACACATTCAGAATACCTGTGCTTTCATTCTCTGTCAAGCCCAAATGTTTCTAATTTCCTTTTGACTCATGATTAATTTAAAATCAACAACCATATCTTAGAAAATCTATAATTGTTAGAGACGCTGGGAGTGTAATTCAGTTGCAGGCTCTGCCTAATATGCACAAAACCCAGGCTTTGTTTGCCGGCACCTCAGAAACTAAATTGGAATGACTCCCACATGTTTGTTAGAGGTCACTTGTGTGGCTTTATGCCTTAGACAATGTCAACATCTTCCCCACATCCCTGCAGACAATATGTACTCTTTAATTTTAGATATCAAAGGGTCTAAGAAGTATGACCATCTGTATTCTATTCCAACTATCTCTTCCTCCCTCAGAAGTTCATATACTAGAGATACATAGGGTCTTTAGAAGAGAATTCAGGTTAAATGATGTCTGAAACCAATTCAGCAAGTGGCTATGTAAGAAGAAAAAAGGTCATTTTATCTTTCTTCAACCATGCCCAGAGATCATGTTTGTGCAGGTAGATAGTGATAGCATGGAAACCAAGATCAGACTTTATAATGATGTTTACCTTGCTGGAATCTCAACTTTGAAGCCTATGGCTCATGATAATGTGAGAAATGAACTCTTCATATGTGGAATTTTGCTATGGAAGTTTAAGTAGAGAATATACTAATTTGTTAATTATGTTATTGTTTGAATCTTTATCTCTCCCTCCTCATTATCTTCTTCCTTTCTTCTATCTATCTATCTATCTATCTATCTATCTATCTATCTATCTATGTATGTATCTATCTATCACATGTGAACACACAGGCAAACAGTCACCCAGATAAATAGACACACACACACACACACACACACACACACACACACACACACACACGCATGCATACACAGATACACAGACATGTGCCTATACAAGACACATACATACATAGATACACACACAAATATAAACACACATAAACACATAGACAAACAAAGACACACACACACATAGATACAGACAGACACACACAGACACATGCATAGATACACAATACACACACATGGACACACACGGATACATGAATGGACACACAGACACAGATACACAGACATACACACTTCTTTCTTTTTCTGGAGCCCTCAGTTACCCAAGGAACTTTATTAATTTATACATGTGTTTGTGAATTTGTCTTCTTTAAATATGTCATATTTTTTATTAACTGATTGGAGAAAGATTTAGTGCATATGTATTTTCAAATTGTTAGATTCCCTATAAAATGTTCCTTTCAAAATTATGGAGTAAATCTCTTTATTCATGACAAAGGCTTTTGGCTCTCTTAGCTTTGTCGGATACCTGTAAAGCCACAGTACCTTACCATTAACTAGTAATTTCCTTGTATATAATTTTCAACATTATAATCATAGTTTATGTGCCACTAAGTTTTACAAGTGTATCTTGCAATAAATTTATTTCTAAAACCCCTTCTTGTAAGTTCCTGATAGGCTATGGTCTTTCCAAATGTCTTACTTTTCCTGATTTATATTTTTTTTATCTTTTAAAAAAGTTTTACTTTTATTTTATGTGTATAAGTGTTTTGTCTGCATGTACATATACGGGCTATATACAGACATGGCGCTTGGTGATGACAGAGAGCATCAGATCCCAGAAGGGCTGGAGCTACAAACAACTGGAAGCTTCCATGTAGGTGCTACAAACTATACAAGGGTCCTCTGGCAGGGCAGTGTGTATTCTTAACTGCTGATACATCTCTCCAGGCCCCTAATATTTTGCATTTTGATCTTCAAATTTATTTTCTTTATATTTCTTTTCCATGATTGTGCAGGTTTTGGAATTTCTCCGCTATGTGGTTTTTTTTTTTTTTTTTTTTTACTAATTTTCATATTTTAAGACCCATGTGTTGGAAATTTCACATAGAGGCACTCAGACCTGTTCCTTTCCATTTCTTTCCTGTATTACACACTGCTATTATCATGATGTAATTCAGGATTGTTCTATGACCCTTAATCAGCTAATGCAAAGCAAAGTAGTACACAGAACAGTGGAGTGAAGTCAAAAGGAAACAGAACTCAACTGCTCTTCCATCAAGTCAAGGTCTCATTTGCATACACACTGTTAGCATTTCTAATCACTTAACTTAGGTCATTACAGTCCTTAAGCTATCTTTCTTCTTTCTGAAGTCTATTCTTTAGATCTGTCATTACATATAAAATTTTAGGCTGGTCCCTATTTCAATCAGGACTTTTACTTTAGCATTCAATTCCTTGTTTTACTTGTCTATTTTCCCCCCAAAGGAACCCACTTTCAGCTCTGTTGTTCATTTATACGTGAACTTTACTTGAATTGCAGCCACTAGGATGTGTTCTTTTTCTTCTGTATTTGTGTGTTGTGTGTTGTGTGCGTGTGTGTGTGTGTGTGTGTGTGTGTGTTGTTGTTGTTGTTGAATTGGTGCATTCATGTGAAT
Organism: Apodemus sylvaticus; assembly: GCF_947179515.1. Classification (NCBI taxonomy): domain Eukaryota; kingdom Metazoa; phylum Chordata; class Mammalia; order Rodentia; family Muridae; genus Apodemus; species Apodemus sylvaticus. Next base: position 143,189,124 of record NC_067475.1, read on the forward strand.
ACGTGGGTAGAAAGAAGTATGTGGGCCCATACTAAAACCAAAGGAAGATCTTTTGATCTTGGCCTCATTTCCTTGAGACAGCATCTATCATTTGCTGGCAAAGCAGGCCATCAAGATCTAGTATCTGTCTATCTCTCCTCTCTGAAGCTGGAGTTACAAACATGTCTGGTGTTTTATGGGGATGACGGGAATGAAGCTCAGATTCTCCTGTGCATAGAGCAACCATTCTCATTTGCTGCGACACTTCTATAGCCCCAGGTTTATATTCCTATGTTAATGGAGCTTTTTAAAATGGTCAATTTCTTACCAATTGTTGAATCCATTTTGACATCTAATCTCACTTCTATTCAATTTATTATCCCTTTATCGTTATTTAAATTTACATTGCAATTTCTTGCTTTGCTTTCTCCAGCTCTTACTTTTGTTCTGCTTACCTGTCTCTACAGTTCATCCCTCTTAGATGAGCAAGTTTAGTTTCATCTTCTATTGACCCATTCTCTACTCACCTTTTCATTCCTTTGTTTCATCAGTTTATTGAGTAATACAGATGTAATGTACTGGTCCTACTACTATGTCATAATATTTATGTTATTGAATAATAGTATAATGCTTAATCATTTTGTCTCGCATTTGTTCAGTGTCTGCATGTCATTTATAGCATCACACAAGTCTGTAGCACAAAGGACAGTCTGAAGGAGTCAGTTCTTTCCACCACGTGTGTTCTGGAGATTGAACTAAAATTTTGAGACTTGTCAGCAAGTGCCTCAGCTCATCTACTTTCAACAGCAATGCTTTTTATGGCCATTGGCACCAGGGAGCCAGGAGACTCCACAGCCTTCTGTGCATAGCCCACCAGGAGGGAGTGATCTCCCAGCAGGCTTTCACCTTTGAATGCAGAGGTGAGATCTCTACCTTCTCTCTGGAGGGGACCAGCCAGGAGCACACAGGGCTCAGTGGAGCAGCTGGGATTGAAGTCTTTCCATTGCCATTTCCACCAGAGAGTCGGGAGACTCCACAGTCTTCTGTGCATAGCCCACCAGGAGATAGAGATCTCCCAGCAGTGCTTTCACTTTTGAGCTCAGAGGAGTAAGGACACAGGCTACAGGCCCACAGGAGAAATAGACTCCATCCAAAGACAAGAATACCAACTAGCACCAGATGGCAAAAGGCAAGCACAAGAACCTTACCAACAGAAACCAAGGCCACATGGCAACATCAGAACCCAGTTCTTCCACCACAGCAAGTCCTGGATACCCCAACACATCAGAAAAGCAAGAGTTGGATGTAAAATCATATCTTATGATGCTGATAGAGGGCTTCAAGAAAGACTTAATTAACTCCTTCAAAGAAATACAGGACAACATCGGTCAACAGGAAGAAGCCCTTAAAGAAGAAACATAAAAATCCCTTAAAGAATTACAGGGAAACACAAACAATCAAGTGAAGGAACTGAATAAAACCATCCAGGATCTAAAAGTGGAAATAGAAACAATAAAGAAAACACAAAGTGAGACTTCTCTGGAGATAGAAAACCTTGGAAAGGATTCAGGAATTATATATGGAAGCATCAACAACAGAACACAAGAGATAGAAGAAAGAACCTCAGGTACTCAAGATACCATAGAAAACATTGACTCAACAGTCAAAGAAAATGCAAGATGCATAAATCGGGTAACCCAAAACATCCAGGAAATCCAGGACACAATGAGAAGACCAAACTAAGGATTATAGAAATAGAGGAGAGCAAGGATTTATATCTTAAAGGCCCAGTAAATATCTTCAACAAAATTGTAGAAGAAAATTTTCCTAACCTAGAGAAAGAAATGCCCATGAACATACTAGAAGCCTTCAGAACTCCAAACAGACTGGACCAGAACAGAAAGTCCTCCCAGCACACAATAATCAAAACACCAAATTTACTAAACAAAGAACATTAAAAGCAGTAAGGGAAAAAGAGCAAGTAACTTATAAAGGCAGACCTATCAGAATCACACCAGACTTCGCACCAGAGGTGATGAAGGCTAGAAGATTCTGGGCATACAACATACAGGCCCTAAGAGAACACAAATGCCAGCCCAGATTACTATACTCAGCAAAACTCTCAACCACCATAGATGGAGAAACCAAGATATTCCATGCTAAAACCAAATTTACACAATATCTGTCTACAAATCAGCCCTACAAAGGATAATTAATGGAAAATGACAACACAAGGAGGGAAACTATATCCTAGAAAAAGCAAGAAAGTAATCTTCTTCCAACAAATCTAAAAGAACATACCCACACAAACATAAAAATAACAGGAGGCAACAACCACTAATCCTTAATATCTCTTAACAACAATGGACTCAACTCCCCAATAAAAAGACATACACTAACAAATATTTCTCATGTAAATCTTCAATTTTATCAGAAAATGTTTGTAATTCCCCTTTTAATTAATTTAGTAATTTTATGTATACTATTTTATCTGCATTATTTTTCATGATAATCTTCAATTTTAATATGTCTTTCTATATACTTCCTCTATTTTATCAGAAATGTTTTCAATGTAAATCTTGGATTTTATCACAAATGTTTCTAATTCCACCCTCAACTAATTTAGAAAGAGTTTTTATATCTATCATTTTTATGTAAAAATTTTTCATGAAATAGTCAATTTTAATGTCTTTGTCTATATATTTCTTGAATTTTACCAGAAATATTTTCCATGTAAATCTTCAATTTTATCAGAAAAAGTTTATAATTCAACCTTCAATCAACTTAGAATTATCTTTATGCCTATAATTTTACCTATATAATATCTATGATAACCTTTAATTTTAACATGTTTTCCTATATATTTCTTCAGTTTTATCAGAAATACTTTCCATGTAAATCTTCAAGGTTAAAAAATGTTTATAATTCCACTTTCAGTCAACTTAGGAATACTTTTATACCTACCATTACTATATCTATATAAAATATTCCATGATAATCTTCAATTCTAACATGTTTTTCTACATTTTTCTATAATTTTATCAGAAATATTTTCACATAAAACTTCAATTCTATCATAAAATGTTTCTATCTCATAATTCAATTAATTAATTTAGCAATGTTTTATATGTCTACCACTTTACTCTTTAATTTTCCACAAAAATTGTCAATTTTAATGTGTTTATCTGAATTATTTTCCATGTAAATCTTTAATTTTATCATAAAGTGTTTTTACTTCCCTTTACTTCCCTTTTCAATAAATAAAAAAAATTAAAAAAGTATTGCTTTTTATTTCAGAAATTTCCATTTTGTTACTGATTCCTTAAATCAGTCATGCAATTGCAGTGACACCATGCTTTCTACAATGTGTTTAATTCCTTAAGCTTTTAAACACAGCAGCTGTATATTTCAAAGATGAGAACTCCATTAACTGAGTCTCTATGTATAACCATTGTGAATTCTTCCTGGCAGCTGTTTGCTGTTTCATGAGTTATATACATTTGAAGCAACCTTTAATTTACTGGGAATTCTGTGACACTCACCTGATGCTTGTGGTCAGGTTCATATTTTCAGAAAGGGTTTTCTTGTAGCATTTCCTCCAAGACCTGATTTCTATCAACAGGAACCTGTTGGCATGATACTACAGGGACATGTTTTAGCAATTTGTTGATTTTTGATCACTTTTCCGAACATAGTTCCTGGATTCTAGTTGTATTTTGGAACTTCTGTTATGATAAGTCAGTTTGTACACATATTGAGTCATACCTGGTGTCTCTGTGAGGCCACCATGCCTGCTGAATTCTCTGAGCAAGGATTCTACTTTATTTAACCAACTCTTTAAATCATCAGTGCTTTCGCGTGTAGGATTTTTCGAGGGGTGTGGTTATCTTGTTATATTTGGTCTGATTTGGGACTGGGAGACAAGGTAGGCTTTGGATATCTTCTTTGTTTTTGCTTGTCCAAATTCTAATGCATGTGTTGGGCTGAATGTTATATAGTATGTTTGTTTGATGTTCATAATCAGTGCACCTTTGGGCATGACTGTGAGGGTTCATTGAGGCAGAGAGACCTACAGCATCCACCCATGAGATAGAGCTTAGGACTGAATACAAAAGGTAGCTGAGAACCTGCTTTCCCATCTCTGATCCTTGACTGAAGATCCAGTGTGTCCAGGTGCCTCATGTCCCTGTTTCTTAACTTCCTTGCCATGTGGAACTGTTTCATCTAACTGTGAGCCAAAACCACCTCCTTGTCCTTAAGTTGCTTTTTATGGTATTTTTGAGAAAAGTAACTAATATCAAATTATTTCAGGTCTTAATCCACCAAGTCTGCCATCATTTAAAAAATATTTCTGCAGTAAATTTCCATTGAGCAGGAATTATTTTATAACACTTGACAGGAGGGAAAGAAAAGAACCAATATTTATTGAGTGACTAGATGTGCTAGTCACGGCATGAGTGCTTCAAACGGTGCTTTTAAAAAGTTTGACTATTTGAAAATTTATGTCTTCAGGAATGAGTTGTAGCCAGTAAATTTCAAAGGAAAAGAAAGGTCAATAAATCAGAGCAACATATAGATACAGGGGAGACATGGACCTTTCTTTCAGGACCCTATAACCCAGTAAGTGAGAAAAGAATATCAACGACAACTCTAAATTATTTTAACAGTAATTTATTGCTTTCCAGACAATTTTAGTTATACTTTATACTGCCTAATAAGTAGACAGGTGTAATGAACCTTTGACTGATAGGTGGTGTTTTTCTTTCTAAAATGATGGGCTGTCTTCTCTATTTCTCTACACTATGTGGTTTTGAGGAGTTATTTTTATTCAGTTGTTATAAATTTAATCTTTCGCTTAGGACTTTTTCTCTATAAACCCATTATGAACAGATTTTTTTGCTCTTTTCTAGACTGTTAGTTTCAGGTGACAAGAGGAAGGACATTTAAACCTTTTCCTTAACTCACTTTGCTACTATGTGGCTCACAACAATGGCATACAGCAGGCATTGACTAAATACTGAATGGAGAAACAGTACTCTTTCTGTTCTAGAACTTTCAGAACAAGTAAGCCTGACAGGTGGCTTCAGGAAAGATCTTAACCATGAGGCTGGATGTGACCGTGTGGGTGACACTACATTTGTAGTGGGTCACTAGCCTTGAGCACATTGTTGTTAATAACATGGGGAAAGTGAAGGTCACAGGGTCACTGCTTACTGCTTTAGGTCATTCTTGATAGTTTCATCTCTGAAACATTCAATAAGTTCTATGTATGTATAGTGGGTGAATCTATTGTCTACATGGGGAATAGACAGGAGGTGAAGGAATATGATTTCGCCTGTGGAAATAGGCATGGGAATTAAATGGGTGTCATGACAGGTTATCATTCTACCAAAGATCATCAATGAATCATTGACTTGGAAGGGGGTTAGGTTGCGTGGTCAGCAAATTTGGCAGCTTCCAGGTCAATTGGAAGCGTTATTTGTATTTAAGTTCATCTACAGTCACCTCTGCTTGAGAAAATCACCGAAGAACATGCTCTAAAGGGAAACAGACAGTAGTTATTGGGGCTTAACAGTAGTTTATGGGACTGTTCACCAATACTTCCTGTGGGAGGTGACCATGTTCTATTTGCTTTTTATCTCCAACCTGAGGCACTATGCTGGATGAAATTAGTATTTAATAAGCATTTAATGAGAAAAGGTTAAATGAAGTCCTCGTCAATCAAGCAGCGTAGCTTGAGAGACCGCTTGGGCATGGCCTTCTCCCAGCTACAGAAAAATGAATGTCAAATTAAGGCAACTGCTAAGTCAACTAACCATTTGCTTTATTTCACACAAACTTTTCCATGTTCATTTTATATGCAATGAAATTTTCTTTTTTCGATAATTACTTAATGCCAAGCAAAACCTCCCAGAGCCGTCCTAACCAAATGTTTCCTATGCATGATATTCTGGAATTTTAAAAATCACTTTGAGGAATTACTTTTTTTTTTATTGTCAAGTCAATCAAATGGTTAATATCATATAAAGACATAGCCTCCGTGGGATGATCCAATGGTAGTTTTGAAGATTGCGATTTATTTTGAAGTTGCTTGCTTCTCCCTTGATTATAAAGGCTTGGAACACAGTTGTCCACTTACACGTCCTTTGTGTGTTGTTTGTGGTTATTCGATGTTCTTTCCACAGAGGTCATAGCAAAAAAGGAAACCTAGGAATGGTGGCCCATTCCTTCTAGTTTAGAGAATCCCAAATCTTCTTAGTTTTTGAATCATTCTTTCCTTGTCATACCAGATGGACTCTGAAGTGGCATTTACCAACCTCTATCCATTGATGTTCAAAAAAAACCCCTAAAACCTGTTATAATTTTTCTTAAAATAAATTCTGTATTTTATATTCCAATAATATGCTTAATGGACAGGACCGACCTTTCTTCCTCTCAAGTCGTGAGGAGGTTTTACCGATTGATGAAATGTTAGACCTCATGATATGACTTTATAAAAATTAGAATTGCAAACATTTGAAAGATGTTAAATGATTTTAGTCATAAGATGAAACTTCAGTCTCGTGAGGTTTGAATGCTAAGGAAATAATCTTCTTTCTCTGAGTTAACATGGCCTTTTCTGTACACTGTTATCAGATACCATATTCAGTGTTATCCAAAGTAATGTCTTATTACTAGCCTAGTCCCTCATTCCTGGTGTTGGGAAATGTCCTGCTCATGGGATAGTCAACATACTCTGGGTATTATTTTAACTTGTGAATGTACACAATCCCACGGTTGTATATAGATAATGATATTAGGAAGTTTGGAGTTTGTATACATAAAAATAGCGTCAAAATTAGACTCAAATGAAAATTGTATTTCCATAGTACTTTGTTAAATGCCCCCTTTCCCTCAATTTTTTATTTAGCTTATTCTTTTTGGTAATTGGAATAGCTGTATAGTTCCATATCAAGGCCAACCTTTAACTTCAAATTCTCCTGTGTCCCTGTCCCAAGTGCCAACCACACCAGGCTCCAAACCAATGCTCATTCATGCTCAAGATAGACAACAAAACTGGAAGTCATCCTGATGTCACATTCATGTCTCTGCCTATCGCTTTTCCCACTCCCCCCTTCCAGTCCCTGCTGGGCTCCCAGCGTCCCTCTCACAGCACAGGGTATCACAGTGGCTCCTTTCCGCCTTGTGCGCATGCCAGAGCTTTCCCGTTTTTCCACTGTTACTTATTTTTCTTCTTTTGTGTTCTGAAGTTCTTCTGTTACTTCATTTGACTTGCCCCCTTTCTTCATTAAGCTAAGACACAATGCCTCTCAGTTTATCCTTGTCGACCCATTCTAAATTAGTAATCTTATGTGGTATTATTGACCCAGTCACTCCTATGTTTAGTATTTCCAGAATATTCTTTGCCTACTTATCTGCCTTCTTTACATTTACACAGACTCTAAGCTCTATGAGGACAAGGCTTATTATTATTGCTTTCAATCACATTGCATATCCTGTCCCAATATTGTTCTTAGTAGGATAAAATATTCAGTACATACATACTCAGTAAGTGAATTCTCTTGAAAGAGTTGTTTTATTTGTTTGGTGGACTGCCTTGATGATAATCTGGCTTTGGAGTAATTACTTTTGTTTAGAAAGGCATGTGTAGTGTGCTCAGTATTCAGAACGAGTAGAGGATTGTATATACATCTTCCCTTGGCTTGTAATGTGCTTAAAACTAATTGCAGGAACTAAGCTTTAGGGGCAGAAGAAGCATCAAGGGTGCATAGTTTTTGCTTCATTGGAAGCCAGGTAGCAGTCTTGTCCAAATCTTCTCCTAATGACCTCATTATAATTACGAATCTCAAAGAAGTGTTTCGGCTGCTTACAGTATTTGAAATCTGCTTTACTATGCAGAATTCTTCTTTCTATTATAAGTGTGTGTGTGTGTGTGTGTGTGTGTTTTGGGTATAAAAAGCTTGCTGAAAGGGAATCCTGAGAGGGGATGGGATACTCTTAAGGCATGTGGAAAGAGGGTAATGGAATACATCCAACAGAAAAGTGGAGTAGTGTGATCAGCTAGCCGGCTGCTGGGCAGGGGAGGGGAATTAATGAGAACAAAGTATAACCATACATATTGATGATGCAGGATTCTTTTTCTTGGCCAATCTATACAGTGAAATTGTTCTTTACCCACTTAGAACTTGGGAACTATTAGTATACATTTATAAACGTCAATACCAGATTCTCGGGGAAATTCTATTTCACTACACATGTGCATTCAAAATAAAATAAAACATAAATCCATAGTTTTAGATCTTTACCTGGAACCTCAACATTTGTTAAGACCTACATCATTGGTTGGAGATGCTATATAGATCTGTTGCTTCACTAATAAACTAAATGTGAGCATTTACTCTCACCAAATTCCATGGGAGGTAGATATAATATTTTATAGCATCTACAAATACATATAATAATTACTTTTCTAAGACACTTAGATATATACAAACCAGGTTTAGGTGCTAGGGATGAAGCTCAGTTAGTGAAGTACTTACCTAGTAATCACAAAACCCTGAGTGAAATTTGCAGTACCATATAAATGAGGCCTATGATCCCTGCACTCAAGAAGTAGAGGCAATCAACAGCTATGTCTACACCACAGCTCCTGCATCTGTGTCTCAGGGAACAGCACAGAAGGTAGCAGTGAAGGAGATGGTGGTGATACAGTTGTAATAGAACTGCTGTGTAACAGTGTCTCATAGAAATGGATGTATAAAATTCATTTGAACAAGGGAAACATCAATAAAGATGCTAATGCAGAAGGGATAAAACCTCATGGGTTCACACTACTAAACAAGCAACTATAGGTAACTTACGGCTGCTGAGAGAGGGAGAGTTAACCTATCCCAGGGATGAACTCCATAATTGGTCATCAAATACAAAGTGGTGAGACTTGCAAATATATATACACAGACACACAGATAACAAAACAGATGCAACAAGTTATATATATATATATATATATATATATATATATATATATATATATATATAAATATGTGTGTGTGTGTGTGTGTGTGTGTGTGTGTATGTATGTATGTGTATGGATGTGTGTATATACATATATATGTGCGTATATGATGTATATGTCTATACATATGTATATATATGCATGCATATATATACACACACACATGCACACACACACATATATCTCTACTGGTAAGAAACAGGAAAGAAGACACTATCAATTTGATACTGAGGGTGACACAGAGAAGAAATTAGAGAGAAGAAACTGAGGAATTGCTGAAGGGAGGAAAGTGAATGGGGAAAGGATGGAATTGTATTTTCATTTAAAATGTATTATTAAAAATAAGTGGAGGTGGGGCTGGAGAGAAGGCTCAGTCATTAAAAGCACTGGCTGCTCTTCCAGAGTTCCTGAATTCCATTCCTAGCAACCACAACTGGATCTCTAATGGGATCCAATGCCCTCTTCTGGTGTGCCTGAAGAGAGTGACCATGTGCTCACATACATAAAATAAATACATCCTTAAAAAAGACTTAAATAAATAAGTGGAGGCAGGAGAGTCAGAAGCCAAGGCCATCCTCCACTACTTATTAATGTCAAGAAGAGCCTTGGCCACAGGAGGCTCTCCTTGTGGCTGTTATTTTTACCTGATGTGAAAAAAAAAATTTTTTTGGTCTTTTGGATTTGGTTTTTTGGAGAGAGGGTTTCTCTGTGTAGCCCTGGCTGTCCTGGAACTCACTCTGAAGACCAGGCTGGCCTCAATTCAGAAATCCACCTGCCTCTGCCTCCCAGAGTGCTGGGATTACAGGTGTGCGCCACCACCCCCTGGCCTGATGTGAAAATTTTAAACAATGTCTACTGTGTGAATTGTTGCAGGACAATGGCTGCCTCTCTGGTGACTACAAGTTCCATCACCCTCTCTACTGTACTCAAGTAGTCCTGGAGAGGTGTGAAACCTGAGCATGATCTCCAGAAATATCTACGTGTTCATGGTATAAGGGGTGGTCCTCAGCTGCCTCTCCTTAGAGCATGTCTGACTGGATGACATGGGTGTATCTGAAAAGTAGCCTCAAAGCATGGGTTGGGGTGTCCCTGTATCACAATCTGTATGTGTGTTGCTTCCAAAAGCCAAGCACACACCAGCAATATCAATTCTAAACATGATATGATTGGAAAATAAATTTACAATTTGTTATGATACTGAGATTTTGCGCTAACAGTAGTTACCATACTTGTGAGTCATAAAGAATATGATATCATCGTGTGTATTGTATCTGCATGTGCTTATGCTATTTATAATGCATATTTTCAGTTATTTTACATATGAGGCATTTGAAGGAAAAACTGGAATTTGAAGGGTTGGGCAAACTTACTCCGATTACAGTTGATAAGTAAAGCAAGCTCAACATTTTACCCATACTGCAGGAGTCAAAGAACAGTCCCCAAACTAGTCCCACTGTGTGTTCTTTGAAATAAAATTTTATTGGTATACTTTCACACTCATTAATATGTGTTTTGTCTCAAATTTATCAGTTGCTAAAGTATCAATAAAAGCCACAGAGTCCATATGACTAGCAAAGCTTAAAATACCTGGTATCTATCTGAACTGTGCATTTAGCATATTGTACTGACTTCCTATGTTAACTCTCATAATGGATACAATGAAAGGGTCAGTTTTAATTTTTATACATATACCCTCCCACGTTAATTGGGACATTGGAAGTGTTTCCACTTTTTGTCTTTCCCAGCCTTCAATACCTTCAATATGCTTTAGGAATCACCTCATTCTCCACTGCTTGGAGGCTGATGGAGCCAGCTTCTCCCCTTGCTTCTGAAATTACCTCACACAGGTGTTTAGGAGGCAACTGTTAGGGTAAAGTGGTGAGAAACTACTCATGAGTTTTCTCACTTCCTTATTCTTATCCCATCACTGAAAAGAATAAGCAGATGATTTTCCCCCCTTAGATTCTACCCCACAGTGTCTGCTCCATGCCCAGGAGGACAAGCGGAAAGCATTTCTATGAAGCTCAGATTATTTGATTGCTTGTTTTCTATCCTTTATGCCTACAGCATCACTATTATTGGTTGGGCCAGTACTGCACATGTCTCAGCTATGAGAGGAGTCAAGGCCAAAGGATAACTTGAGCTCAGCATGGACTATGCAGGGAGACCTTACTCACAAAGACACGTGAGTCGTGTGTGCAACAACAAGTACACTGCTGGAGCCCTCTACGTCTTAGCTTTTGCATGTTTGTTTGTAGGTCTACATTGTTTTATCAGTTTTCTCCCAGGAGAAGGTACCAATGAACATTAATATGCAAATGTATTTAAATCCATTATAAATTGCTTCAAAAATCATAGTCATTAATAATTAACCGATTAATTATCAAAGCTATATTTTCTGTCAGCATATGTAATCTGACATACAAGACTGCTGGATCAATGTAAGACGGCAGTTGGATCTACAAGAGAAGGAAAAAAGTCTATGAGGCTCATAGCAGGAAATTTTATTCATTCGCTAAAGCGGCCAGCTTTTCATTTCTGCAACACAACAAGGCAGCTCCTTGGTAAAGTCACATGGCTTTGTTTGCTCAGCATGGCCCTCACAGTCCTAGCTCAGTGTGGTGAACATGGATGGCAGCAGCGTGTCTCAGGGCTAAGGGCCAAATGATGAACAGAAACAGAATCAAAAGGTGGATGGAGCCAGGCTAATATCTCATGTGATGTCAAGATAGCCCTGTGAGAACCACCTAGTAATTGAATACAAGGTGACCCATGATCTAACCATTAGTTTCACCTCTGGTATGTTCACCAGCCCCTAATAGCACCATCCTTCCAGGCAAATGTAGCCTGGCAGAACTCTGGAGATAACCAACCACATTTATATTGCAACATCTCTTCATTGTAAGGCACAATTACAACTTACTTTATTAGGTGTTGTGGAGCTAGATCAATGGGTAAAGGTGTAGCGTGTAATCATTAAAACACAATCCACACTAAAGCCCGCTATGCTCAGGCAACATGGTCTCCCTTCCCCCACTGGGAGCCGCAAGCTCTGGTCTTCCCAGGTTCCAGTGGTTAGCCTACCACCAAACTGCATTTCCAAGCCATTGGGCTAGCCTGCCGAGACTGGCTGCCACTAGCTCTAAACCCCTAGCCCTGTAAAATGAAAACTCCAGAGGCTTGTAATTTGTCAGCCAGATGTATAACAGTAAATCCTCAAGCCCCTAAATGCCCACACAAAGAACTCAAAACTCAATTGATAGAGATACAAGCTGCACACCTAGATGGGGCAAATATGCCCTACCTTATCCTCTTGCTATGATATCCATGGCTGCCTGTGGTGATTTCAGGCCCCGTGGACCTGGTTCATCTTCTCCCTCCATCTTCTCTCCATCTCTTCTCTGTCCTCTCCACATCTCTGTCTCTCTGTCCCCCTCTCTAAAACTTTCAGCCCCGCCTTCTTTTTCCACTGCTCAATCACAGGCTCTAGCCTTCTATTTCACCCCACCTCACCTGCATACAGACAACAATCTACATAAAAACCCTTGATCTCCTAACATGCATGTAAAATATGGGAATGGTTACGTGTGCCTATAACAGCAGCACTAGAGGAGAGAGACATGGAAATTCCAGAAACTTCCCCAAACAGCAAACATTGCAGTTGGTGAGAACCACTCATGATAAAATGAAGTAGAAGTGATAAAGCAGGATACCCAACATCCTCCTCTGGCACCAACACATGTGCTTTTGGACATGCATTCTCCCAGAACCACGCATACACATATCATACCACACGATACCATGCACATATATGCACACATATGCACACTCATGCACATACCATACTTACACACACACATAGGAAATTAACTTTATCAGATAAAACAAAGGAAACACCCCTTTTGCATTTATATGAGGAATTTATATCGAAGAAAGCACTGAGTTATTCTTTTTGAATAGACCACTGAGTAGATATGAGGCAGAATTAAATGACACCTTTTGCCTCTGAGAATATATCCCAAAGATACTTGAACATCCGCATGGCTTGCAACGTTATTCACAACAACTAAGTTCCGCGCCTGTGAGCCTCAGTGGATGTGGGAAGGCACTGTGGAGATATGTGTAATGGAGTGTTATCCATCCAAAAAGAACACAGCAAGCGCTGGAGATCACTGTAAGTCGAATAAGCCAATCTTCCTTGATGTTGCAGCCAAGTCTTTCATGACTCCTTTCATATACTGAAGCACGTCAGGAAAGTAGGACATGAATATGAAGGACAGACTATTGAACGAGTAAGATGAAAGGAGCTGGGGGGAGGGGATGAAATGTGGGTAACACCAGGATGACAGCTATTTAAGAACACAATGTATATGAGTGGAGATGTCATCATAAAACCTGTGCTTTGTATAATTAATGTACAGTTATTAATAAAGAGCCGGTGCTGTTGGAATTTGTTTTTGTAATACTGCTTTATTCTTGGAGAATTTATACATGCCGGCAATTTAAATTTATCACATCCACCACACATTTCCCCACCCGCAATTTTTTTTATCACTCGTGAACACACATCACCCCAAAGTTTGTGTCTTCTTTTGTTACAGCTTGATCTGTGCTTCAGCCGACAAACAGAAGGGTGTCTGTCAAATGACTACTGAAGTGTTTCCACAAATCTGGAGGGACCTCAGTTCTTAGTAATTAAACCTTCTGACGTTCCCCCAATTCCCACTTCCATAGTTTTGCATCAGCAGGAAGCTGAAGATTCTGTGTTGTGGCTGCAGAGAAGTGATGATGGAGTCAGAAGGAAGGTTTTCTATTCTTCTGTGAAGAACATAAAAACCTTCTTTAGCGTTCTTAAAAAATAAAACCAAATGTGCTTTCCAGAATATTCTTATCAACTATCTATTATGTATTCTATACTTCTGTTACATTATGAGTTTAAGTTATTTTACTAGCTGACCTGAGAAAATATCACCATGGAAATTATTGCGATTCTGACAAAATGTATTTCACAGCCACCTACAAAATATATCTTAAAATAAAAAAATTGCATCTTAGAGATGCCTCTTCATTTTGGTTCTATAGAATTTGGATTTACAGACTGGTTAAGACCACGTTGGTCAATGTCAGATGATATCTAAGTGTCATTACACAGATTTCCTCAGGTGTTTTCATCTGTAAATTCAAGTCTATGGCAAAGCTATGCAAAAGTAAGGAAATGACTTTGTTTTATCTGTTTTAAGACATCTGGCATTTCACACCATTACTATAAGGTGAACCCTCTGTATTAAAAGTTAGCTGTCTCTGAAGTATTTTCCTATTTTATTTCCATCTTTCCATCAAATATAGAAATATTTAAGGCGTGGTACTTTGGGGTGTTTTTCGGTCTTGAAGTCTTCACTCTCTGGGGCACTAGGATATTTGAGACCATGACAAGCAACTTCTGGGTTTACTTTTGTGTTTTTAGTTGGAATAATTTTATCATCTTATCATCAAGCTAACTTACTTTTGCTTCTTTATTGTCTAATCATATTCCCATCTGAGAAATTATCCATAGGGGTCCTCTTTTAACTCCTGTGTGTTCTAGCACCTCCCCAAACAATATGTAACTGTGACAGAATGCCATACAGTGGGCAGGGATGTGCAGGAGTGGCAAATTGGAATTTTGTATGATGTTGATCAATGAATCCGAGAACATGTCAACAGGCTCCATCTTGTGAGGGACTTTTGTGGCCACCTTAGCTGCACTGATTAAGATGGGAATGGCTGCTGTTCTGAAGACAGCATCCCATATCTCACACGTGATTATTTTTATTGGTCTCATAATTTGACTGTTTATCTTGGTTGGGATCAGGAGAAGAGTACGCCCTGTAAAGAAAGCCGAGCATGCGTGGTTTGGAGGCTTGTGCTTTTATCCCGGTTTCCAGCCTCACTGTAAGTGTCATCTGTGGGGAGAATCCAAGCAGCTCGGGTGTGGGTGTATGCAGAAGATGAACTGCTTGTATGGCGTCTTCCTGCGACTCCCACAGAGGGAGAACTCAGACTCAGAGTCATCACTGAAGCCTAGACTCCCTGCCTATCCGCTGTTTTGTTGTGGGGAATACACTTGACTCTCCGAGTTCACATTTGGAAAACAGTGATACGGTTGTCTTGTGTATTGGTTTTGGAGTTCTATGGAATGGAAAGGTTATATTTATTCAGTTGTATGATGCCCTCAACAGAAACTCCACAAGGGTTAGCTTCCGTACTCCCTCCCTTGCGACTCTTCTCCCTTCAGCTGGCTGGACGTCCAGTCAGTTACTTTAGTTTCACTCATGCTTTTTGATCACTGTAATAGGAATAGAGGAAGCAGAGAAAACACCGATTACAACGGCTAGGGTAGATTTGGGCATAGTACGTGGGCTGAGTATTGCACAATCTTTCTGGGTAAAGAGCCTGAGATCACCCAACTTTTAAGGTACTCACTGGTAGAGTGGGGGGGGGGTGCCTATGACTCTGTTATCTGTCTTTGGATTCCCTCTCCTCCCGCTCCCCCCAGTTGGATTGGACTGCCTTGTTGGGCCTCATTGGGAGAGGGCACGCTTAATTCTGCTGGTGTGGTCTGATGCACCAGACTAAGCTGTTATTCATGGGGAGCTTTCTCTTCTCTGAGCTAAAGGGGAAGGGGTAGTGGAGAGAGGGCCTTATGAGCTTGGAACTGGTGGGAGGAACGGAGAGAGGGAGGAGGCTGCGATCAGGGTGTAAAGTGAATAAATGAATAAATTAGTGAAAAACAAGTTACCCATTGGTCTTTCAAGACTCAATCATGACATTTTCTCCTTCCCTACCACACCCACCATGGCCAGTGGCAGGTGAAGCAGCCCTCTGACTCGGCACCATTGTTTTCTGCTCCATCTCTCTCTTAGCTCGTATTACACTTACAATTTTCTAAGTGATGTTTCTTCCTTACATTATATTCCTTTGAAAGAAAAAAAAGAATGTCTTATTCATGATCATTTTGCCCAGTACTTTTTTATATGTTAAAATTAACTTTTGACTCAAAGAACAGAAGTTAATTTCTGTGTGAGAGAAAATGTAGGGACATCTTAGGTAGTAGAAAATAAGATATTTTAATTTCGTCTATAGTGCAGGCAGTGTGTGTTTGTGTGTTTGTGTGTGTGTGTGTGTGTATCTGTGTGTGTATGTCTGTGTGTGTCTCTGTGTGTGTCTGTGTATGTGCACATGTGCTCATGAAAATAAGGCATACTGTTTTACTTATTATTGATTCTAGGACTTATATTGATTCTTGTGCTTTAGGCTAGTTAGTATAATTGATGTATAAAGAATTTAGCATCATAAACTAGACATTGTAGTCCTTGGAGACTAGGAGCTACCAAGCATAGTTTGAAAGTTCCTTGTGGAGAGAGGAAAGGGCAAGTTCCTCTCAGATCTGGAGGAGTGGAAAACGTTCCTGCTGTGCTGCTGACAGGAGTGATCCCAGCCATAGCGGACTTCCTTCCTAGGGCACCACAGACGGCAGCTTTCCTTCCCCCACAGCAATGGCTCTGCTTCAGAAGACACAGGAAGGGAAGCGCTTAGACAGCGTGGGGAAGGAGGCACCAACGGCATGTTGGGACTCCTCAGTGATGAAAGTGGAGAAAGACAAAGCTTAAGTTCTTAGCTTCTTGGTTTTCTGCAGGGCCTTCTATTGGGAGAGCTGGGGTCCATGGGGGATTGTCACCTCTCTGGTCTGGGTTATGGTGTGAGCATCCCTGCAGGCCACATTCCTAGCCCTACAGGAACATGTCCTCAGCACCACTGTCAAGCCAGCTCTGAGTTCACCCTCACTTTATAATAAATGGAACCTTTACATACAGATTTCACTTTTCTCTGCTGTCTTAATGATCTTCCCCTGTGCCTCTGATAGATTAAACATAATAGAAACCAATTTTAAGTCTAATTCAGTGTTCTCTGTAGGAGAGGAGAGCTGTAGTTTGATTACAATTCTTTTTATACCAAATGTGTGTGTGCGTGCACTCCAGCATGCCTCAAAAATTCCCATCTCAGAATCAGCCCCGGAATACAGTGGTCACCTGAAGTAAATTATCATGAAGTATGACGGTTTGGGGTTGAAACCCAAGCAGAGGAACCTGGCAGCTACAGAAACAAGTTTCTGAAAATCGAATAAACCCAGAGCTTTTGTGTATTTCAAAAGTTCTTTTGGTTTTGCTTTCTTTCCTCCATTATGTAAGTGTACAGAAGAGGGACTAATAAAATATGAAATGTAGTGTTTCTTACTCCGCGAAGGCCATTTCCCTCTCTCTCTCTCTCTCTCTCTCTCTCTCTCTCTCTCTCTCTCTCTCTCTCTCTCTGTGTGTGTGTGTGTGTGTTCTAGGAATAAAACTGAGAGTTCTTCTGAGACTTCAAGTTCAAAATATATTCTAGAGCATGGTAAATTTAAACCAACTCCAGTTTGGCTTTAAAATACATTTCCTCAGTATAATTATCCTTTAGAGTATGTCTAAGACTATGGATTGCAGGCCTTTTGAATAGTCTGGATCTCCTAAATCTCAGATCTGAATAAGTTCTGAAGAGTATATTTCCTAGCTTTGGTTTGATACTTTGTAGCTCACTGTGTATGTTTCATATCTGTGTGTATAGGATGTGATTGTCAGAATTGCATTTCCTAAAGGACAGTGAAGTCAGGGAAATGCCAGTTGAATAGGTATGACCACGGATGCTGCTCTCCAGCTTCGAGATTCATGATAAACAGGGAAGCACTTCCAAGACCACATTACAAAATCTACAAACTTCTATTTCTGGAGCGGCTCTAATATGAAGGTTTTCCCATGAGCACTTGGAACTGAATGGCTGTTTGCAAGGGGTTGTTCGAGTTACAGTGGATGATCTATAAAGCATCTCAGAGTAAAGTGGGTGCTGCTAACCAAAAAGATCTCATCTTGCTGAGTGACATGATGAGATTGTCTCCCTGATATTTGCCAGGACAATGAAAGGAAGGAGGGCCACTGGGAGATGCCCTGTTAAGGTCCATCTCTTTCATTATTTTCTTGTATATTCCAATGAATGTTAAAGGAATAGATAATTCCTCTGTACAGGTTTGCAATATTGGACATTGGTGGTGTCAGATGCTCACAGTTCAGTGACACCCAGCCCAGTGTGGGCAGCAGCTTTGCCTCACTAGAGATTTAAGTTGTCATGATAAAGATGGAAAACACAGCAAAGATATTCATGTCGATCTCCATGACTGAAATGTTGAGGAGTGTTTGTAGTGTTCGTTGGTGAGTTTCTGACATTGCCTTGATTGAATAAAGCCCAAAGATAGAATTTTCTCCACTTACTTTATTTTATTCCTTTATTTGCATTAAAGAGTGATGAGAAATTCTTAATTTTAATGATAGCACTATGTAGAATAAAGACATTTAGAGTGAATAACATATATTCTCTGCATATGCATATTATCTATAATGCTGGATTATAGAGTATAAGAAAATGAAATTTAGATAAGCACATTGAATTGTGATATAAATGTGTGTGTATGTATATATGTAAGTATGCATGTATGTATATAAAAATGTGCCTTTAGTTTTACAAGGTAGTGTGATTATTTAAAGAAATGCACCCAATTAAATTTATTTTCCAACAGGTAGAAATAAAATTAAATAATACATATACATAGACAAAATTAGTTCATTATATTAATATTATTATGACAAATTATATAAAACACTTAGGTACATTCATTTATATTTTATTTTTTCATAAGGTTCACCTTCAGTTTACAAGTCACATGTTGCATTTATAGTTAATGAAGTAATAAAATGATGTAGAAATTGTTTCACCATTTCCCTTACTTTCTGGCAGAGAAAATTTGCTTATGTAATAATTTTTAGGGAGGTTATGAATAAATATTTTCTTTATTACATTTAGATTTTTAGTATCTGAGTGTATGTGTGTGTAAGCATGTGTGTGAGCATGTGTGTGTGAGTGTGTGTGTGTAAGAGTGTGTGTGTAGGTGTGTGTGTACATGTACATAAGATAACCCATGTATGGGGGTCAGAGTGTTGGGCTCAGGTCAGCTGGGTTGGTGGCATGCACCTACTTAACCTTGTAAACTATCTTGCTCAGAAGAAACATCTTAGGTAACTTGTATGTACCTTGATGAGTTCCTAATGTGTGTCTCTTTTGTTTTGTTTCCACATGGATAGAAAGGACAACTAGGAGATTATGCAAGGCTTATGCAGCTAGCCTGGATCTCCAAATATTTCATATTCTGACTTATTATTTTTGCTAATAGAGATGTACTTCTTTGAGTCCTAACAATTTGAGATGCCAGAAAAATGTACTGAAATGAAAATATTCCTGGCAGTAATAGCATCTAAGCACATAGCCTGCTGCCCTTTTTATTTATAATCGTTAGTAATTACTTAGCTCCAAGGTGGGATAAAAAGTGAAACTCAAGATAGACTTTGGAAGAGACAATGTAGGAACACCAGACAGCAGAAAAGGGCGGTATGGACACCAAATAGAGAATTTTATAACTAGGTTAAGGCAGGGACAGGTATCTCACTTCCAAGTTTTAGGTCTTCTAAACATATGAAAATGTACAAAGGACAGCGCCTGGTTGCATGTGTTAATATACTGAAAACATACTAATTTCCTGAGGACTTGTCCATTTTGGAAACTACAGTTTTTCATACGTCCTTGCTCTGGTTCCCGCTCTTCTCAGGGTAAAGTATCCTCAGTCCTTAACCTCTCGGTGTGTCACTCATGTTCCCCCTTTGCTGTGAAACTTCCTTCGATTTCCCTCCACCTGCTTTGCTTTTATAAATAGCAAATTTGTAAAATTTCTGGCTCTGAACTTTCTAATGTGGCCTTCCATTGTATTTATGTATTTTTCTCCATTTATTGTATGATCTTCATAGAAAGGTTTCACTGACTACTATTCTATTTTCATTAAATATAATTGTTAAAGCACTGTGTGTTGACTACATAAAACAGAGTGATCTAGGTGCAAAACATAAATGCTTCATATAATCTTACACTGGAAATAAAGCTTGGGGTGTGTGTGAGATAACTGAAAAGGAGGCCTTTCCTAGCATTGACTAGTTGGTGAGTACAAAGAGGTAGCAGCAACGTCCCAGGCTTCCTTGTCTCCATCTCCGGTTAGCACCTGCTCCCCGCCACCCCCCCACCCCAGATTTAGGAACAGTAGTAGGTATGTGTGGTAGACCAGAAAGACTGAACAAAGAGGACCTGTAGATTCTGAGACATTCCAGAGATCAGAGTGAAAGGAAACTATATGAATTTGCTCAACCACGCCTGATCGTCTTCTGGGTTGTACATACATCAAACTAACCTTAATAAGCTTGGCAAAGATGCTGAAAACTGAACTGATGGGCAGAGCGGCATCTCTGGTCCCAGACAGACAACTGGTAATCATTAAAAGTACCACAGAAGCTTTAGGTTGAATCGATACTGAAGTTACCCACGCTTAAGGGAATATAATCTAGTTAACTGAACAGTAAATTTAAAAATATTTTCCAATATTTAGCAAGACACAAAGTATCACATAAAATATTAAAAATGTCCATGATAAAAAACAAAATTACTCACAATTTAAAGAAGCTGGAGTATATCTTCTCACAAACAAACATAAAAACAGCAGTGAGAGCCAATGTTCTCACAGATGTAGAGGTAATCTAGCAAGAGTGTTTCAGTACCGAGTATCAAAATGTCACACCTAGCAACTGTGAACACACTTGACATAAGAATAAAAAATGTCAACAAAATATAACAGGAAGAAAATGTCAGCAAAGTATAGCATGTATAAAGAAAAACTCAATGAATAGTTTAGATATAAAGATATAGCAATAGAAACGAAAAGCTTCATGAAGAGTGTCCTCAGCACTGGCCTCAGCAAAGCCAGTGAACTTGAGGGTAGAACAAGAAATGAGCAAAATTTCTAATTAGTCCATAGTCAAAGAAATCTCAGGAGAAATGAGAAAATCTTTTGAATGAAGTAGAAATGAAATTACAATATTAAAAGTCCCTTTAATGTAGCTAAAATAGTGCTTAGAGGAAATCTTAATGTACAGAATGCTAGTCACAGAAGAGTTGAGTACACAAGAGTGGATTCCCATACTAAAAACCACAAAGGAGAAATGAAAGAAGGTGGGGGAGAAAATCCAGAGTTAGCATGGGGCAATAATTAAGGCAGACCTGAAGTCAAATTTGAATTAATACTGTAGGGGAAGTCATTTAAAATCTAGGAATAAGAGCCTGTAGAATGGTCATCTTTAAGAGAATGTGTGTTTGTAACCTCCCCCCAACACCCAAGGCTTGGGGATCAGAATGGAAGATGGGACAATCAGCGATGAGCCCAAGGCGGTAGGTGACTACAAGGAAATATTGTCTTCTGGACACAGCAGGACAGCTGAATATACAGCTCACAGCAACGGGAACAGTGTGCACAAGACCTGAGTGAGCCCATGTCAGACAAATCGCAGCACGGAGAGGGGCGCCGACCACACGATTGCACCCGGAGCCTCAGAGCTCCTGGAAATGGTTAGCTGTTAGAAAACGGAATCTTCTCCAAGCATGTATTCTCCAGTAGGTTGACTTTGCTCTAACAGAAGACCACACAGCCAATAATATCTGGGCAGTACAAATTGATCTTGAAGCTTAAACACGGGCATGTGTGTTTATGCTACATCATTCAATGACCTGATGTGCTAGTCTTTATTGTTCTGTGATTGATTTGGAGTATAAATTTCTTCATGACACTATTTTAGGGAGTGGAGATTTGCGTTAGGGTTAATGATTTAAAAACATCAGCAAAATCTCTATATGCTTTAACTAAATGGAGTTGCTTTGAAAGTATTTAAACTTGGCTTCTGATACATCTCTGATGAATACTCAAAGTCTGTATAATCTACACAGATTTTAAAAATTCATTAATTAATCAGTCTTCACAAAGTTAGATCAAGCTAATTTCCCCAAAATCGTGTGGGAGAAAAATAAAGTGAATCTAAAAATTTCAAGTAAGAAGACAATCTGATTTTTGTAACCAAGCCACCAAAACCTGGCTAAAAATCGTTTCTTGCTGCTTTGGATTCAAAATCAGTTGGCAGCTAGCTTTAGGACTCACAATGAGACAACAAACCACAGAGAGGACTCCCGCCTTGGCAGGGTTCTTATCCTTCCTACCTCTGCTTGTCAACCAGCTAATTATTTATTGACTTCAACTTTTCTTCTATACTTGTGTATTCAAACTAGTATATTAATCAATTTTTTACCTTTACCACTTATTGTCACACGGGTGTCTCCTGAGTTATTAAAAATAAACATTTGACAACATGCTTTGCCATAGCCTGATAAATATTACTGACTTCACAGCCTATGATGTCTACTTTCTTGGTGCCCACTACAAAAATAATTTAGCTTGTAAGATATTTTAGCAGCCTACTTCTAATTACTGACATAGAATTATTGAACAAGCCAGTCTTCCAGAAAAGACCTACAAGCTAAATTCCCTTGAGTAAGGGAAGGGAAGTGATACGGAAGAGCTGGCTCTGTGGATGGACCATCTAGGAGGGAAAGGTTCTCTTTACTCTTCCTTCACTCTCTGGTACTGCATCATTGTCTGCATTATTGGAGGTGACTCACCAATTTCATTCCTACACGCTGCAAGGCAAGAAGACTAGCAGAAGGACAATGACTCTATTATTTTGTGTGTGTGTGTGTGTATGTGATGTGTGTGGTATATGTGTGTTGTGTGTGTGTTATGTATATGATATGTGTGCTGTGTGTTGTGTGTGATGTGTGTGTGTTGTGTGTGTTATGTGTATTTTGTTCATGTGTTCTGTTTGTGAGTATGTGGTATGGGGTATGTGTAATGTGTTTGGTCTGTGTGATGTGTGTGGTGTGGGGTATGTTTGTGTTTGTGTTCTGTGTGTTAGGTGTGTGTGTGTGTTTGTGTTCTCTGTGATGTGTGTGTGTATGATATGTGTGGCATATGTGTGGGGTGTGTGGGGTGTGCATGGTGTGTGTTCCTTGTGATGTGTGTGGTGTTTGCTGTGTGTGTGATATGTGTGTTGTATGTGTGTTGTGTGTGTATGTGTGTTGTGTGTGGTATGTGTGGGGTGTACGTTTGTGAGTGTGAGGTATGAGTTATGTGTAATGTGTGTGTTTTGTGTGTGTGTGTGTGTGTGTGTGTGGTATGGAATATATGTCATGTGTGGTATATGTGTGATGGCTATTTGTGTATGTGTGTCTCTCTGTGTGTTATGTGTGTGATGTCTGTGTCTGAGTGTTTGTGGTGCGGTGTGTATGCTATGTGGTGTGTGTGTGTGTATGTGTGTGCTTTGCGTGTGTTGTATGTATGTGTTGTGTGTGCTGTGTGTGTGTTGTGTGTGCTGTGTGTGTTATGTGTGTTTTGAGTGTGTTTTTTGTGTTTGTGAGTATGTGGTATGGGGTATGTGTGATGTGTTTGATATGTGTGATGTGTGTGGTGTGGGGTATGTATGTGTTTGTGTTCTGTGTGTTGGGTGTGTGTGGTGTGTGTTCTGTGTGATATGTGTAGTGTTTGGTGTGTGTGTGAGTGAGTGTATAGGTCAAGAGAGAGCTTTAGGGAGTCAGTTTGCCCTTCCATTTTGTTGAGGCAGCATCTCTCTGTTGTTCTTTCTTACTCAGCTTAGCTGGGCAGGGAGACCCTTCCTTCTCAGCCTCTATTTGAGATTAGAGATGTATCCTACCACATCTGTCCTTTTCCCTGGACATTCTGGCATTGAACTCGGATCATGTTTGGGTGCTCTAGGCCCTTCCTATCTCCTTTGACTAGCAATTGTAATTTTAAAGACGTTCCCTGAAGGTGGAAAAAGACACTTCACATCCTACTCATCACAACATTACTTGGTGACACCTGCCTCTAGAGAGGGTGGGATGGCATTCTCTAGTTAGTTACTTACTTGGCAGGCTAAATAGGAAGTTCTATCACGAGGAAGAAGTGAAATTATATTAGGCGACAGAAGTCTGCCATGGTATTCTTCTGTTGTTTTTTGGTTTTACCTTGACTGCAGAGTAAAAAGAGTAGAACTCAGAAAGCAATGCCTACAGGTCTGTAGGAAGAAGACCAGGCACGAGGATTCTCAGGAGCAGTATGTGCTATGCAACTGCAGCCAGAACTTTGCAGAGCCTGGAGAACTGTGGACAGCTTTGTCTTTAATGATAACAGAAAAGAGTATGGAATGGATATGGATGGCTCTAAGACTTCACAACAAAGTGATTGATGCTTGAAATCTAACTGGAAATGAAATAAACAAAGTCATCTGGGTTGTACTTGAACACTAACCTCCGGTTGAACAGACTGTGTCTGTCCTCTGAAGGTATTGGAACCCAAGAGTAGACCACTCACTTAAATTCTCCTGTTTCTCCCTTTTCCGTTGATTGTAAAGCACACTCCTCAGTCATTAGCTCATGCCCCACTGAGCAGGCTCTCGATATGGACTGTTATAATGCTAGTAGCTTTTGCTCTTCATCTAGATTAGTTTCATCTGATAAGAAGACAAAATTGTCCACTGTATTTCCATTTAAAAACTTCCCTCTGCATCTTCTAAGAAGTATTTTGTGACTCTATGGTTTATGAACTTCTAGTCAAGTATGGGATGAACCTTCCTTGTTTTGGGACATGGTATATACTTTTTCTTTTGGAAAGTCCTGCTCCTGACATGTTGCTGGTACACTTTGGTGGGTGGTAATGTTTCATGCATTTACTCTGTGCACAGTTCCTAGGGACCTACTGATCTTCAGCAAGCTATGAGACATAGCAGAAGCATATTGGTTTTATAAATGTTGTTTAGAATACATCTTAATTAATGTTTGATGATTACAAAATGGTGGCTGTGCCTGAGATGACCGTTACTCTACAATTCCTGATTTTAATAGCAGTAACTACTGAGCACTTACTAGTGCGAAGCTTCATTCTGTCCATAAATGCTTTATAGTTTTAACTTATGCATCTCTCAGAACAATCATATAAATGAATTAGTTGTTTTTAATCACTCTCTTCATTTTCTAGATTAAGCATAGCAAACTGATGAAGTTACAAGTGATGAAAGAGGATTCAGTTTAAATGGGTCTGACTCCAGAATCCACACACTTGACCACGACATCGACTCAACAAACTGTGCAGAGTCCATAGCCTTGAAGAAAGAAAGAAAATACTGTGACAAGAGACACTCTCCTCCATCAGACAAAGATTTTTAATGTGTCCTATTGTGAGGCATTTGTTAAGTACCCAGTCACCTAGGGAGACTATTAAATGGATGCCTTTGCAATGAGAGACACAGGAAGAACTGACCATAGTAGAATCTCTTTCATCTTTTCAGAAAGTACTTTCTAATTTAGTGATTGATTTTGTCATTTGCATAACATAGATTTGCAAAACAAATTGGGTTAATTTTCAGGTATGAAAACTCTCTGGGAATTGGTAGCTTTTCTTGATCACAGAGACTAACATTTTAAATAACAGCCCTGCTTGTACAATCATGGGGCTTTATTTTATAAAGCTGATGAGATGTAATTACATCTGTGTTGTTATTAAAAAAGAAAAATTAATTTATGTTGCAGAGGGCTGTAGAGAATTTCACACTCATGTGTATCTATGCGTAGAACTTTGAACAGTCATAAGATAGTGCTCTGAAACTTGGATACACCAAAACCCTCAGTATAATAATGAGAAATAGTTTCATCTTGTGTTTTAAGAGAACAACAAAGGAAGCACCCCACTTTTAAATTTACTATCAAGTATAATTAGCTTATTCCCAAGTTTTGGATAGGTCTTTTGTGTGATGCAAATGTTATCAGAGCATCCGCTAGTGCCTTGAAGGTGTGTTGTAAATTCTCAGAAAATTAGTAGCTTAAACAGAGATTCTTTCATTGAGATCAGAAGTTAAAAAAAATCAGTCCCAGTAGAGTCAATCTAGGTATTAGGAGGACTGATTCCTTCTGAGAGTGTAGCAAAGAATTGCTCTTTGCCTGGTCCAGCTTTACCAGCCAATGACATTCTGCTTGTGGCTGCATCCAAAACATTGCCTCTTCTCTGTTGGTCCTTTGCTTCCCTCTTATACGGACTATTGTAGTTACATAGATCATACAGGGATAACCCACAATAATCTCCTCATGTCAAGGTCCTCATTGGACATTTGGAAACTCAGCCTATTCCAGAGGGGAATATTTCATAGGTTCTGGGGTTGCAGTGTGGGCCACTGTTTGCCAGACCACTGTTCTGCTTAGTAGCAACCACAATCTATTTTATATTTTGTTCCATCCTGTTCCAATTTTTAGTCCTTTCATTTCACACATTGGATACTTTCATTGTAAGTATTTCAAGAACAATTTCTGAACTGTAAAATAATTTGTTAAATCAGTCCATCCATTTGTGCTTAATTACTATGGTCCAGCGAGTATATCATGTTTGCTGCTTTGCTTCCTTATAACCATCGGCTACAGACAAGAGTTGGATTTATTGTCTGCTTAAAATGTTTAAGTGTAGGAAACAGTTATCTTTATGTGCCTGGCATCCATCTTTCTTCTAGCAGTCTCATGCTTATTCAGACCTCTGATTTTAACTGGATTCTTTAGCTAAGAGATTTGAATGCATTTAAGAATGTACTATCATTAAAGGCCTCCGAAAAGAAAGGATAACAGGATTTCAGAGCAGAACAAAAAGTAAAATTAAAATCCCTCAGAAACCTCAGGATGGACTGCTGAGTGTCCCTGAGATGAAAGAAACCTAGTTTTCTGGTCAACAGAGGCTCTGTGTGTGGTCCGAATAAGACACAAGCTTCCGGCTCATGCTGCCTATAGGTCCATCAGTGAGATCTTAAGGCCATTTGGTTTTCTTGGTCACAAAACAAAACAGATAAAGAACAAATAGTTTTACTTCCCTGCAATGGAACATACTGTGACAATGAGCAATGCTTCCCAAAGGTGCACTGGGGGACAGAGGGCGGACAGAATAATAACCTCTGCTATTATTTTAACCTTCTCAGAAAGTACTTTGTTCTTTTTAAAAAATATATAAGAAGAGTTGGCTGTTTTTCCTTAATCTTCAGATACTGAAAGTGTTTTGACTTGTTTTGGTAGGTAGGGGTGGCACTGTGCATTCTAAGAGGTCTTTCTAAGAAGGCTGAAAGGACTTGCCTGGGATTGCTGAGTATAAGGGTTCTGGGTAACTTGGTGAGCAGTGCAAGTGCAACTTCATATACGCTACTCTGAGAAATGAGTAATTAGGGTACAAATGGGGGGAAAGAAATAGTGCAGCTGAGACGATGCCAGTAATAATTAAGTAGAAGGGCAAGCTTGTCCTATGCTCTTGATTCTCAGTCACCTAATAAAACTCACCTCAAAGAAAGATTTTTGATTTAGTTGCTAACTTCATAGAGCCCTTGTCTGCCATGTTTTTATTGTTAAAAAGCAAATAACCACTGCACAGGCACAGATTGATACTCACAGGGAATCAGGTGAATCAGCAGAGAGAGAGAGAGAAACTTGTAAATAAGCAATTTGGTTCAGGTGGAGGGATGAAATTCTACCACAGGTGTCTCCTCTTCCCCAACAGCTCACACTAGGGAAAGGTGAGAGGCATCACAATGGCATCCATGATCAAGGGTAGAGGCCTAGGAAAATGTGTGCATACTAGTGCAATGGCTTGGGAAACTTGTATTCATGGGGCGGGAAATCACTCTGGAGTGGAAGGGGGACTCAGTAAGACTATGAACAATGTGGGTTAGACTAACAAAATGCTGTTATGGAATTTCCCACGATGGGAAGTCACAGGTAGATATTCACATGCTTGTGTTCTACTTATTGGAGAACAACAGTGTCAAAGGGAGAGGTTTAGAGGATTTAGAGGATGCAGAGGGTTAGAGAACACACGTGTGTTTATTTATGTGTGTGTGTTTATGTGACTGCACATACATGTGTATTGAGAGGCCATAGACTGAAGATGGCTGTATCCTTGCTTAGTCTGTGCTTCATTCTTTAAGGCAGGATCTCGAACATGTACCCAGAGCTTGTCGATGTGACTAATTGAGTTAGAGTACTTGCTATGGAAAAACCCCTTGTGTCTAGCTTCTGTGTGTTGGGATTGCAGATGAGGCACAATGGTCACACCTCCATGGATGATGGGGATCTAAACTGTGGTCCTCAGGCTTGTACAGGGAGGACGTTTTACCCACAGCGACAAACCCTTAGGCTGAATACTGCTTATGAAATCGAAGGCCGGGCAGGGGAGAGGGCCCTGTGATTGAGAGCACTTGCTGCCCTTCTAAGGACTTGGCTTTATTCCCAGTACTTACATCCGTTCCCGTAGGTCACAGCTCCCTTTAACTCTTCTCAGCAGATCTGACACTCCCTCGGACCTTACGGGCACATCCACACATGTTTGTGTACGCCCTCATAGAAGTACATACAAGTTAACATGAGATATGTTAAAAGAATAGTCACAGACCCAGCTTGAGGAACAGTGCACATTGTAAGCCTCAGTGCTATCTGAACATACATGAGCCCTGGCTTAGCATATTCGTCAAAATCTTCAAGGATAAAGTTCAAATATTGCAAGTAAGAATAGAAAATGCTTAAATTTTTGTACACTATTTTATATATATATATATATATATATATATATATATATATATATATATCCTTTGTATATGTGATAGAACTATGGATGGATCGAAAATTCCCCTTCCTAGAGGATAGAGACATGCAGTTTGGATTAAAACGTGTGCTAAGGGGAGATGTGACAGTTCCACTCTACAAGAAAATGTGTGTGAAACACAGAGCCCAAGCACTCCTTACCCAGATAAGAGAAGTCTGGATATGTAGAGTCCTGAGTTAGAAGAATACAGCGAAGAAGGCTAATCTTTGGAAAAGCCTGTGCCCTTCCTTGGATACAGAACTCATACAAGGATAAAAACTATTGATAGAAGTCAACCAAATCAATTATGGTTGTGGAAAACAAGGTCCCAGGTCTACCAGACCTTGAAGCAGAATAAATGGTCCAGGGCATTCAAGGAATAATCTCGATGACACTGATAGGACAATTAATCTGAATGAAGGATCAGCTACATAATAAGGGTAATTTCTTGATTTTAAAAATTACAGTAGGCTTATATAAGGGAATGTGCTGCTTTTAGAAATTAATACTGGAAAATTTGTAGGTGGAGGGGCTTACAGCTATAATTCTTCTGGTGCATTTCTAGAAAACTTCATGTATAGAGTAACAATGTAAACTAGTGGCACTGCTGTGATTATAGATGTCTCGTGGATCTTCTTTGATGAACTTGTTTCATAAACTTGATGTTATATGACATATAATGTGTGTGTTTTAGAGATCATAAGCCTAAAAACATAGACAATATGAAATTAAATTAATTGTCCAATTAAAATACAAAAAGCTACTAGGCAAAAAGCAGACAAAACCATAAAGGTATTAGAGTTACCATGTCCGCAGCAGAAAGTCAACTAATCTAGTATAAAATTTAAATGCACTTGGAAAAGAAAAGAAAAGAAAATTATTTTGAGTCCAGCATTCATGCAAGTTTTTTTTTCTTTTTTGGAAAGGATAACTTCTGCTTAGTTCCTGGACACACAGGATGGGAAGGGGCCTACAGGAAGGGGAGGGACAGGATGGGGATGGGCACACAGGATGGGGATGGGCACACAGGATGAGGAGGGGCACACAGGAAGGGGAGGGGCACACAGGAAGGGGAGGGCACACAGGATGGGGGGGGGCACACAGGATGGGGAGGGGCACACAGGAAGGGGAGGGCACACAGGAAGGGGAGGGGCACACAGGATGGGGAGGGGCACACAGAATGGAGAGGGGCACAGGGAATGGGAGGGGCACACGGGAAGGGGAGGGGCACACAGGATGGGGAGGGACACACGGAATGGGGAGGGACACACAGGAGGAATTAGAAGGGAAATACACCATAGACAAGTTGTCTGGCAGCAGTTTCTGGCAGGGAAGCTTTTCAGAAACAAGTTGTAAATGTATAACCTGTGACCTACAGCATCAGTCCTGGCTGCGTCGTGCCCCTTCTCCACGCCATTGCAGCCACTCACATTTAAGTTTAAGGAGTGATTCTCCTCAGAGAGAAGAGAGACTCCCCTGTGGCAGAGTGGGGCATATGTTATAGCTTTAGCTAGATTTCCTTTGATGTCCAAATTATGCTGTTATCAAGCTCCTCCTCATCCCTGCAAAACAACTTTTCAAGTAACTTAAATAATTATGAGTAGGTGTGGAAAGACATGCCTTCATCTTTCCATAGCCTGAAGAAAGAAGGGAGATTATCAGTCCTTCCCTGCCTGAAGTTATTCTGGCTTGGGGCTTTGCAGAAGGGGGGGGAGGGATGGGAGATATGATGTTCTCTTTCTGATTTTGGATCAATGATACTTTAGAATTAGATGCTGTCAAGATTGCTAACATTGTAACCATTTCTCCCTTTCCACCTTGCGTCAGAAACAGGTTATTTTCCTGTTGCAAAGCCGGAGGATGTCTTCCAGTGGATGAGACAGGGCAATATTTGCATTTTAGAATCCTAGGAAGTCTTGTTAGTGCTACAAAAATGACAGTAGAGGCTCTGGGGAGCTCATGGGGAAGAGGAAGAGAGTTTTGAGAAGACTCCCTTGTCCCCCCACCCCCACCCCACCCCATGTCTGCTACATGGAGACACTACTATGAGGGCGTGAGAAAGGAATCTATCCGGTTTCACTTTATTACATTTATTTTACTAAATTAAGATGGCAGGGGCTGCCAGCACCCATGGGGGGGGGGGCAGAATTGCTCCAAGGAGTCTGAGAGACACATGGAGGCGTTGTGGGGAAACATAGCAGAGGAACGTGAGCATTCAGAGAGCAAAATGTATCTCCAGAACAACTTAAAAAAATAATAATAAAGCTTACGGAACAGAGCAGCATGTGCCATCTCCATGGGAGAGACACAGCAGAAGTAGGGATATAGCAGTGACAGCGGGGGAGTGGGGCTGCAGCGGACAAGGGACCGTGTCCTTGACACGTAGAGCCTGTCCTTGGACCATTTCACGCCCTTCACCCCATCACCCCTTACACCTCACCACAGGCCAGTGCTGCTACTGGATTCTAGATGCTCGCCTGCTGAAGGTAGGGGAGCACAGGAGCGCCTTGCTCCCTGTGGGGTGCAAATATGATGGTCGTGTCTGGGGTGCTGATGTGGCAGCAGGCACCGAGGCGGCGTGGTGTACAGCAGCCTGGAGCTAGCGCAGGTCCTTGCCTGGGAATGCTCGGCCTTACCACATCATCGCTGTGATGCTGAGCAACAGCAAGACATTCGAGATGTAGAATGGTTCATTTTCTAAATTAAGTCTCCTGGAAAGATTTCCGTGGTCCGTGCTTCCTCCTAAGGCTGGATGGCATGTTCACGGTGCTGATCTGCGCTGGAAGCCATATTGACGTTCACGATCTGAGACTCCAGAGGGCACGTGCATGTCCGTGGTCTGTGCTGCCACTGGAAACCAGTGAAAGTCCACCTTCCGTGTTGAAGTCGAAAGTCCATGCTGCTGCCAGAAACCATGTGGAAGCCCATGATTTGTGCTGGTGCTGGCTGCCCTGGGCAGTGGGCGTCGATGGCTACACACATAATTAAGAATGCAAAAAGCCAAACCAAACCAAACCAAACCAAGCCACCACCACCACCACCAACAACCAAACCAACCCCCCCCCGAAAAAAATCACAAAAGACAAAGACTTCTGTGACACCCCTACCTCATGTCAAAAAAAAAAAAAATAAAGCATAGGGGAGGGGAGGTAAGGGGACCGGAGAAACAGTCCGTACAGAAAGCTATTGAAGACAGTACTTAAAAAGCTGTGATGAAGACATTAGCTCTTCACAGTTCATGGCTTCTGGGGTTGGGGAGTAGGTGGGGAAATAAAAGAACTGGCCACTTGATGTTCCGGTGAGTATATGGGCAACAAAAATTGGACGTTTATTGTTTGAAGCAGTTGTTTCACATTGTATAGCAAAAGTATACATTTTGTATTATATACCAAAGAGCATGTTCTAGGTAAATAAATATGTACCTTTTATAAATATGGATATTTTATTATTCATATTTTAATCATCACATACCTTTTTCTGTATATGTTGGGGAAAATGTACGTGTTTAAAACTTAGAATTGTTATCGGATTTGGTACACTTATAATAATTATTATTCTTATATAATTGTGGCCAGGGTAACAAGCATGACTGAATTTTAAGAACATTAGTTCAAATACTGGTGGGGGCTCACAAATCAAGACAGCATGCTTGTAATTCCAAATAATGCTCACACATATTTTTTCTCTTCTTTTATAAGTCTCCAGGAAGCCAGAGTAGCTCAGTAACAACTTCACTATATATATAAACTACTCACGTGAAGAATAGGGTAAAACATACTTTTCTTAAGTTGTTAAGCATTTTGAATTCCTCCTAAATTAATGTGCTGTTGAAGCAATTGGCATGTCTACATACATATTTGCATTAATGCGCACATGCCTTCTTGAACACGGGAAGTCATTTTGCATTGTTAATCTTATGTCTAGCTATGAACTGATTTGGATGATGGGGGTGCCTGCAGAGGTGGTGTTAGGAGCCCTCCAAGGACTTCTGCCCCTTCCTGCAGTCCTTACCTGTGCTACATCTCCTAAATTCCCTATGCTCTATGATTATTAGGCATAAGGTTTCCCATCTAAGTGCCCATTATACAGTGGGCAGAGAGACTTAATTTTCAAATAACAAGTTATGTGAAAATGTAAAATTTGGAAACCAGTACAACCTGATATTAGAGTACTGTTTTTTTTTTTTTTTTTTTTTTTTTGAGAAAATTGTTAGCTCTTGCTGCTAATCCTTGTCGGTTGTATGGGGAAATATATTCATTTGATGAGCTACTGTAGCTTTCTTTGCAATTGATTCTCTATAATTTCCTCTCTTCTCAATCCCATGCAGGTCCGAGTGTGTAAACTTGAAGTAGAAACTGCACCCTCGTCTCCTTCAGGTTCTGCCCTTTTCACATGCAGACAGTATGTGAAAGAAGGAGGCTGGAAAAAAGTTATCCCTGCCACAAAGAGTGTGTTGCAGAAGAGGAAATTTATAAAGAAAAAGGACGGGGCACCTAATATTATTGTATCACACGAATGTCTGCTAATATGAAGTGTGGCCAGGGAGGTAGAGATGCTCTCTCTTCCAGATTGTGTGCCGGACAAGGTGATGTTTGGGAGGAGAGAGACATGCCGTCTCTTTGAGATTGTGTAGGAGTATTCACCAGAAAGAGGCTTTGCCACAGACAAAATGCTTTGTCTATAAGACTCGATGAACAAAACTGGACTTCAGAAGCTCCGGGGAGCCCTGTGGCCAGCTGATGCTAAGTTTCTGAAGACTGCTTTAAAACAAACACTACTCACCGGAAGCCTGGCTTTGAGGAGTTTGATGGAACTCAAAGCACACTTGGCACATTCATTACTCTGAGACATTAATCCATTATGCCAATTACTGCACATTTCAAAGATAAACAACACTGGAAAACCAACCTCAAGTAGTGTATGAGCAAAAGGGATTCTTGGCACCACTGTGGGGTTGCCCACACTCACAGAGGAACAGGGGAATATCTGATTTAGTAAAAATATTTAACCCTACAAAATCAAAAGATGTTTGAACAAGGTTAGGGTTTTATATCTTCAAAAGGTAATCACGTATACAAAAGTCCCACACACATCTTGCTTTCACTTTCAGTGTGGTAGCTACAGATTAGATGACACAACAACATTCTTTGCAAATGCTGACTAACTCATTCAGGAGCTAACAAGCCAACTATTTCAAGTAGCATTCAAATATACAAAATCAAAGTTAATTGTGTAAACTAGAATTTTATTTAAAGGAAAACAGTTCAAGGGACTAGTATTAACCCCTGAACGGGATCCTACCTGTGAAGATACATGAATTGTGGAGAGATAGATACTGGCTGACGTACTCTCCTGTCATAGCATGTCACATTAAAATTATGGCTGGAGTTCCCAGTAGGAAGTGATGGGGTGGCTCTATGTCCAGAGATTACTTGAGAGGGTGGGTATTAAATTGCTTATAAATATGCGATGGAAGCATAAAATAATGTTCTTACACTAATTCAACTTTTTTTATAAGCAAAATATTAGGATATGATTATGTAAATTTGAAATTTACATATTGGAAACAAATAGCAAATACAGCCTTTTCCCTCTGGCATAAGGTACGCTTAAAACATTAACATTTAAACGTATGAATTTTAATGATGTCTCTAAACAATGTTTTTTTTCCTGGCATTTATTCAGGAACTTCAGCACAATAGAACTTCTTTTAGTCTGCAGCTCTTTTGACTGATGTGCTTATATCTTGCGAAGCTATAGGAAAAAGG
The DNA here is from genome assembly GCF_947179515.1 of Apodemus sylvaticus. Taxonomy (NCBI): domain Eukaryota; kingdom Metazoa; phylum Chordata; class Mammalia; order Rodentia; family Muridae; genus Apodemus; species Apodemus sylvaticus. Next base: position 143,223,583 of record NC_067475.1, read on the forward strand.
ATTAAAGACTTAAAACAGGTGTGATTATCTTATGTCAGCTTCAGATTTAATAGACAGGTATGACCAAACCAGCTTCCAAAGATCACCCATGTTGAATCTTAGAAAGGATAAATCTTCTATACCGTCTAATAAAATCTGAGAACTATTGTGAAGAAGATGTGTTCATGAGCTTATACCACAGAAGGTCAGCCTCAGAAGGGCTAAAATCCCATGTTTCTGCATCTCTCTATGATCCTTAACCAACAGCTTAGGTTTGCTTTCCATCCTAACTTTCCTGATCTTGCTGTGTCCTTAACACAACCTAAAATGTTAGGCAACTCTCCAATTATCTGACACCAAATTCTTTGAAACTGATGAAGTCAGACCAGAGTAAAGAAGAATTAAACCATGTAATCTATATTGCATGAATGTAAAAAAAGAGATTGTTTTCTTGTTTTACCACTGTTTCTTATCCAGATGAATGGAATGTGGTGGTGGGGATTCACCAATGCAGGTGGGAATCCAGGCAGGGATGCAGTAGGGGATGCAGGAGGGAATGCAGGAGGGATGCAGGAGGGAATGCAGGAGGGGATGCAGGAGGGGATGCAGGCAGGGATGCAGGTGAGGATGTAGGAGGGGATGCAGGCAGGGATGCAGGAGAGTGTTCAGGAGAGGATGCAGGAGGGGATGCAGGAGGAGATGCAGGAGGGGATGCAGGAGGGGATGCAGGAAGGGATACAGGGAGGGCATGCAAGAGGGGATGCAGGCAGGGGATGCAGGAGGGGATGCAAGAGGGGATGCAGGAGAGGATCTAGGAGGGGATGAAGACATGGATGCAGGAGGGGATGCAGGCATGGATGCAGGAGGGGATACAGGGAGGGCATGCAAGAGGGGATGCAGGCAAGGATGCAGGAGGGGATACAGGAAGGGAATGCAAGCGGGGATGCAGGCAAGGATACAGGAGGGGATACAGGGAGGCCATGCAAGAGGGGATGCAGGAGGAGATGCAGGAGGGGATGCATGAGGGGATGCAGGCAGGGATATAGGCAGGGGATGTAGGGAGGGTATGCAGGCAGGGATGCAGGAAGGGATGCAGGAGGAGATGCAGGAGGGGATGCAGAAGGGGATGCATGAGGGGATGCATGAGGGGATGCAAGAGGGGATGCAGGCAAGGATGCAGGAGGGGATGCAGGCGTGGATGTAGGAGGGGATGCAGGCATGGATGTAGGAGGGGATACAGGAGGGGATGCAGGTATGGATGCAGGAGGGGATGCAGGCAGGGATGCAGCAGGTGATGTAGGCAGGGATGCAGGTGGGGATGCAGGAGTGGATGCAGGAGGGGATGCAGGAGAGGATTCAGGAGGAAGCTCCTCTGTTGCTTCAAAGGTGCCTTAGTCTCAGCCCTTCACAGGAGCCTTGAGCTTTATCAAGCTCTTCTCATTTTAAGTGTGAGGAAACTGACTGACTGAGGGGTTAAATGACTGCCCAAGCTGTAGGGAAGAGAAACCGAAGGAGTCTATTCTAGGTCTTTTCTGACTCTAATGTCTAATATCTTCCCCTCTGCTGGCACGGCACTATACTTTAGAAATGCCATTGCTACTGCATAGGTTAATTGGCTCCTCCCACAGCTAGAAGAGTTTAGTAGAACCTTTTTATGGCTGAATTTCCCATGCTAATTTAGAGTGATGTTTCCCCCTTAATTTCTCATGGACTTCCATAACTGGAACACAAGGGTAAGGACATCTGAGCTGAGCCAGGTGAATGCAGGTTCTAGGTGTGACACTCAGCACGCAAGCGTAGTTTCCATGCTGGCCCATTTATTCTTACACTTTCAGTAATGCTCATGATTTCAAATATTAATAAAATGCGGACCCTTGACTTCATCTTCTCTTCCTGTGTCTTGAAGGACTGAGCTGAAGCAGTTACTCTGTGATATTTGGGCTAACCAAGTGGCTTTCATTTTTCCTTATGTATTGAAGCTATGACTTGGCCCAAGTTCCAGCTGTTAGGCCCTGACACTTACACAGGTTGAGATTCTGTTTTCTCCCTGCTTGTAGTTGTAGTGCTGTGTAGTTTATAGTTATAAAAAGCCAGTCTATGCTATGGTAGACTAGGCACCACCCACAGCGGTCTCCCCACCCCCATGGGGATCCCCAAGTCTGCCCAAGTTCCCCACGTTTAGCTGCTGCCTAACTGCTCACACCTCCCAAGCCATCCGCCCCCTGTGGCCAGCCTGCTGAAACTGACCATTGGCTCTAACCCCCTTAGCCCCATAAAATGAAAACTCGAGAGTCTTTTAATTTACCATCCCGCTTTATAAGAGTAACTCTTTAACACCCACAATGCCCACAGAAACTCAAAACTCAATTGATATAGATACAAGCTGCACACCTAGATTGGACAGATGTGCCCTACATTACCCAATCGTCTATCTGTGAAATCCCCAGTTACTTATGGATCCTCGGACCACGTGGTTCTGGCTCATCATCCTTTCCTTCAGTTACCATCTTGTTTTCTTTCGTCTCCATCTCTGTCTTTCTCTCTGTCCCCTGTCTAAAACTTTCAGCTCTGCCTTCTTTTCCACTGCCCAATCACAGGCCTTATCTGACAAATTAAGATTTCACCTGACCACGCCTAAATATGGACTCTCTTACGGGAACAGAACATACAACAATCCATACAACACAGAACATATCAGCAATCCACAACACTGTTGTGTTCCAAAAGCGCCCTCTCCCAAGGTGCTAAGCATTTAAAATGCTTCTGTTGGGTAGTGGCTTTTCTCTGTCTCTTTGGGTAGGTTCTGCCAACCTGTTCACTGTCCCCACATAACAAAGTTAGCTCAGTTTGTTGAAACAAGTAACATCTGTCAACTCCAATGTCAGAGTTCTGGCTTTGTTCCATAACCTCCTAGTTGGTGATCCTCTCTTACTTCTTAATGCTAATTATGATTTAAGTCATGGGTAGGATATTCAAAAAAATCAGATATGATTAATGTAAAAAGGCTCATATCTACCCTGGGTGAATTTTACTCAGTAGCTTCATTCTAATCTCCTACCTTTACTTTGGTCTGAAATAATAATTTTTTTTTTTAGTTTTTTCTTTATTATAATTAGGAAATTGTGCTGCATAGCCACATTTGCTCTAAGAATGACTTGAATAATTCACTATGCTGTCACTATCTTCTCCAGAGGGCAAGTCTTTGCCCTTGATAAGATGATCCTGGAGTATTGTAGCATTCAACCTTGGCATGGTGCAGTCTCCATTGTTAGCAACGCTTAGATGAAGGAACAGAAGGCGTGCTCACTAAATTTTTAGTACACTGGGAAGGCTAAATTCAGAATTTCAAGATTAAGATTTTAAATTAGTCAAGGAGACTAGAATCCTACAGTAAAATAAATGGAACAGAATTTAAAATATAAACAGGAGAATTGTGAATTTAAATATAAAAGATGAATCGTCGGTGTGAGACATTAGATGCTACTTGGGAAAGAATGTGGAGGATTCAGTTCTCTTGTTCAGTATTAACCAAAGACACAGTGGATGAATGACCCTTCTGTTTTAGTTATAGTCCCAAGCATTGCTGTGCATGGGACTGAGCTTTTCCTTGGCAATTTTACATGCAGCCTGCAGAAGACAAATTGTGTTCTACTCGTGGTAAATCCTTAAACCTTGCTTAATACTTAACATATAGAAGAAATTAATGAAAAGTATTTCTTTAGGGACATTCTTTTTGGAGCCTTTAAATAAATAACAGAGTAAAATAAAGAATTGCATGTTGTATAGTGTCGTCTTTGAACACACTCTCTTAAATTCTACTTCTTTCAGCCATAGTTTTAACGGCCTTAGTCAATTTATGTTACCATTTTCTGGCATCTAATTTGCCAATGTTTTATGTCATTGGGAAAGTAGTCTTAATGTTTTATACTTCATTAATAGGTTGCTACAGATATTCAACATAAATGTTTCCTCACAATCTTTTATGTTGTTTTCTTTTGTTTTTATTAACTTGAAAAGTTTATGTGTGTGTCTTTTGGGCTGGCATCACTTCCGTTCCCTCTTACCCCCTGTAATTCCTCCTGTGGCTCCCTAACCAGCTGTCTTGAATCCGTAACCTCCTTGACACACACATGCATGCAAGTACACACTCACAAATGCACGACCGCACACAACCGTGAGTTTGGATTCCGTTGCTGTGTAAGCATTTAGATAACAAAAAGAAATCTGGGAAGGGAAGGGTGTATTTCAGCTTGTAGGTGTCAGTCCATGACAAGAAGATAAAAACCTAGTGCAGAAATCATGGAGGAAAGCTGCTTTTCTTGTAACTTCCTGGCTCATAGACCTTTATTTTATAGTCCAGGTCTTCTTGCCTAGTAACGGTACCCCCGGCAGTGGGCTGGACCCTCCTACATCAATTAACAATCAAGAAAATGCCCTACAGACTGGCTCACAGGCCAATCAGATGGGGTCAGTTCCTTAGTTGAGGTTTCATGTTCTCAGGTTCGTCAAATTGAGAGCTAAGACTAACCACTGTGAGTGCATGTTTTCGAGTACTCATATCTAATAAGTCTGGTAATGTTCTTATTTGTGTGTATTATTTACGGCTGACAAGTTAGGATTAGGATTCCATCTCTAAAGTCAAAACAAAAAGATAAACACACAAAAAACCAAACAACAACAATATAAGGAACAAGATACCATGGATGAAGGTAACCACGGAATCCAAGCCTAGAGTGTGTGTATGAACATGGTAACTTTGAAGTAAGATAAACGCCTGACGAAGTAATGTGTGAACACCTTAACTATGATCGGCTGGCCACCACAACTCACTCATTTCTGGAATCCCACGGACATACTTCCATGCTGAGAGATCGAGTCCACCGACCCAGACACCTGCTGCTAAACAAGACACACACTGAGGACCGAGCTCCAGTGGACAGATAGCAGAAAAGGCTACCTCTCAGACTTACCTGACCTGCTGCCTCGAGCCAGGCTACGACAAGTGTGTGAGCCAATGAGATCCCAATCCTCTGCCTATTTGTCCATTGCTACTTAGGAATAAATAAGCTATCTTAGCCTGACCTCCAAGTCCGAGCCTCCCTTATCGCCTCTGTCCTCAATCCCGATTCGCAAAAAACAACAGCAAAACAAAACAAAACAAGAACAAAACCCAAAGCAAACCAAAAGAAACACATTAAAAACCAAACCTGGGTTCCCCTTCATCACAGTCATTAATTATCTGTAGCTCTTCGCCTAGAGTACGGCCTTATGAAAGCCTCCCACCCACGCTGCTGTGGGCTTCACAGGTTTTGTGTAAGGAACTTATTTTGGGAGTTCCTGGATGCAGGTTTCCTCACTGTCCGGAAGGATTGAGTTGGTCCTTGGGCTCTCAAACCTTACTTCCTCTTTCACGATGCTCCCTGACCCATAGGTACAGATGCATTATTATAGATCTCCCATTGGGGGTGGGCACCCCAATGCTACTTGTTTGTGTTTTGATCAGTTGTGGATCTCTCCCTCTTCTTCAAAAAGAAGTTTATTTGGTAAGATGCACGTGCTGCACTTATCTATTGGCTATAAGGATAAATATAAAGCAGTCAGAAACTATATTACTTTGGCAATGTGGTAGTCATAGCTTCCCCGGTATGGCCCATTGTAGTAAGCCACCTTTTGTTCATCTCCATTACAAGATGGCGCGGGCCGGATGCAGCTCTCTGGTGGTAAATTACTTTAGTACATGTGCAGTGTGCTGTATTTGTTATCACACTTACATGCTAATGAAGAATTCACTTAGTTCACCTATTAGGAAGAGGTGCACTATCTATTCTACTGCAGACGGGGCTGTAAGGCTATATAAGGGCGGCAGGGAGAGGGCTCAGGGCTGCCAATAAGAAGAAAATAAGCTTTGTTCAAGGTTCCCGAAATAAACTGCAGAAGGAAGAAAACTCCCTGGTGTTGCGTCTTTCCTTGCCGGCAAGGTTGGATGTGACAGCCTATTTACTTTCTAGCCATGGATTCTTAGCTAGGTTTATACTACCTTGTATGAATGCTATTCTACTAATAAGACTTGAAGCCCAATTAGATAGTTCTATGTTACTACACAAAAACCAAGGGCCACTGGGGACATCTTGCATGACCCACCCTTGATTTGGTTTTCAGTCATTGAGGTTGGGTAGGGCTGGATATTGACACTTTCCCTACCTTGGTACCAGCCAAGAACAATGAGCACACCCTCTAGTTTTGTTAATGTACTCAATGAACTGTTTGATTGGAACTCTTAGTTCTAGAGGTCTGGACTCCAATGGAAGAGTTAGGGGAAGGATTGATGGAGCTGAACAGGATGGCAATCCCATAGGAAGAACAACAGTATCAACTAACCCGGTCCCCCAGAGCTCCCAGAGACTAAGCCACCACCAACAGAGCATATGTGAGCTGGTGGGCTGGTCCGTGGTATGCAGCAGAGGACCACCCGACCTCAGTAGGAGAGGATGCACCTAATCCTGTACAGACTGTAGAGACTTGATGCTCAGGAAATGGGGATGTATGTATGGGGGTAAGGTGGGAGGGATGAGGAGAGGTGGATGGGGGTGGAACACCCTCTCACAGGCAAAGGGATGAGCAGGGAGAGCAGGGAGAGGGTGAAGAACTCTTCCAGCAGGGACTAGGCGGGGGGTGGGGGGCAACATTTGGAATGTAAATAAATAAGATAATGTAATAAAAAAACAATAAAGGAGATGATTCTAGCCTGGAAATATTAATGATAGCCAGTTTACATTAGTTCTTTTTTTTTTCAAAAAAAGATTTATTTATTTATTTTATGTATATGAGTACACTATTACTCTCTTGAGACACACCAGAAGAGGGCATCAGATCTCATTACAGAAGGTTGTGAGCCACCACGTGGTTGCTGGGATTTGAACTCAGGACCTCTGGAAGTGCAGTCAGTGCTCTTAACTGCTGAGCTATCTCTCCAGCTCCCTACATGAGTTCTTTCATCTAGAGAAGGAGCCAACTGTTATCAGTTTCATGATTTAAAACGTGTAGAACTGCAACTATGAGTGTGAACATGAGGTCACATCGAATTATGTATCTATTAGGCTAGACATCCATCTCAGCTGGTAGGCTCTTTCTTAGTAGGCACACAGGTCTTGCTACTTCATAAAACTTGGCACACTGGTACACATCTTTTATCTTAGAACTTGGTAACTAAAGACAGGAGGATCAGGAGTTTGAGGTTATCCTCAGCTACACAGCAAGTTGGAGGCCAGTTGGGGAGGTCAGTTGCCTGAGTCAAGTTTAGGGATGGAGCTGAGAGGGAGAGAAAGAGAGTGTCTGTGTCTCAGAGGATCAGGTTATAACTAGTATTTACTCATGAGCAACAATAAACAAATGGAAAGCGAAAAGGAATCACAGTCACTCACACGCACACTTTCACCTCTGCTCTGGCAAGTATTGTAGTGTGGTTCAGATGGCAGTGGAGGCAAGGCCTGTGGCATTTCCTGCTGAACATTAGATCCCAGCTGGAGCTTAGATCAAGAGTTGGGGCATCTGGAATCTGTGGGCTGGCTCCGGAAATGAGCCAGTCTCAACACACAGAGACTCAGTTGGTCTCTCCAGGATGAACCAAGCATTGGTGCCAGACCAGAGATTTTAATTCTATTTTAGCTCAGGCATTTAGCACTACATTATCTGACACTTGGCCTTATCATACACATACACACACACACACACACACACACACACACACACACACTCACACACACACACACACACTCCAGACTTGTTTTCCATGATATCATTTTAGCCAGTCAAAATTGAGGCGTTCACTTTGGTTGTTTACCTTATCACATTTCACACACACTCACACACTCTGGGCTGGGTTGCATTTGCCATTTCTTTTATATCACTTATATTTATTCCTTACACCACTTTAATTTGGGAAAACCAAATTAAAAAAAATCCCATATGCCATGTTAGTAGGCATGATTAAATTCACTCTTCCCAACATAGGAGGCCATCTTTGGTGAGGAATACTGTAGAGTGGTGTATTCTGAGTATCACACGATACAAGGTGAGTTGCAGAAAGGCTAAAATCCAGTCGTTTTTAGATATTTCTAAACAGTGCTAAATGTCTGTGACTTAAATTCTACATGGTGTGCATGTGCTCTGGTTTCTGTTTGCATACAGTGATCTAGTGGAATCAAGGGTGATTCCATTCACAGACCCTGTGACATAGTCTACAGCAGTGTCAAATGGTGTTGGGATGATTATGAAATGTGGGAAAGGATGAGTTCTTAGCATGAGAGACTTAATATTCTGTACCTGTCCTAAGTCATATTTTGTATTCCTATTGGTGGGAATGGGATTTTGTGTTCCCCTCCTGAATTGTACAGGGATGGCCCTAAGGGTTCTGTAAATTTGAACCATCTTGAACAGTCCTTAAGAAGTCTTCACAAAGCAACCAAATTATTAAAAATTGATTTTCTGCCCTGTAACACAGACATATAGCAAAAGTAGTATTGGAAATAAATTCTCACTGAATGATATCCTTTGTGAGTATTTTAAAATGGCATGCAGCAACTCTGTCCTCCTTCTGGCATTAATAGATAAGAAGGGTCACAATTCTCACCTCTTTGGAATCTAAAATGGGCTGTCAGAGAGGAATATGGAGTGAAAATTGAAGAGCTAGGCTGCCTCCGGAGTCTGCAGGTCAGAGATTAAATCCACCTTCATCCGGGAGACAAGAGCAGCCAGTTGCTAAACACTGAATGTGGTTGGTTTGAAAACAGAGCCAAGGAGGTTTGGGTGGGAAAAGCCTGAGAACAGAAGCTGTTATGAACTCCTGGCATGTATAGGACACTATCATCCAGAAAGCATATCTTTCCTTTCCTGCATCCTGCTTTCCCTTGCAAAAAAGGCACACACTTCCTTTCACCCTCCTACGTGAGCTGCACATTGAAAAACAAGCCTCATTCTTCTAGATGTGCCACCGCATGTTCATTTTAAATTTAAACTTTCTACTTGCTTGCTCCGCTTTAACTTGCTCTAGCTAGAAATCTCTGAGCTGGTTGTAAATAAATCACAAATCAGAACCAATGATAACTTTACTTAGGTAAGTTTCCCACCTGTTATCTTTGGATATTTACACTTATTTTGTGTTGGAAAGATTATGCTATAAAATTATTGATGCTGAGATATTTGGAATTAGATATTTAATGGATTGTTTATCAAGAGTATTTGCGTTTCCTTTTGAAAGGAGAAACAGTTTTTAGTTTTACTTTGCTAATTGCATATATAAAAATCCAGGAATTGAGCTTCCTTAAACTTTGAGGGAACTTTTTTTCTCTCATCTATGAATTTCTGAGAAGTATTCGAAGAACCATCATTTCTTTTATTTCTGTGCTTTAGTTGGAAACATACAAAAATAATCCTAAGATAGTTCATAATGTAAGACACCTTGGACTTCCATAGCGCTGTTCTATCATCTTTAAGATTTGATCTTAACTAGGTGTGTTTGTGTATGTGTGCATGCATGTGTGTGTGTGTGTGTGTGTGCGCGCGCGCGTGCGCGCGTACGCGAGTTCTTGTGTGAGCATATGTGCACTGATATGCAGAGAGTCCAGAAGAAGGCGTCTGATCTGGAGTTACAGGTGGCTGTAAGAAGAGTACTTGTGCTCTTCATCTCTCCAGTGTCTCGATCTCCTTCCTAAGAGGCCTAAGTGCATGATGTTTTCTATTTGTTTTGGTATACTTCTTTATAATGAAGTATCTGTTATTCAAATCCTATTATGCTTAGCTTTGTGGTATTAATTTTTTAGGTTAAAAATAACCGTGATGGCAAAATGTTGATTAAATTCTTGTCTTTCAGTATAATAAAAGCAAAATTATTATGTTTAAGATTAATGGGCAATCCAATTAAAAAGGTCACTCTTGGGTTGATTCATCCCTCAAGACATTTGAACTTCCCAGGTCCTTCTGTCAGCTGAGCACACCCAAGAAAGTGTTAATACTGGTTTAGAAATGCAAAGAACATTTAAAGAAAGCACAATTTAAATCACATGGTCTTAACTCTCTGCAAAAAAAAAAAAATTCAAAGGCAGCTGACAATTAGTATGCAGTACCTATTAAGGAAAGACTAGAGAAAGGAAATGTATTTAGGGAGATGAAACTAAAGATTCTAAACAACAGCCAGAATGTAAGAGGAATTTTTTATGACATATAATATAACCCTATTACTCCTTAAAATCACATCTAAGTAGTAAAGGGTATCAATAACAACAGTAAAGTTTATATTTGTCTCCCTGGATATTATATACACAATGAGAATCTCTGAGGTACATCATTACTATAGGTTGTAGGAGCATCCTCCTAATGCACATATTCGCTTAACAGGTAGGAATTATTCAAGTTCTAATTAAGTGCTTTTGGCAATTCAGAAACCACTTAATTTGAAAAAATCAAAGAGTAAATATCATCATAACACAACCTTTTGATTTTAATGTATACAACTCTAATCATTTAATTGAAACTAATGATAACATTCATCAGAGTTGAGTAAATGAAATATTGCTTTGTTTTGATAACACAAGCCTATTATTTCACACATTCATTCCATTTGGAAAAGAAATTCACCCTTGATATTTGGAAAGTATATTTAAATAGCGTCAGACCCTGGCACTTCACTCTTAGTGAAAATTATGAGGGCTGACTCCTTTGTAACTCCAAGAGAGAGCAAGTTTAGGTGATGTAGTATCTAGGTACACAGTTGCAAGATCTGTTCATGAATGCTTCTTTTTATGATGTTACAGAAAAAGTAGTGCCATAAAGGTATCTTATAGCTTGGATGTAAAGTGTCCCCCACAGACTGGTGTGCCCGAACACCAGTCCTCAGCTGGCCATTACTTTTAAGGTTTTTTAAGGTTATATAACCTATTGGACATGAACATAGTTGGTGTTTTAGAGCTATGGGGTTGGGGTAGAGGGTTATAGCTGGCCTTGGTTCCAGCATAGGTCTTCACTTCCTGGTTCACCCAGATGTTAGTGAATCATGTGAAAAGCAAGTCTATTCTTTCTCTACTGTGAGACAAGTTGAGATAAATCCTTCCTCCCTTACTGATTATTTATTTGGTGTTTATTTGGTCACTATGATGAAAAAGGAACAGATATAAGACATTTAATATTTACCTCAGAGTAATAATTTCTCTTACATGTGCAATAGCATGTGCTAAATATCTCTAAGACATTTGATGTATGCATATGACTATATGCATATACCTCCTGCTTTCATGAGAGCAAATTAGAAGTGTGTAAGGTCACATTGACTGTGTTCAGGCTGACTACAGGGATGTTTCTGAATTGTTTTCTTCACTATTACATTAAACCACATTCACATAAAACACAGAGTTAAGTTCAACATATACATATGTGTAATGAAAAATGGAGCATGTTTTGTTGACATTAGTATGGTAACTCATCTAATATGGTTTGTACCTGATGGTAAGTGGAACACGGTTGCTTACCTATGACTAACAATAATATTGTTTTTAATATCATTTACTTGACTGGAATTTCTGAAATGCTCTCTAAGATTAGAGTATAATTTATTGACTCAACTGAAACACTTTTGAGAGAGAGAGAGAGTGAAATTAAGGATGACAAGGAGAAATGGGACTATTACCCATCAGAGAATGAATCAGTGTGTCCAGATAGAAAAATCTCAGAGCAGATTCTCGGTCTCAAAAGACTGTTTCTGAGGTCTTACAGCAGAAAACCAAGGGGCCATGTCCCTTTAGATCTGTAGATGACTGACTTTCATATTATACCATTACATGAGTGGTCAGATTTCTTATTAATGAACATCCTGTTGACCAGGACTTTGAATGTGATGGTGATTGGCTGACACATCTCTTAATCTGTGCTCATCTAGCTGGGGTTTGTTTATATATTAAGGCTCTGAGTACTCAATAGAGGGTGAATTCTCATGCTTTAGTTGACTGGCATCATATCTGAAATCATTCACTTGTCATTCACAGTGCAGAGTGAAGGCCAGAGTTATTGTGGAACTGTAGTCAGGTGGCTGGTGAGAAATCTGTGCTTCACGAGTCCTCATCTGGACTGTTCTCAGTATTTCAGCATGTGAATAAATTCAAAATGCAGAGATCACACAGCTCCAGGAAGGCCATCTGGATAATTTTACATTGCCTTGAACTGAAAATTGTATCTGGTGTCCTAGGTCCACTTAAGTATCAAGGCAACAGGAACTGTGTCTCTTCCATGTACCAGTTTTACTTTGGATTACTTTTATTTTATTCCGATAGTTGAGGCTGAATTAATTTTATATTATTATTAAATGTATAAAATATTATGAATAAAGTTGTTATATTTGTTTGGTATGTTCTTTGAGCATACAAAAATGTTCAAAATACTATAAAGATTTTTATGCTAAAATAAAATTACTGAGCTTCATATCTCTCTTGTGTGATTTTGTTACCCTACAATGATTTTATATGATTTTTCTCTTTAAATTCCTAGGGTTATGGAAGACATAAAAGATAAATATGAATTTATTCCTTATAGCATATAGCTATAAAATAACTTCATTTCAGCTGTGCTTTTGATATACAAGTTAGGTTTGCCCTCTTTCTGGAACTAAACTGCTGTGAAAGTCTGGTTTCTCTTGACATTTGCGGTCTCCATGTTGATCTTTACATTTTACCTACACATAGTAGTACTTTATAAACAAAGATTGATACCTGTCACAAAAACACTGTTTCCTGGTTATCAGTCATCACTAATGATGAATCTGGAGAAAGCAGACACATATTGATCAGTGGCTATGGGCAAACTGCATTCAGTGCTACTGATGTTGTGTATGGTTTCAGTAACCAGCCAACTCTTTCTCAAAAGCTCTGCTTGAGCTCCCCCAGCCTCTTGGGGCTGGCTCCACCAAGCAGCCAATGCCCGCTCCCTCCATGTCCTTTCTCCTGCCCACCTTGGTTACCACAGATGGAAAACACCAGATAGCCTTGATATTTTAAAACTAGCCAGATAGCTCAATGGCTGGGCGAAGAATATCCTGCCCCATCCTTCTTGGGCTCTACCCATGGCGGAGGTTACAAACCATAGGTGCCCGGAGACCTGCATGTTAGTTGCTTTCTCCCTTCCCCTGCCTGTTCTGAATCTCATTGCTCCCTCATCTCCCTCTCTTCCTCTCAGCCTGGAAACCCCAGCTTTCTCTTCACCCTGTAATTGGCTTCTGCCTCTTTTATTAACCCAATCATAAACCAATTAGGGAACCAGGTTTTAGTATCAGTTCCCTACCCCTACAACTAAGGGCAGAATGTAACCCCGTAAGACTTAAAATTAGAGCTATTACATGTAGTAGGTGCTCACTAGTCACATTAATGTTTCTTTAACTATACCATGTGATTATAAGATAAGGCTGGCGTCTCCAACATGTAACAAGGCCACATGCTCCACTATGTTCATAGCAGCCTCATTTGTAATAGTCAGAATCTGGAAAGAACCCAGATGCCCTTCAACAGAGGAATGGATACAGAAAAAGTGGTACATTTATACAACAGAGTACTACTCAGTTATGGATGAACTAGAAAATATCATTCTTAGTGAGGTAACCCAATCACAAAAGAAGACACATAGTATATACTTCCATGATAAGTGGATATTAGCTAAGAAACTTGGAATACCCAAGTTATAATTGACAGATCACATAAAACATAAGAAGGAATACCAACATGGATACTCTGGTACTTCCTAGATAGGGTACAAAGTACCCATGGGAGGAAATACAGAGACAAAGTGTGGAGAAAGACTGAAGGAAAGGCCATCCATAACCTACCCCACCTGGAGATCCATCCCATATACAGTCACCGAACCCAGACACTATTGTGGATGCCAACAAGTGCTTGCTGACAGGAGCCTGATATAGCTGTTTCCAGAAAGGCCCTGCCAGTTCCTGACAAATACAGAGGGGGATGCTCTCAGCCAACCATTGAACTGAGCACTGGGTCCACAATGGAGGAGGACCCAACGGACTGAAGGGATATACAACCCCAGAGGTGGAACAACAATATGAACCAACCAGTTCCCCCAGAGCTCCCAGGGACTTAACCACCAACCAAAGAGTACATATGGAAGGACCCATGACTCCAGCAACATGGGTAGCAGAGGATGGCCTGGTCTGGCATCAATGACCCTTGGTCCCATGAAGGCTCATTGCCCCAGGGTAGGGGAATGCCAGGCCAGGGAAGCAGGAGTGGGTAGGTTCGTGAGCAGGGGGGAAGGAAGATAGGATAGGGAGTTTTCAGAGGGGAAACAAGGAAAGGGAATAGCATTTGAAATGTAAATAAAGCAACTATCTAATAAAAATGTAAAAAAATTAAGTAGTCATGTGAGGGGGGAAAAGATAAGGTTGGTATGACAAAATGCATGAAATGGGCAGCTGGAACAGGACAGGCTTGGAAGCTGAAAGTCTAAGACAGGATATGGGCAGCTTGGGTCCCATGAAATCTAAACTTAAATTTAATGAATTTAAAAGGTAAATTGCTTGCTTCACCTTGGTCTTGCAGACAGCTTGCCTTTTGGCCATGGCCGCATGTGTACGTGCCAGGGGTGCCCCATGCTTCCCGGCTACCTACCCTCACAGGAGGTCAGTCTTCGCAGGTGAGAACAACCTTCCAAACTCATTTTACACTAAACCTGCTTACAGGCCTTCTCAGATACAACCATGATGGAACTCAGGGCCTCCATCCAGAAGACTGCAGGGCATACAAGTCAGTTGAAATAAAAAAAAAAAACTACAGCAAATATTTGGGCATTCATTAAAAATATGATTTTGATAATTTTCTCAATTGCACATTATCTCTTATTTATATAGCTGTCCATTTATATGTAACTTTCTCATAGGTTTCATTCATTCACATATATGTATTTGTTTCTGTATGGTTATGGTTTTTCATAGCCTTGTGACTTCAATTTAAAAGATAAACTGTTTCTTCCATATGCAATGGTGAACGCGTAGGTTTCCAATTCATTAGCTTTCCTCTCTGGGTCTACCCCTTTAACCTGCTTGCACAGTTTGGATCTTGTATCCTTCAAGAATGACATAAAGGCAACACAAAGGCCTCATGAGATGGCAATATCTTTAAAAGATAAGGTTTGGTGGCATTAAGCTATTATATTTGGAGATGCCACCAAACAATACTGTGAGATACTGGCTTCTTTTCTTCTTGTTTTACTTCTTGGCCATGATGAGCTGAATAACTTGCTTCAACACACATTGTGCCACAAGCCGAGAAGCAATAGCATTAACTAACTGTGAGTTGAGGTCTTTACAACTATGATCCAAAAGAAACTTCTCTTCATAAGTTATCTTAGGCAATGGTTGCAGCAATGTGTGTATGTTTATGTGCATGTGTGTGTGTTTATGTGTGTGTATGTGTGAGTATGTATATGTATATATATGTAAGTATACATGTGATTATGTATGTATGTATATGAGTATGTATATGTATGTGAATATGTATATAAGGATGTGTATGCTTATATGTTTGTGTATATGTATACATAGTTTGCAGATGGCATTGAAATTTTGTCAGTATACTGCACTAGAGAACCACTGCCACAGGAAATGGAGAAGTGTGCTCCAAAATTTCATCTGGAACATGCTCACCCTGAGCTCCAGCTCCGCTGCTCTGGTGAATGCTCACCCTGAGCTCCAGCTTCACTGATCTGGTGAATGCTCACCCTGAGCTCCAGCTCCGCTGCTCTGGTGAATGCTCACCCTGAGCTCCAGCTTCACTGATCTGGTGAATGCTCACCCTGAGCTCCAGCTCCGCTGCTCTGGTGAATGCTCACCCTGAGCTCCAGCTCCGCTGCTCTGGTGAATGCTCACCCTGAGCTCCAGCTTCACTGATCTGGTGAATGCTCACCCTGAGCTCCAGCTCCGCTGCTCTGGTGAATGCTCACCCTGAGCTCCAGCTTCACTGATCTGGTGAATGCTCACTCTGAGCTCCAGCTTTGCTGATCTGGTGAATGCTCACCCTGAGCTCCAGCTCCGCTGATCTGGTGAATGCTCACCCTGAGCTCCAGCTCCGCTGCTCTGGTGAATGCTCACCCTGAGCTCCCCAAGCATGTGTGCTCTTTGCATTACCAGGCTCTTGTAACTGTCACAGTTCCTTTGGGGTTAACTCGTACTGAGTTTTAGGATCCAGCTGCCTCTTGTGGCACATTGTCCTCTCAGATGGTTTTAGCAAACAGCTCCAACTCTGTAGTACTGATTCTCCAGTATCAGGCTTTCAAATTGCATAGCAATTAACAGTGTTCAGTGTCCAACAGCAAAGCCCTATCTCACAAATGTCAGGTGCATTTTGTAGCAGAAAAGCCTCTAGTGAGATACATCTCCAAGAACTACTAAAGGATGCATTTTTGCCAAGTTCTGAATGAGAATTTTGTACCAAATTACTCTGGACAGACATTGTAGATATTATTCAGCTGTTTGTGGTCCTTGGCCATTTCCTAATTGTTGGGAGAGGGGTTTGTACACTGTGTATTCAGATGTTGATTTTTATTCCCAGACATCTGGTTACAGTCCAGTTGATGGCACGATCAAGCATCTCTGGTCTCAATGTTATGTAAGAATTGTTTTCTATCATCTCTGATTGGTTAATAAAGAGCTATCAGACAATTATCTGGGCAGAAGAGAATAGCGCAGGATTTCCAGTTTCAATCTGGGGTATCCAAGTAGAGAGGGGGAGACGGAGAGGGAGAGGGAGAGGGAGAGGGAGAGGAAGAGGGAGACGGAGAGGGAGAGGGAGAGGGAGAGGGAGAGGGAGAGGGAGAGGGAGAGGGAGAGGGAGAGGGAGAGGGAGAGGGAGAGGGAGAGGGAGAGGGAGAGGGAGAGGGAGAGGGAGAGGGAGAGGGAGAGGGAGAGGGAGAGGGAGACTTTCTGGGACTTCATGGAGAGACAAGGAGGACTGACCACAAGTTCTAGATAATAAAGCAGCCACAACGTCCCACATGGACTTGAGTGAGCCAAAGCAAGACTCAGCTGCAGGTAAAGTTCCACATGGTTGGGCAGTAACAGCCTGGTCAGGTTAGAATGGCTCAAACCCTACCGGTTTAGTGCCAGCAGCTTATTAATAAAAATACCAGTTGTATGTTTTTATTTGGGAGTAAAAGAGACATAAAAAAACACCCCTCCCAAAGAATTACATTTACAGCTAACTGATAAATTCAAGATCCCAGCCCTGTAGGATCTAGATCTATGTTCTTGAATACTTTATCTTAGCCCTGAGGGTAGTGGTTGTTTCTGATCTACTAGTGTGTGTGTGTGTGTGTGTGTGTGTGTGTGTGTGACATACTTGGAAGCCAGAGGACAATCTCAGGTACAGTTCCTCCGGTGACAACATAATTTCTCTCTATTGCTTTGAGGTAGTCTTGGTATTCATCAAGTCGGCTGAGCTGCCTGCTCACCTCTGTGTCTAGAGCTGACATGGTACACACGGCACAGGGTGTGTCATGCCTGGCTTTTCAAAACTGAAATGAACTCATGTCCTTCTGTTTGTGCAAAGACCGCTTTACCAAAAGAGCTATGTACCCCATAGCTCTGATCTGGTATTTTTGAATTATATTTACTTCTTAACTATGACTTTCATATTAATCTTATGACAGAGTTAATAATGCCTGTGTCAAACATTCCCCTGCTCATATAGCTGTGGCTTCTCAGCCTTGAGTGGATGAATTCCAACTGATAAAGTGGCTCATGAGACAAATAAGCACTCACAAGCTTCCGTCCAGAGGGGAGATGTAATCGCAGCTCTCTGGGTATACCAGATGGCACAGGGAATGACAGAAAAGAAATGGATGACATTTTGTTAGCTAAAGCATTCCCTAGGTCAGACCATGAGGCACTTGCCCCTGCCCTGGAAGAGTCACCTTGACTTCTGGTCTTCATCACTTCTTCTTATGGCGTCAGCCCTTCCTCCCTAGGTATATTCCAATCTGATCCTAGTTTCTGCAGTGTAGCTCACACTGCCTGACTTTTAAACACAATGGGACTTTGCAGACTACGTCCTGCTAGTCCACATTTGTAGCCTGAGGGTTCCTCTAGGGATTGAAAGATGTTTCCAAATCAGGAGCATCTATTAATCAGCAATCAGGGAATTCTATAGACTTAGAAATAAGAAAAGCACTTGCAAATATGACTTTCACCTTATTTTAAAGATAGTCTGTATTTGTTCTACACAGTGGATCAAAATGGGGAGAAAGGACAAGGAAATGGTCCAGCTGCAATGTTTCTTAAGGAACATTCACCGGGCTCTCCCGTGATCTTTCCACAATGCTTCTTGTACTTTATCTCCTAGGTCCCTTTCTCAGTCTTCAAGATTAACATGGATGGGGGAGAGGGAGAGAGGGATAGAGAGAAGGAAAGAAGGAGAGAAAGAGGGAGAGAAAGAGGGAGAGGAAGAGGGAGAGGGAGAGGGAGAGGGAGAGGGAGAGGGAGAGAAAGAGGGAGAGGGAGAGGGAGAGGGAGAGGGAGAGGGAGAGGGAGAGGGAGAGGGAGAGGGAGAGGGAGAGGGAGAGGGAGAGGGAGAGGGAGAGGGAGAGGGAGAGGGAGAGGGAGAGGGAGAGGGAGAGTTAAGTGTTCCACAATATGGAGGGAAACAAGAAATGACTAATGAATAGAGTCAGGAGACTGACTTTTACAGTTCCCATGACTTGTAATTATTTTAACCTTTCTCAAATAATGTAAGATTATCTTTAAAAAACAATTAAAGGGCAGTTGAATTTTACTAAGCACTTAGAAGAAACATTTGAAAAAATAATAATCACATTTAGAAATAGAGTTTTCCATTTGTTTAATTTCCAAAACTTATTTAAAGTTCCTACTTTATGAGTTCAGTCTTTAGAATAGAATGGAATAGAATAGAATAGAATAGAATAGAATAGAATAGAATAGAATAGAATAGAATAGAATAGAATAGAATAGAATAGATTATAACTTAGTCTTCAAAGCACCATATATGATGTTACCAATCTCACATTTCTTTTGGTGTGTGTGTGTGTGTGTCTAATTTGTGTGGGACAGGGGAAGCTCACAGACACATGTACACCATGGAACAGTGGGAATGTGGAGCCACAGGACAGCCTGGGGTATTGGTTGTTTTTGTTTTTTTTTCTATCTTGTTTCTTGTTTGCTATATAATTTCTCTCTGTTGTTTGGCACTTCATGCACAAGACAGGCTCACCCACCAGCAAGTCTCCAGGGATGCTCCTCTTTTTACCTCCTGCATCTGTAAGACACTCAGATTACAGACATGCCACACTGCCTTTACGTGGGTACTGGAGACTCAAACCTGAGTGCTGACACTTGTGAGTCAAGTGCTTCATTCACTAGGCACGTTTCTCAGTCATTAGTATCATTATTGGGGGGGGGGGGAGAGAGGGAGAGCGAGAGGGAGAGAGAGAGAAAAGGAGGATGAGGAGAGAAGGAGGAGGAGAGAAGAAAAGGGAGAGGGAGGTAGGGGGAGAGAGGAAAGGGGAAGAAGTTTAGTCTCTTTTGATGTAAGTGTGTAGAAAATATAATTCACTCATTCACCCAAGGTCATTTTCTTGAAAGAGTCACATTCTCTTGTTCTCTGTTTAAAATCACTCTGTCCGTGGTATAGGTCCTGTAAGGAACATAGGAAGTCTAAGATGAATCACTTTAGCATTTTGATATGCACAATGGCTGATAGAACTCAGTTTTACAGTAGCTGGCAACACTTTGACAGTGTGTACTTTTAAGAAGCATCTTTTACAAAATCCTCAAAGCACTTTACATTTGAAGCATTAAAAGCTTAAAAGAAAACGAGTTAGAAATCTGGAGCAGTGGGAAGCATAGATCAATTTGGGAGTAATTACTTCAATTATTTCTAATAAAATCATTCTGTATTAAGTGAAAATAGTTTTAAGTTTTAAGTATTCATTTAGGATTAACCCTGGCATTCTCAAGCCTTTATCTTTCTATAGAAATGAGTGCCATTATTCTATATTGAGTTAATAGACTTTCATAGGTGTTTCTTGAGATTAAGGAAAGTGTATAATTGCATATACTAATCAAGAAGGACAACTAAGCTTAAGTTTTCTTAAGTGCGGTCATACAGTAATAAAAACTTGGAATATGAGTGATGAATTCCTTCCAAGGGCCATCAGTTTGAATTAGATCGTAGATCCCAGATTCCAGTCAAACATTTAACCCCAGTGTGATATTTCTCAACCTTGAATTGTTTGGTAATAACCTTGAACTGTTTAAGAATGCAGACACTGGAACTACTTTCAAGTCATAACTTAAGAAGGCACTTAAATATTTTGTGCCTCTAGTAACCCACTGATTTGGGCTTTTTGAGATAGGGTTTCACACTGTAACTTAAGCTGGCCCAGAACTCAGTGTGCATCCCAGGTTCATCCCAGACTCATGTCAGCCTTCCTACCATAGCTCCCAGATACCCGGATTACCGGTGTGATCCACCATGCCCAAGTGGGACTCTTTATCTTTGAGAACATGGGTTGAGAAGCAAGGAAATAACTTCTGGAGGTGGTACTTTTATATTTTGTTTTTTAGGTTTGAGGGGTTTTTGCTGTTACTTTGTATCTTTGGTTTTGTTGTTATTGTGTTTTTTGTTTGTTTTCTTTTTTGAGAAAGAATATAAAGTTGGGTGGGTAGGAAGGAGGAGAGGATTTGAAAGGACTTGGAGGAGGGAAGAATATGATCTAAATATATTTAAATTTAAAAATTCTTTAAATAACAAAAATATAATAATAAAAAGAAATGAAAACCTATAAACTATTTTGTGCCTCGGTTTCCATTTCTAGACACTGGAAGCAATAATATCCATGTAGCTGTCCTGTCATGCTTATGAGTCTTAACACATTGGAAGTATACAGAGTACGCCTGTCGAAAGCTAGCACTTGAAGACAGGCTATTGGAGCTGTCATCTCTAAGGCTCTCCAAAGCCCCGCTATTTTATTACTCTGTGATCTCCTCTCTGGCCTTCTATGGAGATATAAGCTTAAGAGGCTTGAGTGTTTATGAGGCAGACGTGCCCACCTTGCTGCAAGCAGTGGAGTGAGTGACTTAGGACTCGTAGCAGGTAAGACTTCCAGGAAGAAATTAGTTTGAACAGCTTAATTTATGGGAAAGTTGCTCCTTACATGAGATAGAAGTTTCGGGCACAGAACCCACAAGTCCAGATGCCTTTCCATAACAAATTTATCCCCTTTAAATGTCTGTGCATTTTTCTTTTTTTAAAATAGTAATTATATTTTTTGAGACTTTCAGACAATGAACTTGGTCACATTTACCCTTTTCCTCCAGCTCTGTAAAGATCCACCCTCTGCCCCCTCCCCCTCTACCCATTTAACTTCAGCCAAGTTTTCTTTTCTTCTCTTCTCTCCTCTCCTCTCCTCTCCTCTTCTCTTCTCTTCTCTTTAACTAGTTGAGCCCAATTTTGTCTGTGTACTTTTCAGTAGTATGTGGCTCAAAACTTCTAATTCCCTTTTAGTGAAGAATTAATACAGTTACACCTACCTTGTAAACATAATTTTATTTTGTTATTATTTCTCATGACATTCTCATGTACCTATAAGCTGAGTGTCTGTATCATAGTATAATTTAATTCTAAATATAAAGTATTCTCAGTCATCAAATCTGATATCAGCCCACAATAAAGTGATATGCCAATATTGTTAATTTTGTGTTTTGGATATTTGTATTTTTGGAAAGTCTGTCTTCCTCAACTCGTTTTCTAATGAACCAGATAAATTGTTCCTATCCCACCAAAAATCCCAAATGCTATCTTCAAGATTTCTTTTTCATTGTTTTTTTTTTTTTTGGATTTGGTTTTTCTGAGACAGGATTTCTCTGTGTAGCCCTGGCTGTCCTGGAACTCACTCTGTAGACCAGGTTGGCCTCTAACTCAGAAATCCGCCTGCCTCTGCCTCCCAGAGTGCTGGGATTACAGGCGTGCACCACCACTACCCGACTCTTCAAGATTTCTTAAAATATTTATAAACATCTACTAGTTGTAGTCACCAAGAATTTCTGGTTTAATGTAAGACATTTAAACATAAAACATCAATTAAAAAATAATCATATTAATCATTTATTTATTTGTTTATTTATTTATTTGATCTGATTAGTGTGATGCGCCTGGCTATGTGTGCCACTAAAGAGTGGTCGAATATGCTAGTCTAAAATAGTCCACCTTGACATCAGGGTCGCTTTTAGTCAGATGTGGAAATCATGCTCTAGCAGTCTTTTTTGTCCTGAAAGAAGTCAGCAATCAGGTCATGAGGGACAGACATGGAGACAGAGCCCTTTTCTGGCTAGAGTGACTTCACTCTTTCTCCACCAGAGCATGCAGGGTTCAGTTACTTTGCACAACGCCTCTCTTCTTCTAGCTCATTATCAGCTAAGAGGCTTTGACACGGCTTCATCTCCTTTTGTTGTTGTTGTTGTTGTTTGTTTTGGTTTTCTTTTTTGAGACAGGGTTTCTCTGTGTAGCCCTGGCTGTCCTGGAACTCACTCTGTAGACCAGGCTGGCCTTGAACTCAGAAATCTGCCTGCCTCTGCTTCCTGAGTGCTGGGATCAAAGGTGTGCGACACCACTGCCTGGCTTACAGTTTTATCTCCTTATGAAGGTAGGCATATCATGAAACATTAAAATTTTTTGTATGTTTCTTTGATTTATTTTTTTAAAGAACTGGGTAAACTGCATTTCTTTTCTTTTTAGACTGTCCTAGGGGAGGACTTGATGTTTCTCTGTTTCTGTCTCTGTTATTTGATTCTGAACCATATAAATTCATTCCTTATTAAAACAGTGCAAGGCACAATGGCCCAGGCCTTTAATCCATGAGGGAGGCAGACACAGGTGGATCTCTATGGTTTGATTATAACCTAGTCTACAAAGAGAGTTCCAAGACAGCCAGGGCTACATAGAGAGACTGTCTCAAAATATAATCGGTAACTGAAAATATAAAAAGTAAAATAGTATTTCCTGACTTGAGGACTTTGTTTTAATGTAATTGGTTTTAATAAAATATAAGTATTCTTTCCTTCAATTAGCCCACAGTGTTTTCAGTATGTTATTAAATTAAATGTTTCTCAAGCACCGTGGCGTGTAACACATTTTCTCCCCTTTCCAATAATGTTAACAATTGATTGTGTGGTCAAGCTGTAGAGTTGACATGTAACTTGACCTCCTACTGGAGGGTAACAAATCTCAAGAATGCCACATTCATTTCAGATAAAAAATGGATCCCCATGAGGTTGACCTTGTGTCTGAAATCCCCTGTTACCCCTGCTGCCTCTGGGCATGGTGCGGACCTGCATGTTAATTAAGTTAATGCACTGTTTTTCCTGGTTCAATTGGTTGTTACCCATAGCAGGGTCTTCACCATGTTTTAATTGGCCATTTTGCTTGTTTGCTTGCTTTGTCTGAGTTAATAACTAGCAAAAACAAAAGCCACCATACCCCCATTATAACCATTATCTCAGTTTTGGCCAGTAATGATCTCAATTTGTCATTTCATCCTGGCCTGGATTCAGGAATTGAGTTTTGCCTGTATATTTTTGCAAATTTCCATGAGTTATTTTTTTTTATAAAAAGATTAAAAAATACTAGCAGCCATGGTGGTAATACAATGTGTTTCATGTATCCATAAACATAAATAATAAATCTAATTTGTGTTTCTATGATGAATACAAAAGTGATGTGGACTATATTTGTTTATGATATATATTTCTTTTTTCTTTGTTTTGTTTTTAACTTTTGCTGATTGTCAGTTTCATGCCATGCACCCCAGTTCCATTCCTCTCCCCATTTCTCTCCCAATATCTGCCCATATCACCTTTGCAACCCCCCACCCTGACAAAACGCAAAGCAAACATACAAACAAAATAAGCAAAAGATAACAAACAGCTCATGGTGGAAGCTCTACTATGTTTCACAGTGTGTCCGTCTGTCCACACATCTCCACTTGTCCGTCTGTCCACACATCTCCACTTGTCCTCATGTCCCTTGCAATGAGTTATTGGTCTGGTTTGAGGTCTCTGTCTTCCGTGACACCATCAATATTGCCTCCTCATTGGGAATCCTCCCATGTGTCCTGTGGTTGTCCTGTGTCATGGAAATCCTGTAGTTTTGGACTAGCAGGACTGGCCCTTTCACTGGTCCCAACCATTCACAGATCTAGATTTTGGGGTGGGCCGACTCAGAACCTAGGATCTGGGTCTGGGTGGAAGTTGAGCTGCTCAGTGTGCTGGCTCCGTTTTCCCTTATCCACACCACCACAGCAAGCTCTCCAGCACTGCTCCAGCTAGGCCACCCAGTGCCACCATCAGAAGGAGGCAGGGTTAGCTTTCCTGTTGTCACCTCCTCAGAGCTGGCTCACCCGCACTTACTCAGAGCCTGCCCAGCCAATATGCTAGGCCTACTCTCCCAAGTGCTGCAGCTTGCATGGGTCCGGTCTGGGTCTGGGACAGCTCTTCCTCTCTCACAGCCTCTGGGCAAGCTTACCTGTGCCTTCACCATTAGGGCCAGCTCCACTGTGTTGCCCAATGAAGGTACAGGGCCCACTCTACCAACTGCTACAGTCAGTGAGCCTCATGATCTGGGGCCAGCTCTCCCAACTACCACAGTTGATCATGGGGTGAAGAGGGAAGGACATTCTCCTGTCCTCACTCACCTCACAGCAGACAAGAGGCAGGGCCAGCTCTCTCTCTCTTGCTCTCACACTCACCCACGGATGGCACCTTTCCCACACCCCTGCAACCAGGTGCAGCTCTACTGCACTGCTGAGGTGCAGAGCCTGCTCTCCCGAGTATTTCAGTCAGTGAGGGGCAGGGCCAACTTTCTGCCTTTTTATGACCTGGGGCCAACTCTCTCAACTACTACAGGTGGTAATGGGTGAAGTGGGGGAATGGAACGACTTTCCCTTCACCACCACCAGCCAGTTACCTCATGGCAACTCTCTCAGCTCGAGCTTGCCTCATCTGCACCCCTAGCACCAGGATCAGCTCTGCTATGCTGTACACGTGAGGTGCAAGGCCTGTTCTCCAGACTGCTATAGATCATGAAAGGCGGAGCTAGTCACAACCAATGGGGGGTGGGGCCCATTCCACAAAACCCCTAGACATCCACACGGTCTCTAGTTAGAGTGCTCCATGGACAGAGGAAGCCATCTCTGCTGCTGCTGGATTTCCACAGACCCAGACATGACCCTCAGCCACAGCTTGGTCTGGGACGTCACCATGGACCAGGGGTGCAGGAGAGGCTGGCCGTTCACAACGAGCTATTCCTTTGCACCCTCGAGTCTCCAGTCCCATTTGTCCTCATTATGCTCAATCTGTTCCACTTCTCTTTCTCTCCCATCTGTCTACCACCTAGCACACTGTGGTGGTTCCTGCTGCAGTCTGGCCCCTGGATGACAGTCTCTGGCAAGCAGTGTCTATGGTCCACCTGTGACGAGTGCTGGAGGGCAGGTCTGTGGGTGACATGGTGGTTTGCAAGTCTCTGTCATCCTCCTCCCATATTGGTGCCTTTGATTTGATTTATTTTGATTTTTATGTGTCCTAGGCATAAAACAGCTTTGGCCACCAAGCCAGACATCAATCTGGTATGAACAAAGGTCTGCCAACTGCTTGGCTCCTGACTGATATAGGAACAGTACCACCAACAAGTTGTTTCTTCACCCCTTTCTAGGGGGTACCTTTTCCTTTTCTAGAATTTGTCTTCTCTTCTGTGTGTGTGTGTGTGTGTGGTGTGTGTGTTTATGTTGTGTGTATATGTGCATACATGTGTGTGGCTGTGTGTGAGTGTATCCATGTGTATGTGTGTATATGTCCCTCTGTGTGTATATGTGTGTGTAAAATTTCATAAAACTTAATTTACATGGCTGATATCTATAAGACCAAGTTGATCTTGGATTGCAAAATTCCTGCGAGCGTTTTTAACCCTAGAGTGGTAAGTTTGTATACTATTAACTGTGTAATAAAAGCAAGCAAGGTTTTGCTCTTTAGTACTGTAGTAATTTGGACCTAGTTCTGTAAACAGTGAAATAGTTGATTGTTTCACCCTCATTAAAAGTGCAGGGTGGTAAAAACTTAACCTGATAACAAGGTGAGAAGACAAGGAAACTTCTCTAGCTTGCCTTGGAGTTTAACTGAAAAAGAACTTAGAGAAATGGCCACTAAGGAACAATACTATGCATGCATGAGGTAAGATCCAAGGTCTCGTCCTAGTCACATGCTAAGAAAACCAGGGATCAAAAGATGCTGCTGCACCAGTGTCATAGGTATTAGGACCACGGCTTACAGCACAATTATAAATGAGGCATCTGATCCTTTCTCCTGAGACCCCTTAGTACTGTGCCTCTATAGAAGATTATATAGAATTCTTCTCACCACTACAACGGCTTCAAAAATATTCGATCTAGTAGAAGAAAGAAGAAAATGAAATAAATAGCAGATTGCCTAGGAAAGAGGGACAAAACGTCCACATTCCCACCTAGATCTAGTGCCTAAATATACACACAAGAAAAAAAAAAATCCCATTCTAGCTCCAAGTGCATTCCCAGTCTCAGAAGACACAAGGTCAATACAAAAAAAAAAATCAATTCAATTGCCTTTTGCTAGCAATGGATAATAAGAAATACATCTTTAAAAGACGGTATTATAATTTCCATAAAAGGATACATTGAAGTGAACATACAGTTCAGTGGTTCTCAGCCTCTCTATACTGTGACCCATTCATACAGTTCCTTATGTTTTGGTGGCCTCCGCAACCATAAAATTATTTTTTAGTGCTGCCTCATAACTACAATTTTGCTGCTGTTATGAATTACAACCGAAATATTTGATATATAGATAGTCTTAGAGAAGCCCAGTGAAAGGGTGGTTCAACTTCCAAAGGGATCACAATCCATTCCAGGTTGAAAACCACTGTTGTAGTTAAATGTGTTTAATATTTGTGTCCTAATTAGCATAGGCTGTCATCATTGCAAAGCCTAGAATCAACCAAAGAGAGTTTATCACATGTGTTGTGATTAGAATAGATAAAGAGGTAAAGGATATGTTCTATGAGGGTGTGGTGAGGTATGGGAGAAGGGAGAGTCTCAGCATGCCCATGCTGAGCCATCCCTTCCCTCTGAGGGACCAGCCACACAACAGTATAGAATAGAATAGAGTGTATTCAGGGCATGGGGCAGGGGATTAAGAGGGTAGTAGAGACAGAGAAAGGCAGAGAGAGGGAGAAAGTAGAGAAGTGGAGGTCACCCATGACCACATGGAGAGAGAGCAGAAGGGAAGGGAGAGAGAGAAGAGGCCAAGAGGGCAAGAAAGAGGCAAGGAGGAAACAGGAATAAGAGAGAGGAGGGGGCAAGCAGCCGCTCTTATAGTAGGTCAGCCTTACCTGGCTGTTGCCAGGTAACTGTGGGGTGGAGCTCAGACAGAATCCTAACTACATTGGCTTGTGAATATGTCTGTATGTCTGTGAGTGGTTTTTCTGATTGTCTCAATGGATATGGGAGTGCCAAGTTCATTGTAGGTGTTGCTATTGTCAGCAGATGGCCCTGGACTGCATTTTGCAAGCAGCACTTCTCCATTGAGTTGTTTCAAGAACCTAGAGTTCCTACCTGACTTCTTTCCCTGACTGAGCAGGACTAAGAAGCATCTGCCCAATAAACACTTTCGTTTCTCCTCAGTTGTTTTTAGTTAGAGCATTTTTCTCACAGTAACAGAATGAAATTAGATCAATTTAAATTATGTAACCTGAAATTTAACCTGAAAAAAGCTGACTAGTAAAACTAAGGAGTGTGGTGTGTGAACCTGTGTGTGTGTGTGTGTGTGTGTGAGAGAGAGAGAGAGAGAGAGAGAGAGAGAAAGAGAGAGATCATGGGTAAGAAGAATCATCTTAGTAAAGGTATGTTTCATTGGAAGAAATGAGGAGCATATCAGACACTAATAGAATATTTATGTGACCCCAAAGATGCAATGCAATCAAAGCAAATGGGGGAAGAAAGTAAAAACAAATCAATCTGGAAGAGAATTTTCAAAGTGGTATTAACACTTGTAACTGGAATCCTCAAGCAGAAGAAAGAGTTGGCGGAAGGTCACAGGATCGGAGTAGAGTAGATCTGAAAAAGCATGAAAAGAAAATACATCCATAAATCTCTACTCACCAATTCCAAATCACAACAGAAGATCAAAGCGAACTGACAACTACTTGCAAAAAGAAAAAAAATTACCCGAGGGCAACCAGATGAAAACAGGCTACTTTGCATTCTTTGGAAGAAAGATGTAAGTGCCTTAGAGAGGACTATTGGATGCTATGCAAATCTAGAAATAAAGGGATGGTGTCTTTAATGGGTAATGGTAGAAGAAAACACCTGTAATTTTACTGAAAGACAACTTATTTCAAACACAAAGGCAGACAAAAATCCTTTTTACAGGAAAACAAAACACAATGTGTTTATTGCAGTTTATCTGCATTACCATAAATGTCAAAGGAAAGAAATGGAGAAAGGAACAAAACAAACAAACAAAAAACAAAGCAAAACAAAAAAATTGAAAAACACCCTGAACAAGTCTTGAACAAATGCCACCAAATGTCACATGGGACATTCACACCTTGTTACTAGTAACTTTATGGGCATATATCCCTACATCATTTGAGAGACAGAGATCAACTGAGTTCTTGAATTACAAATCTGGTCATCTACAGTCATGAGAGATTTGTCTAGTCATGGTGGTACATGTTTTTCCCTCTAGGACTTAGGCAGAGGCAGGTGAATCTCTGTGAGCTTGAGATTAGCCATGTCTATGCAATGAATTCCACTCCATACTAAGACCCTATTTTTAAAAAGTCAGCAACAATATTGAAGTGTATGACAGAATAAAATATACTATGGATCAACTCTGTGGTAGTTCTTCCGACCTACCAAGGAGTTTTCTCCCAAATCTATACTGAAAGCTTGAAATCACGGATTGTACATAACCCTATTCAGTATACATGCTTGGTGAGGTTTCATTTATAAAATAGAGTCAGTGGTAGGTTAAATGATTACCACTACTAGAAGAAATATAACAGAATACTCTGCTGACCTTATATGAATGTGGCCTCTTACAACATCTTGTACTATGAGGTATTTTTTGACAATGTGGAAAAGCACAAATGCTTGTGCAGTGGATGCAAGAGTGCCTCTGTGATAGTGACGAGGTCAGCTCAGGAACTTTAGAAAATTCCACCACACCTTTCCCTTCCTGAAAGAGAAAGGTCATAAAGAACAAGGGGACCCTTCCCCCTCAGGAAGGGAGGGGATAACTACATTCCTCAGAGCACAGGGAGGAGGGACTGACCACTGGCCACCTGCAGGTAGGGGAGGTCCTGAGCTCTTAGACACATTCTGCAACCTTGGCCACCTTCTTCATTCCCTAAAGACCAACTGTTGTGCCAATCACATCGTGCCTAATGTTTGTTTGAGAACTGTATAAGGGCTTGCTGTGCAGGCTGTGCGGGGTCATTCTCTCTCTCCATGTGCAGGGCAACCTCAACACGCTGGAACAATAAATTCCTCTTGCTTTTTTGCATCGATTCCTGACTCCCCATTGTTCACTCAGAAGATCCCTGGTAAGCTAAGGCTCCCCAGAATCCTACAATAGAATTAGGCATGGTGAGCAATGCAGGTATTTTGTTGGTGCTCCAGGCTTAGTGTGTTACAGAACTCAAGTACTGAAGTCCCTGTTAGCCAGTCTGATGACCAAGGTGGCTAACCAGTGACTAATAAACAGGTAGATGCACACTGGATGTGTACTTACAACACAGGGATAATTTACCCCTGAGTGGATGCAGGTAGACAACAAAACATCCTATCATGCTACTAAGAATAGAGCACAGTTTAGAACTTATGCATTTTTTATTTCTATAATTTTCCACTTAAAACCTTTGAACTATGGTTGTGAACCTGCAGGAAGTAAATGCAAGGCCAGAAAAGAGGCTGGAATTAAGGACCATTGATAGGAACAAAATATCCAAGGCAATGTCATTTCTGGAGATGTAGGATTGAAAACAGCTCCTTGACATGCAATAGACCAAAACAAATCATTGTTTAATGATGTATTCGATACTAAATTGTGAGAGTTTTAGAAGACATCGGGTTGAATCTACTTAGAAGTAAAGGATTTCTACCTAAAAGAGCAGTCGTTACAGTGTGGGCTGGGAAAGCTATGGATGGACCCTGGGTGACAGTAGAGTTCTATGTGAAGATTCTAGAAAGTACTTTGGCTATGTTTTTTAAGTATTGTTATTGTTAACTTTCTGTTATTATATTATCATCATCATCATCATCTGTGCTGGGCATCAAGCTTAAAGCCTTAGTCATGCCTGATAAGCACGGGCCCTATCACTGGATTACATCCCCAATATGTACCATATTTTAAAATGGTGTCTGGAAAAACCAACACTGGCTACCTCCATACCAGGCTGAAGATGTGTAGCCCCCATGTATGTGGTGATAACTTTGATATCTCCTGAGTTAGTGTAAACCTTCTGTCCTAATCACCCTCATACTTACCCCAGTTTATTAGTGAGGGTTAAAGAGGAGGCCAGCATCCAGTATGGATTTGCTGACTAGGCAAGAAGCGGGTTTCTGACTGCTTTTCTACAAATTGGTATTTGAGTTAACATATCGATCACTAAAATGTCTTGATTACATTTCCTTTTTTTTTTTTTTAATCACTTCTTTTTGTAGTGCTGGGAGTTCAACTCAGGGCCTTATACCTGACAGCCAAATGCTTTCAGAACTGATAAAGTCTTGGCTTAGTCATAATGAAATCCAATCAGAAGCCTTCTATCATACACATTAATTTATATGTCTGCTGTAAACTGTGTTATTTACATATTTAAAACCTTCTGCATCTGTATAATTTTTGGGCTAGTGAGATTGCTCAGTGGGTAAAGGCACTTGCCTCCAAGCCCAAAGACCTGATAGCAATTCCTGGATATTTTATGGTGAAAGGAGAGAATAGACTTCTATGAATTATTCTCTGATTTGTATATGCACACAATAGCACATGTGCACTTCCACATACTCTGATTTGCATATGCACACACATAAAATAAATAGAATTTTTTTAAAATTAAAAATTTGAACAGGAAAGTCTATGTTTTAAATACTCTTGATATATAATATCAATATGCTATAAATATTGATACATACTAATACCTATAGGAATTTAACTGATACAGCTAAACTTAAAATATAATGAATATTTACATACATATGGAAACTATTTATATGTAAGAAGTCATAAAATAGTTTTAATATTTACTTTAAGTTTAATCTATCACAAATATTTCCTATTATTAAATAGACATCTAATTTCTCGTGAGTAAATAATATTATTCAATTGATGACTATTCAAGTTGAGGGATACAATGTTGGATTTGGCCACTTTCTATTTATTGAT
Source organism: Apodemus sylvaticus (assembly GCF_947179515.1). NCBI lineage: Eukaryota > Metazoa > Chordata > Mammalia > Rodentia > Muridae > Apodemus > Apodemus sylvaticus. The sequence continues at coordinate 143,255,087 of NC_067475.1, forward strand.
TAGCAACTTGTTTTCAATGCACCTGGCAATATTGTATTAATATTCTTTCCATAATAATCTAACGAAATTCCTAGGATGGAATTTTTAAGTGTTAAATTATGAGGTTGAAATTAAATTAAGAGCAAAAAGGTAAAATTAGAAGATGTTTTAAGTTTCATTCCTTAGCACCTCTATGCCTTTCATAGAAGGAACTTCAGTATGAAGCAACAACATGTGAGAAAGTCTATTTCAGTCCACAGAGCAGGTGCACAAACCACGCTCCCAGTGTAAGAGCTAAAGGCTGTGCCTGGTGGGTTTGCATCTTTTATTGTAACTGAAGTGATGTGGTTTTTGTCTATTTGTTTCAGTTCTTTTGCAAATTGTTCACTCTTTTTTTTTTCTTATTGAATATATTCTTCATTTACTTTTCAAATGTTACACCCCTTCCTGGTTTCCTCCCCTCCCAGAAAATCCCCAACCCATCCTCCGATCCCCCACCTCCAAGAAGATGCCCCTGCGCCTGACCTACTCCCACTTACCCTCTCTATTTCCCCATGCAGGGGCTTTTATCAAGCCTTCATAGGACAAGGGACCTCTCCTCCTACTGATTCCCGACAAGACATTCCTCTGCTACAATTGTGGCTGGAACTATGTGTACCCCTTGGTTGATGGCTTAGTCCCTGGGAGCCCTGGGGGGTTTGGTTGGCCAACATCATAGTTCATCCCATGAGGCTGCAAACCACTTCAGCTCCTCTAGTCCTCCCTCCAATTCCTCTATTGGGGATCCTGCGCTCAGTTCAATGGTTGGCTGCTAGCATCTTCCTCTGTATCTGTAAGGCTCTGGCAGGGCCTCTCAGGATACAGCTATAACAGACTCCTTTCGGCAAGCATTTCTTGTCATCCATAATAGTGTAGAGGTTTGGCGGCTGTTTATAGGATGAATCCTGAGGTAGGACAGTTTCTGGGTAGCCTTTCCTTCAGTCTCTGCCCCACATTTTGTCTCTTATTGCTCTGCTGAGTATTTTGTTCCCTTTCTCAGAAAAACCGAAGCACCCACACTTTGGTTTTCTTCTTGAGCTTCTTGTGGTCTGTGTGCTGTATCTTTTGAAGTCTTTCACATTGGAGATGGCTGTGTTCCTATGGGCGGACACAATCCCTTATATATATATTTTTAAGTGTTTGCGGGATATGTTACAAGTCTATGATTTGCTCATTTATTGTAAGTCTCTTTTTTAAAATATTTGCTTTTAGGCATGGTGCCTGCACAATTGTAGACTTTTAACCTGTGTGGCATTGATCTCTTCTTTATTGTTCTTTTATGAAAAACTCTTTTTCTCTTGAGGGTTTTTAAGTACTCAACTAAGACACAGTCTAGTCTACATTTTTTGTGGGAATAAAAAGTGATGTTCACTTCGGATGGCGGAGAAGCATCTTAAAAAATGCTCAACTCCATTACTCATTAGGGAAATGCAAATCAAAACTACCCTGAGATTTTACCTCACACCAGTCAGAATGGCTACGATTAAAAACTCAGGAGACAGCAGGTGTTGGCAAAGATGTGGAGAAAGAGGAACACTCCTCCACTTCTGGTGGGTTGCAAATTGGTACAACCAGTCTGGAAATCAGTCTGGTGGTTTCTCAGAAAACTGGGCATGTCACTTCCTGAAAGATCCTGGTATACCACTCCTGGGCATATACCCAGAGGATTCCCCAACATGTAATAAGGATATATGCTCCACTCTGTTCATAGCAGCCCTATTTATAATAGCCAGAAGCTGGAAAGAACCCAGGTATCCCTCAACGGAAAAATGGATGCAAAAAATGTGGTGTATATACACAATGGAGTACTATTCAGCCATTATAAACAATGAATTCATGAAATTCTTAGGCAAATGGATGGAGCTGGAGAACATCATACTAAGTGAGGTAACCCAGTCTCAAAAGATCAATCATGGTATGCACTCACTAATAAGTGGATATTAGCCTGGAAAATTGGAATACCCAAAACATAATCCACACATCAAATGAGGTACAAGAAGAACAGAGGAGTGGCCCCTGGTTCTGCAAAGACTCAGTATAGCAGTATAGGGCAAAACCAGAACAGGGAAGTGGGAAGGGATGGGTGAGAGAACAGGGGGAGGGAAGGGAGCTTATGTGACTTTCGGGGAGTGGGGGGACCAGAAAAGGGGAAATCATTTGAAATGTAAATAAAAAATATATCGAATAAAAAAAAGAAAGAAAAAAAAGAAAATCAACTGCAGTTTTCTGCTTAGATGTTGTATACCAATGTGTGCCATTAATTTAAAACAAGAGAAGAAAATGCAGCATTTGTTCAGCTATTAACCCCTAAGACTCTAATAAAAATAATGATAATAAGAAAAAAAGTGATGTTCACATAAGGACACATGTACACATGCAGGGCTGTGAGCTTTGAGATGGCTTAATGTGTGCAAGAATGCTTGCTATGCAAGGATGAGTAGTAGTGTTCAGATCCTTAGAACCCATGTATAAAATCCAGGTGCTGCAGTACATGCCTGTAACACAGCGGCACAGGATTGGGCAGCCAGACCCTGGTAGCTCTCTGACCCATCAGCCTTGAAGTGGTAAATTTCAATTTCTTTTAATGTCATTAATTATTTATTTTTCCATGCTCATCACAGTTATCCTCCATCTGCTCTCCCAGTCCTTCTCTATCCCTTCATTTCCCCCTTTGTCCCACTCCCTTTCTCTTCAGAGAAGGGGAGACCTCCTGTAGATATCAACCTGCCTTGGCTGGCGTATCAAGCTGTGGTAGAACTGGGCCTAAGGAAGCTCAGTGAGGGGAAAGGCACCCAAAGGCAGGAACCAGAGTCAGAGAAAGTCTTTGATTCCGCTCTTAGAGGCCACACGAGGACTAAGCTACCTCTCTGTTACATCTGTGGCTCTCTAGTTGGCGGTTCAGCCTCTGCGAGTTCTTATAGGCCCAGGTTAGCTGTTTCTGTAGGTTTTCTTGTGGTGTCCACGAGCTCTGCCTCTTTCAGTCTTTCCTCCCCCTCTCACACATGATTCCCCAAGCTCTGCCTAAGGTTTGGCTGTGGGTCTCTACACCTGTTTCCATCAGCTGCTGGCTGAAGCCTCTCAGTGACTGCTATGCTAGACTCTGTAAGTATAGCAGAATACTTTTAATAGTGTCAGGAGTGTTGTCTGTCTCATGACATGAGCCTCAGTTGGGCCAGACATTGGTTGGCCATTCCCTTATTTCCTGCTCCCTTTTTATCCCTGCACCTCTTATAGGCAGGGAAAATTGTGGGTTGCAGGTTTTGTGACTGGGTTACTAGCCCCATCCCTCCACTGGAAGTCTTGCCAGGTTATAGGAGGTGACAGTTTCATGTTCCATATCCTCTAGCTAAGAATTTTATTTTCAATGAGAGATCATGTGTCAAGAGAATAAGGCAGAAGGTGATAGAGAAAGATCCAATGTCTTCCTCTGGTGCCAGTATGTGTACCTATCCTCCATGCACATGTGTGCTCTGTCTCTCACACCTATAGACAGACAGACAGACAGAGACAGACAGACAGACAGACAGACAGACACACACACACACACACACACAGGCATGCACAGGTTCAGGAAAGAATCTATTTTTCTATTTTGATTATATACAGTATTTTATATTTATATATACAATATTTTAAATTAACTCAGCAAATTTCATACAGCCTATCTCTATCATATATACATTACCTATTCTGCTATCCCACTCCCCCAATATCCACAGTCTCCATTCATGTCTTTTGTGTGTGTGTGTGTGTGTGTGTGTGTGTGTGTGTCTTTAGAGACTGTCTCAGAGCAGTTGTGATGGTCTCTGGATCACTCAGTCTTTTTATATTCTGCTTCATAATGCTTCCTGAGTGTGGTTATGTTGTGATTTTTTTTTTTTGTTTTTTTTTTGAGACAGGGTTTCTCTGTGCAGCTCTAGTTGTCCTGGAACTCACTCTGTAGACCAGGCTGGCCTCGAACTCAGGAATCTGCCTGCCTCTGCTTCCCAAGTGCTGAGATTAAAGGCATGCACCACCACCACCGCCTGGCCCAGTGTTGTAATTTTTTTAACTGGAGGAGGGCATATCATAATCAATTGGTCTCTGCATTTTGAAATTTATGATTTTCTATAATGGTTTTGATATGTGACAAAATGAAGCTTCTTTGGTGAGAGACGAGGGCTACAACTTACCTCTTGGTGCAAGGACTAGCGTTTAGAATGAAGATAGAGGTTTCCAGAGCACTGGTTTAGGAAAGTGTCAGGAGGAGGTTTTGTATGTGAGAACTGTTCCTTTACCTGTGGTACCCTTTTTACTTACATTTTAAACACAAAATAGAATTTCTTTGAGAGTCTTTTTTTTCTACCTTTTTTTTGTTCATATTATGGTATTATATGATCATAACTATAAAAATTAACTAATGTTAAATGTTGAATCCATTCAGGAAAGCCTATCTAGATGATAAATAGTGTAAAATATTTAGAAACAAAGAATAAAAATTATTGTACCAAAAATCCTATACAAGATTACACTGCAGCAAAAATGCTGTGTGTGAAGATCAAAGCAAGAGGAAAGCTTGGATGTTTATCGTAATATACTGAAAAGATGTGATGGTTAGTTTTCCTTGTCAGCTTGGCACAGTGGAGACTCCCCTGGGAAGAATCTCGTTGAGGGAGTGGTTACATCTGGTGTGTCTGTGTACATGTCTGTGGAGAATTGTCTTAATTCGTGGATGTGGAAAGACCCATCCTACTGTTGGGTCTCAACTGAGGGAGAGAACTTGAGAGGAACACAGGCCAGCAGGCGGACCTGCACACAGTCTTTGATCCTTGGGGTGGATACAATGTGACCAGCGTGTCTCAAGCTCTGGCCTCTGTGATTCCCTGCAGTGATGAACATGTAACCTGGAATTGTGAGCTAGATTACAACCTCCATCTTTTTATATTCTTGTTAAGTCTGTACTCCATTATTTAGCATCTTATTTTTCAACTACCAAAAGAAATGTATAACACAGGATGTTTGACAAATAGTCTTTTTAAAGTATTTATTTCATGTTCATAACTGCCATATATGGATATACAATGCTTTTTCATCTTTTCTTTACATTTCTTTTTAATGTAACATATTTAATCATATATATTCCCAATCCTAACTCTTCACAGCCCCTCCCTACCTTTTTTCCCACCCACCTTAATTTTCTCTCTGAAATAACAAAAATGGAAAAACAAAGAATGTCTAAATAAATAAAACAAAATAAGAGGGAAACTGCCTCCTCCTCACAAACCAACCAAGTATCAAAAGCGAGCCCCTGGAGGTCTCAGGACCTACCCTGGCATGTGGGTGATTTATCCAGAAGGAAAAATGTGATTTCCCTTTCCTAGTGGAGATCAGTTACAAACAGCTTCTTTGACATGGGTGTGGCTTTGTGCTCCCTGCCCTTATTCAGTGCGGGGATTTTTGTCTTATTTGACCTTGCACAGGTCTTCTTTATGTTGTTACAGCCTGAGTTCATGTGTGCATCAGCCCTGTATTCAGCATGGTGTCACAGTCTCTCAGTTCATGTGTGCATCAGCCCTGTATTCAGCATGCCGTCACAGTCTCTCAGTTCATGTGTGTATCAGCCCTGTCTTCTTCATGCCGTCACAGTCTCTCAGTTCATGTATCCATCCAGCCCTGTGTGTCTTTGGAGGCACTCACCTTTGGATCTTACAATAGTCTTGCTTTTTTGTAGCAAGATTTGTGAACCTTGAGGGGAGAGATTTGATAAAGACATTCTATTTAGTGCGGAGTGCTCCAAATCCTTTCATTCTCTGCACATTGTCCAGCTGTAGCTGTGTGTGTCATCTACTGCAAGAAGAAGCATGAGGATTGTGTGGCATGCCAATCTGTGTGCACAGCACTGTGTCATTAGGAATCATTTTGTTGTGTTGTTCCTTTAGCAGAATAATAGTATTATGTTTTCCTCTGTGGCCCCAGACCTCTACAGTTTCAAACTACTTTTATCAGTGTCAGGTATAAGTTCTATTTCATGGGCTAGGCATTTAATCCAATCAATACTTGAAAAAAAGTGGTAGGTTATGCCTATAACATCTATGCTACTGTTGACCTGGTATATCTTGCAGGCAGCTTGGCTGTTGTAGATTGCAGAGTTTATAGCCAGGTGATATCAATGAGGTTTTTTTCTCCTCTGGTATCACACAAAGTACTTTCCAGTACCATGTATATTAGCCAGTAGGGATAAAACTTTTAATTGGGAACCAGATGGCTTTCTCCATGTTCAATGGCATAAACAAGTGGTGTCTTCAGCAATCTGGCCTTATCATGAGTTTCTAGAGGTTAAACATTCCACTTGGTAGTGCTGTGACATTTTCGGGGACTTTATGTGACCCCTTTGACCTGAGAATACTCAGCAGCATGTAGCCCATTCCTAGATCTGGAAATTTGACTTGTTAACATGTCTACTTAGAACATTGTCTTTTCCATTAGGTTGTAACTTCATTTAAATTACTTTAATGTGTATTTTAGGAAGCTCTACCCTAGTAAATTTCTAGGGTTGCTTTTTGCCAGTTGATTTTATTGCAGCAAAAATAAAAAAAGTGAAATCTAGAAAACGGCAATAATAAATGTTTGCTGTATACATGACATGGTAAAGTTCATTACATGCTTTATACTACTGAATTACTCAAAAGGAAGCACAGACAGTAACAACAATAACTAAAGCAACTTACTTTTTTCTTTTTACAAAGGGCCAAAACAAAACTTGAGAACGTTAAAATACATTTTATTTTTAGAACACTCGGGATAGGCCTCCAGCCCTTATGTATTTGGGGTTCGAAGTCATCATCTTAACTACCACGCTCTACCACTTTATCAGATTAGAAGAAATATAAAAGTTTATCTAGTGAGATGAATGCACTCCTGTCCCTGTTCTGGGGAGAATTTATTGTGTAGATGTTGAATAAAAGTGATGAATGATGTCTTCAACTCCCATTTTACAGAAAATACGGTAACAGTGTTCAGATGGCCATTTCTTGTCTCAACCTCTGAAAACAGCCCAGTTTGTAACAAAGAATCATAACTTAGTGCAGACATTTCTTTGGATAACTGGGCTGAGATGTCTCAGATATTTTGCTATCTGTGATCAACCTTGGGTAGGAGTCATTTGTCATCTGCCCGCACTGGAGTGGAGGACGTGGAGTGTCAGTCGGAAGGGCTTGGTTTACAGAGATAGCCGTCAAATGTCAGATTTCCTAAGAAAGGAAACTGTGCTACACAGAAAAGCAAATGGGAATTAGCATTTACTTGTCTTTAAAACTACTAAGGTAGCTGCGTAAAAGAAGCACCAAGTGTACAGTTGATGTGGAGTTGCTTACTTGTTATCGGTATATGAAATTCCAAATGTTACCTGGACTTAAATGCAGTGTCAATTCAAAAGTAGCAAAGGTTTATGTATTTCAGAAACTGGTGATTTACACCAGTAAATCTGAGCACACAGCAAATGTTTATGAAATATATGTGCAATGCACAGATAAAGAGCAGAATGAAAGAATATCTTATTCCCAACATTGTATTTGGTGGATCATCTAAAGAATTATGTTTATTTTTCTGGTCATTTTTAGACTATATAAACTTTTTACAACATATAAAAATATATTGGGGGATTTAGATTTTGTTGATAACTTTCCTTGTCAGCAAAGCCTTTTCAATTAATAACCACATAATTTATATGAATATACTATTTTTATCCTGTTCTCTTTGTATTTGATTATGATATAGTGTCATCAAAGTCAGTATGTTAAATATCTTTCCCTCTTGTGGTTGAAGACATTGGAGTTTCAGGAAGTCTCAGTATGTGCAGGAGAATTAAGTCTTCCACATTTTCCCCAAAATGGTTATCTTTAAAACATTTAAAAAATGTTATTTAAAATACGTTTACGCCATTTCCTCTTCCCATTCATCTCACCAAGCAGTTCCATCTTCCTCCTCTCCAAAGTCCCCTCCATGTCTCCCTGATCGAGCCTTTTCAAATATACATGGTCAGCCACTTTTCGTCTATTAGTGTTTTACAGACACATGTAGGGCAACTGGAACCCTGGAAATTTTCATAATTGAGAAAGGAAGGCATGTGAAACTGCTCCCAACCAGATTCCTGTCCTATAGCATGTTACCACGGCACCCCACTAAGAGGACCAAGACATCGGATCATGCAACATAGAGTCTAGAGTTCTCCATGCTAATGAGGTATCTAGATAGGTCCCATTGGTTTATCCAATAAGCTTCTCTTCCTGGACATTCTTTCTTGAAAACAGAATTTAATCTCTGGTTCACCCTGAGTATAGTATGCATCCATTTCCACCGTGAATAAACAGTTTGGAAAAAGCAAGGACTGTCTTCTTCAAGGAGTCCCACATTGTGGGGGAAGCCTTCCTCATATCGCAGAAGGGCCTGCCCTCTGGACTCCTGGCACTCACCCCGGGCAAAGCTGGAATCATCCTGCCTCTATTTCATCTCAGGCCCTCAGCCTGATTCTCAAATCCTCAAGGTTCCCAGGGTACCCAGGAGTTTGAGAACCACAGTTTTTGCCCCAGCCTTTGCCTGTTTCTCACCCAGAGAAATAAGGGCTGGGGCACCTATCTGAGACTGTGTTTCATCTCCCATTAGCCGTGTGTCAGTATCACAGGAGCCCAGCACCCCAACAAAGACAATGGAATGTAGCCTAGCACCCCTGCGTTTCTTTTACCTGAGAGTGACATTCTGACACCTTAGCAGTAAAGCAATATACAGAAAACACACACACACAAACATGTACACATATGCACACAGCCTGCTGAGTGCATTTAGTGTTACACACACACACACACACACACACACACACACACACACACACACACATATACATAATTTCAGGACTGTCAAATTGGTATAGATTTGGTGATTCATCTCTGGTAAAAAATCTCCTTCTCTCAGTAGTCATTAGTTGTGTGTTGTTCTTTGTGTAGGAGTAGTCTGATCATGAGATTTTCCATTTCCACAGTAGCATGTCTATTGATGTTGCCATTGTTCAAGTCTTGTTTAGAAGCCATATTGTTGCAGTGTCACAGATGTGGGTTCCTTGTCATTTCTAGGAGACACAGTCTTACAGAGACTTCTTGGTGCTCTGGCTCTTCCAATCTTTCTTCTTCCTCTTCCAAGATGTTTCCTGAGCCTTGGGTGTACAGTTGTTTTGTAGATGTATCTTCTGGGGTTGATCAACCCAAATAAGTTCTCTGAATTTTGACTAGCTATAGATTATTGTAATAGTATCTGTTTGATGCAAAGAGAAGGTTCTTTGAAGATGAGTAAAAATTACACTTATCTATGAGTATAAGGATACTTCTTAAATGTAATTAGGAATTATCATTGTTAATAAATCACTAGTAGTGGATTCTTTTCTAAGATCTATGACTTCACTAATCCTAAGTAGTTGTCTAATTTACAGAAAGTAAACATGATTTCCCCCTTTTTAGTGAGTCTCATTAGATGACTATTAGGTACTATGAGGATTAAACATACCACTATTTCACCTCTGGGAATATCTTGCCATTCTGGTCACTATTGTGTTTCATAAGCATCACATCTGGACAGGACTTTTGGGTGCTTTTCTCCCTTGGAGGTTTTCATAGTGTATTCTAGTAATATAAAGGCTAGTCCTCAAGGAGTAGACTTTCAGGTCAAATCCAGTCTGAATTCTCCAATTTCTGTGTCTTAAGGGCATGTTTCTCTTAGCAAAAGGGACTCACCTTCAACCTCTGGGAGGCAACAAAGTGCAATTGCAATAATATGCATTGGTTCGGAATCTCTGGGACAATCCTGAGAAATAATTCAAAAGGAAATCTTTTTGATTGGTATTGGAGCTTCTCTAATACAGTCTATGATTCTTGTGGGGAGCATCATGAGCCGGAGAGACAAGAGTGGATTGTACACACATGCATGCATGCATACATACAACATATGGTCAAATCTGGTACCACATTTTCTTAACTTTACCTATTTGCAAATTGTCATGATAAGTGGTTTAAGCAATCCCTTTTTCTTAGGTGGATTCATCAAAGTGTCTCTGTCTCTGTCTCTGTTTCTTCCTCTGTGTGTATCTATGTGTATATATGAGAAAAGGAAATACACACACACACACACACACACACACACACACAGAGAGAGAGAGAGAGAGAGAGAGAGAGAGAGAGAGAGAGCCCTTCAACCAATACTAAGAAAGATTCAGAGATTTACTTTTGTCTTTTCCAAGACAGACACTGATGAGCACAATTCTGAGTCTCCAGGTGACAGATAATTTTCTTTTCCCAGGGTTAATTGCACAGCCTAGCAGAGGTGTTGTATATATGCATGATATCATGACATCTGAGCTCAAGTGGGCATGTACTGTACCCAGAATTCAGTATTTCTCTTTTATATTCATGGTTTGAGTAACAGAGATGACAGCTGCGTATTTTAAGTTTTTAATATTTCCAAATCATTCCTACCATTATATAAATATATGTTTACAATATACAATCATTATTAGATATGGGATCTCTTCTATTTCTGTCACTAAATCTCCCAGCTGACCTGAATGTGCTCTAACTGGTCCAAATCACTGGACTACATGGACTACATGGTAACCCTTATTCCAGTAGTGGTTAGCCAACACAAAACAATTTCCTGTCCTGGTGTTTGTGTGTGTGTGTGTGTGTGTGTGTGTGTGTGTGAGAGAGAGAGAGAGAGAGAGAGAGAGAGAGAGAGAGAGAGAGAGAGAGAGAGAGAAGGGGAGAGAGAGAAAGAGAGAGCGAGCAAGAGAGAGAGAGAGAGAGAGAGAGAGAGAGAGAAGAAAAAGAAGGAGGAGGAGGAAGAAGAAGAGAAGGAAGAGGAAGAGGAGGATCTGGGAGCAGTTGGGAAAGGAGAAAGGAATGATTAAATTAGGTTGTATGAAAAAACTTTTTCATAAACAAACAAGCAATGAATAGGGCCAGAGGTACATCTCCATCATGAAAAGCTTGCCCGGAATACATGGTTCCTGGTAACCTCAACGAAGCTGTGTGTGAGACATGATGTAGGCCATCCTTGTCTAGCTCACACCTAAGAAGACATTTTTTGTGTGTCCTTAGAACAATTTCTGTATCCTTGGAATTCTCAGACTTTCTAGTGTTGTAAATATGCAGCACTGGACATGGGTCTATAAATATCTCAGTCTGGGTTTCTAGTTCATTTGCATTCTACTGATAAATGGAGTAGCCGATGGTATAGAAATGCTTTCCCCAACTTTCTGATGGAAAGCCAGGCCGTTTCCATGGCAATGGTATTATTTTCACAGACCTCCCAACAGTGTATGGGGTTCCAGTTGTTTATGTAGTTTTTCTTTCACTTTTTCTTGTCTGGTTTTATTTTTTCTTATTTTTTATAGTAGTCATCTTATAAAGTGTAAGTGGTTTGTTTGTTCAATGTACTTTTGACTTGCAATAAATACTGATATTAGCATCTTTTGTGTGCTCTTTGGTCTTTCAGTATCACTTTGAAAATCAATGTCCAGGTTCATTATTCATTTTAGCAGCAGTTGTTGAATGATAAGAATATATATATATATATATATATATATATATATATATTACTATACAATCATCATCATCATATTTAGTTAGACATACATTTTTCAAATATTATCTTTTATTCTGCAAGCTACCCATTTATTCTGTTGTTAGTATTTTCGGGGCAAATAAATTAAAGTTTTTTATGAAGCCCAGCTATTTTTCTCTATTGTCTCTGACCCTGATATCAAGCCTCAGAGATAACTGCTGCCAAATCCAATGGCAAGAAGATAATTTTTCCAATTTTCTTTCAAGAATGTCATTGTTTTAGGACGTATATAGAGTTATAGGTCAGTTTTCAGTTGCCTTTTGTCAATGGTGCTAGGTGAGGATTCAGTTTCTCTCTGGGTACAAGGCTGTTCAGTTTATCCACTACTATTTATGGGTTATATTTTCTCACTAACTATTATTGGGTCATATTCTCTCACTAAAGGACATTGGTATCCTTTTAAAAAATGTTAATGATGTATGCAAGTTTTCGTTTTGGTTATTGCTGAGGGGTTCCTAGCTGGTCTGATTAAGCAACACGGTAGGAAGTCTTGGTGTTGGGAACTCGTTCTTCTCCAGAGCTGTTTATTCACAGGTTTTGTGGTCTTGGTTCTGTAACACTGTAGCAAGTTGTGATATTAGGAATTCCACCTTGGCCAGTTGTGTTCTTTATTATAGACATTGTTTCAGACTTTTGAAATTCTGTGTCAACTTTAAGACAGGCTCTCATGGTTCTGAAAAACATGTGTTGATGCTCTGATAGTGATTTGCAAGGGATTTAAGCATAGAGAGCAAGGTGGGTTGTATTTATACTTAATATCCTTTCATCTTGTGTTAAAAATGTATCACATTCAGTTACTTATGTAATGCAAAAGGAAAACATGCAGGAATCAGTTATTCTCCTCCAATATGGGTGTCCAGGGGTGAAAGTCAGGTTGCCAGACTTGCAGCAGATGTCTTTACCCAGGAGCCATCACACTGGCCCCAGGTGCCTTACAGGAAGAGTATGTCTCCATGGATTTGTACTATTTTCATCTGTTGCAGCCAGTTCTTTATATACTTGCCACAAATGTACATATCTGCCTACTTTGCTTTTGACTAACAGGTATTTTATTATTTAACTATCACAATTATTAATATGTGTTAATATTCATATAGTAATATTAACATTAATAATTAATTGTTATAATTTTTGCTTTCTGGAACAGGGTCTCACACAGCCCATGTTAGCCTTGAACTTGCTATGTAGCCAAAGATGATTGACTTTGAACTTGTGATCCTTCTGTTTTCTCTAATGTTCAAGTCTGAGATTGCATGTAGCTAAGCACCACCATTCCTAGCTGATTGTATTACTTTTACTACTACTGTACTTGACATTTTCTTAAAAATTTTTCAGGCTATTAGTGTATAAAATATTTCCTGTTAGTGTATAAAATACAACAAAACTTTCTGCATTTTTTGTTACCTTGTGCTTTGTCAAATTCATTAAAAATTTTTGTGGCATTCTTAACATTTTAGACATTTTAACATATCAGCCTTGATAAAGACTGTGTTTTAGTTCTCCTGCATTTTGCTTCCATTTGCATTTCTTGCCTAATTGCTCTAGTTCATGCTGCTAGCACACATTGGAGGGCAGTGCCGATGTTGCTCATTTTCTCCTTTCCATTGGTCCTTAAGGTGGATATTGGTGATTCTTACTGTGGTTTTATTTTCCTCCTGTGACTCTGGTTAATCAAGAGAGAATAGGGAGTATCTCTTGCTTGACATTGTGGAAGAGGTTGTTAGAAACATTAGCCCCTTCCTTAAGTATTCTGTATAAATTACCAAAGAAGCCACCCATGTCTTGGTTTTTTTTTTTAAATTTTTTATTTGTTTACACTCCAGCCATTCTCCCCCACCCACTACCCCCGTTCGCTATCTCACAGTTCCTCATCCCACTCCTCTTCCTCCTTGCCTCTAAGAGGGTGCTCCCCCATCCCAACACACCTCTCCCTTCCCTGGGGTTTCAAGTCTCTCAAAGATTAGGCACATCTGTTCCCATTGGGGCCAGACCAGGCAGTCCTTTGCTATATATGTGCCAGGGGCATCAGACAGGCCTTTGTATGCTGCCTGGATGGTGGATCAGTCTCTGGGAACTCCTTGGGGTCCAGGTTACTTGAGACTGGTCTTTCTATGAGGTCATCCTCCCCCTCAGCTTCTTCAATCCTTCCCCTAATTCAACCATAGGGTTCCCTGACTTTAGCCCAATTGTCGGGGGTAAGTATTTTCATCTGTCTCAGTCAGCAGCTGTCAGAGCCTCTCAGAGGACAGCCATGCTAGCTGTCTCTTCTCCATTTTTGTCCAGGCAGTTATGTAAGACAGGTATAATTCTGGATCAGAAAATTTCACTGTGGGTTAGAAACTGCATCCACTTGGGACCATGTCTATCTATGGGAGGTAGACTCTACTAGTTCCCTCTTCCCATTATTGGAAATTTTGGCCAAGGTCACCCGTAATGAGTCCTGAGAGTCTCACTTTCCATGTCTCTCGTGCTTTCTAGAGGGTACCCCTACCTTCCAGACTCTGAGGCTACATATCTTCATTCTCCTGACCCTCTGGGCTTCTCTCCTATACGCCCCCATACCCTATCCAATTCCCTTTATCCCCTCTCCTCTTCCATCCAGATCACTCCCTCCTTCCCCTTCCCATGATTATTTTCCCCCTTCTAGGTTGGATTGAGGCATACTCTCTTGGATCTTTCTGCTTGTTACATTTGTTATGGTCTGTGGTTGTATTCTAGGTATTCAATACCTTTTGGCCAATATCCACCTATCAGTGAGTATATACCATGAATATCTTTTGGATTACCTCACTCAGGATGATATTTTCTAGATGCACTTGCCTGCAAAATTCATGGTGTCCTCGTTTTAGTAGCTGAATAATACTCCATTGTCTAAATGAACCACATTTTCTGTATCCATTCTTTGGTTGAGGGACATCTGGGTTGTTTTCAGCTTCTGGCTATTACAAATAATGCTGCTATGAACATAGTGGAGCACATTTCCTTGTTATACATTAGGGCATCTTTTAGGTATATGCCCAAGAGTAGTGCAGCTGGCTATTTAGGTAGAATTATTTCTGATTTTCTGAGGAAACTCCAGATTGATTTTAGAGTGGTCACACAAGTTTGCAATCTTACCAGCAACAGAGGAGTGTCCCTCATTCTCCACATCTTTGCCAGCATGTGTTATCACTTGAGTTTTTTATCTTAGCAATTCTGATTGGTGTAAAGTAGACTCTCAAGGCTATTTTGATTTGTATTTCCCTAATGACTAAGGACTTTGAACATTTCTTGAAGTTCTTCTCACTCTTTAAGATTCCTCTGTTGTGAATTCTCTGTTCAGTCTTTATGCCACTTTTTAATTAGTTATTTGTTTTGTTTTGGTTTTTTGAGGTTAACTTTTTAAGTTCTTCATTTATTTTGAATATTATCCCTCTATCAGATATTTGGATAATGAAGATATTTTTCCTAGTCTGTATGTTGCCGATTTGTCCTTTTGTGTGTGTTTTTTTCCTTAGAGAAGCTTCCAGTTTCATGAGGTCCCATTTATTAATTGTTCTTAGAGCCTGAGCCATTGCTATTCTGTTCAGGAAATTTCCCTCTGTGCCAATGATTTTGAGGTTCTTTCCTACTTTCTCTTCTTTTAGATTCAGTGCATCTGGTTTTATGTTGAGGTCCTTGATCCACCTAGACTTGTGCTTTGTGCAAGGTGATAAATATGGATCTATTTTCATTTTCTACATATCAGTTAAATCAGGACCATTTATTGAAGATGCTTTCTTGTTTTCTACTGTATGGTTTTGGTTTCTTTGTCAAAGATCAAGTGTTCATAGGTGTATAGATTAATTTTTGGGTCTCTGATTCTATTCCATTGATCTACCTGCCTACTCTTTACCAATACCATGCAGTCTTTATCACTATTGCTATGTTGTAAAGCTTGAGGTCAGGGATGGTGATTCCCCCAGAAGATCTTTTATGGTGACTGAGAGTTTTTCTGAGCATGGTATCCTGAGCATATGTGTTCTCTTAGGTTCATCTCTTCAGGATGGTCTGGCTTTTAGAATCTGTCAAGAAGTCTTGTGTAATTCTGATAGGTTTGCCTTTATATATTTACTTGGCCTTTTTCTCTTACAGGTTTTAATATTCTCCCTTTGTTCTGTGCATTTAGTGCTTTGGTTATTATGTAGAGGAAGGATTTTCTTTTTTGGTCAAATCTCTTTGGTGTTCTATAGGCTTCTTGTACATTTATGGTTATCTCTTTCTTTAGGTTAGGGAAGTTTTCTTCTAAGATTTTGTTGAAGATGTTTTATGGCCCTTGGTACTGGGAATCTTCACCCTCTTCTATTCATATTCCTAGGGTTTATCTTTTTCAGTGTGACCCAAATTTCTTTTTTTTTTTTCTTTTGCTAGCTAAGTACTCTGAATTAAGCCAGAGTCTCAAGTTTATGGTAGGCATGTAGAAATGTTCAGTATATGTTTTCTTTTTCTTTTCTTTTTTTTATTCGATGTATTTTTTATTTACATTTCAAATGATTTCCCCTTTTCTGGACCCCCACTCCCCTGAAAGTCCCATCAGCCCCCATCCCTCCTCCTGTTCTCCCACCCAACACTTCCCACTTCCCTGTTCTGGTTTTGCCCTATACTGCTTCACTGAGTCTTTCCAGAACAAGGGGCCACACCTCCGTTCTTCTTGTACCTCATTTGATGTGTGGATTATGTTTTGGGTATTCCAGTTTTCTAGGTTAACACCCACTTATTAGTGAGTGCATGCCATGATTCATCTTTTGAGTCTGGGTTACCTCACTTAGTATGATGTTCTCCAGCTCCATCCATTTGCCTAAGAATTTCATGAATTCATTGTTTCTAATGGCTGAATAGTACTCCATTGTGTATATATAACACATTTTTTGCATCCACTCTTCTGTTGAGGGTACCTGTGTTCTTTCCAGCTTCTGGCTATTATAAATAGGGCTGCTATGAACATAGTGGAACATGTATCCTTATTACATGCAGGGGAATCCTCTAGGTATATGCCCAGGAGTGGTATAGCAGGATCTTCTGGAAGTGAGGTGCCCAGTTTTTGGAGGAACTGCCAGACTGATTTCCAGAGTGGTTGTACCAGTTTGCAACCCCACCAGCAGTGGAGGAGTGTTCCTCTTTCTCCACATCCTCGCCAATACCTGCTGTCTCCTGAATTTTTAATCTTAGCCATTCTGACTGGTGTAAGGTGAAATCTCAGAGTTGTTTTGATTTGCATTTCCCTAATGACTAATGAAGTTGAGCATTTTTTAAGATGCTTCTCTGCCATCCGAAGTTCTTCAGGTGAAAATTCTTTGTTTAACTCTGTACTCCATTTTTTAATGGGGTTATTTGGTTTTCTGGAGTCTAACTTCTTGAGTTCTTTATATATATTGGATATTAGCCCTCTATCTGATGTAGGATTAGTGAAGATCGTTTCCCAATTTGTTGGTTGCCGATTTGTCCTCTTGATGGTGTCCTTTGCCTTACAGAAACTTTGTAATTTTATGAGGTCCCATTTGTCAATTCTTGATCTTAGAGCATAAGCTATTGGTGTTCTGTTCAGGAACTTTCTCCCTGTACTGATGTCCTCAAGGGTCTTCCCCAGTTGCTTTTCTATTAGCTTCAGAGTGTCTGGCTTTATGTGGAGGTCCTTGATCCATTTGGAGTTGAGCTTAGTACAAGGAGACAAGAATAGATCAATTCCCATTCTTCTGCATGCTGACCTCCAGTTGAACCAGCACCATCTGTTGAAAAGGCTATCTTTTTTCCATTGGATGTTTTCTGCCCCTTTGTCGAGGATCAAGTGGCCATAGGTGTGTGGGATGATTTCTGGATCTTCAATCCTGTTCCATTGATCTGCCTGCCTGTCACTGTACCAATACCATGCAGTTTTTAACACTATTGCTCGGTAGTATTGCTTGAGGTCAGGGATACTGATACCCCCAGAATTTCTTTTATTGTTGAGAATAGCTTTAGCTATCCTGGGTTTTTTTGTTATTCCAGATGAATTTGAGGATTGCTCTTTCTAACTCTATGAAGAATTGAGTTGGGATTTTGATGGGTATTGTGTTGAATCTGTATATTGCTTTTGGCAAAATGGTCATTTTAACTATATTAATCCTGCCGATCCATGAGCATGGGAGGATTTTCCATTTTTTGAGGTCTTCTTCTATTTCCTTCTTCATAGACTTGGCGTTCTTGTCGTACAGATCTTTCACATGTTTGGTAAGAGTCACCCCAAGGTACTTTATACTGTTTGTGGCTATTGTGTGAAGGGGGTCATTTCCCTAATTTCTTTCTCAGCCTGCTTATCCTTTGAGTATAGGAAGGCCACTGATTTGCTTGAGTTGATTTTATAACCTGCCACTTTGCTGAAGTTGTTTATCAGCTGTAGGAGTTCTCTAGTGGAGTTTATTGGAGACCCAAATTTCTTGGATACTTTGTGTTAAGAACTTTTTACACTTGGCATTTTCTTTGACCAATGTATCAGTCTCTTCCATGGTATCCTCTATGCCTGGGAGTCTCTCTTCTATCTCTTGTATTCTGTTGGTAATGCTTGTATCTTTAGTTCCTCATCTCTTTCATAAGTTGCCTATGTGCAGAGTTTGTGTTTTATTGTTTCTATTTCTATTTTAGTTCTTGGACCTTTTTTTTTCCAATTCTTTCACCTGCTTGATTTTATTTTCCTGTATTTCTTCAAGGGATTTATGTGTTTCCTCTTTAAGGGTTTCTATCTGCTTGGCGGTGGTTTCCTGTATTTCTTTGACAGAGGTATTTATATCTTTCTTAAAGGGCTCTGTCATCTTCATGAGATGGGATTTTAGATCCTTATTTTGTTTTTCATATATGTTAGGATATCTGGGGCTTGCTGTTGTGGGACAACTGGGTTCTGGTGGTGCCAAATTGCATTGGGTTCTATCATTCATGGTCTTGTACTTGCCTTTGTCATATAGTTACCTCTGGTATTAACTGGCTTGTGTGTCTCTGACAAGAGCCAGCCTCCTGGGAGATAGATATGCAACCTGGATTAGAGCTGGCCATCTGAGAAACAGGCAGTGCTGTCTCTGGTTAGGGTGGGCATCCTGTGACTCTGGTTAGAGCAGGCCTCCTGGGCCCCTGATTACTGTGGACAGCCTGGGAGGCAAGCAGGCTGTGTCTCTGGTTATCATGGACCTCATAGGAGGCAGACAGCAAATTTTCTAATTCATAATTGGGGTACAGAGCTAAAGAGAGAAGTCTCAACAGACAGATCTGTTTAAATGGCTGAGAAGCATTTAAAGAAATGTTAAACATTCTTAAGCATTGGGGAAATGGAAATTAAACGACTCTAAAATTCCATCTTATACCTGTCAGAATGGATAAAAAAAAAGTGGCAGATCATTCTGGCAAGGATGTGGAACAAGGGGAACATTTCTCCATTAAAAATGCTAGTGGAAACTTGTATAGCCTCTTTTGAAATACATATGGATTGCCAATTTCTGGCGGCTGTGTCAGCAGTGGCAGCAGCAGCTGGTCCAGCGGAAGGACTATCAACAGTGGAACCAAGGTGACAGGGTCCAGGCAGGCCTTGCGTCCACTACCACTGACCTTCGCTGGCCAGCCGGGCTGCAAGCATGGCAGATTTACAGCGCCTTTCACCCCACAGAAGCTACATCAGAACTCTGCCTCCCGCCAGTCAGTTACGAGAGTCTCTCCGCCATCTTGGATCTCGGGCGCCAGAGAAATCAGACAGACTGAGGTACACAAACATAACCCGAGGCCAACATCGCAGGGGTCTAAGCCCGACGGGCGTTGGCCTGCACCCAGGCCCTGGGCTGTTTGGGGCCCATCGGTGTGCCAACCCATCCAGGAGGTTGTTTGGCCGGCCCAGCGCGCACTGCCATTTTGACTACTGGACACCTGAGAGTTCTAGCAGGCAAAGTCAGCTCAGAGTCATAGCCTGAGGCGAGCATAGCGGGGGGTCTAAGACAAACAGGCCTTGGACTGACCCCAGGCCCTGGGCTGCTCGATGGGCCATCTGTGTGCCAACCCAGCCAGGAGGTTGTTAGCCTAGCAGACTCTCCAGGCACTTTCAGGGAGCACGTGCACGCCACCATCCTGGCCACCTGACAGAACCAATTAACAGTCATAGCCCAAGTGGAACTTTGCTCAGGCCTTAGCCTGCCAGGCTTTTGCCTAGACTCAGGGCCTCAGCAGCTATGCTAGCCTTGTGTGCACCAACCCGGTTGGGAGATAGGCTGCCCAGCAGAGTGACCAGCACTAGGAAAAGGTCCTGCAGCAGCATAGACCATCAGCACTCACTGAAGGAGCAAACGGGCACCACCTTGTTCACACAGGCAACCTGGGGTAAGGCATGCTAAGGTTGCAAGGACACCCAAGAGGAGAGCGGTGCATTAGCAATCTGTAACAGGGGAAACCCGGCCATCCAGTATTGCAGAAATAGCCATATAGCCTCACAGGAGGCACAAATACCAGCCAGAGACAAGACCAATTAACGTCAGAAATAACAAGAT
Organism: Apodemus sylvaticus; assembly: GCF_947179515.1. Classification (NCBI taxonomy): domain Eukaryota; kingdom Metazoa; phylum Chordata; class Mammalia; order Rodentia; family Muridae; genus Apodemus; species Apodemus sylvaticus. Next base: position 143,275,261 of record NC_067475.1, read on the forward strand.
GGCAAAGGGCAAATGCAGGAATGCTACTAACAGAAACCTAGGTAATATTGCAGCATCTGAACCAAACTCTCCAACATCAGCAAGTCCTGATTACGCAAACACACCAGAAAAACAAGATTTGGATTTAAAATCACTGTTCATTATGCTGCCAGAAGAACACAAAAAGGACATAAATGAATTTCTTAAAGAAATACAGGGGAACATGAATAAGCTAGAAAACCGCATAATGGAAACACAAAAATCACTTAAAGAAATCAGGAGAATAAGGCTCAAGAGATAGAAGCCAATAAAGAAGAAACACACACACACACAAAAACCTTAAAGAAATGCAGGAGAAACTGAGTCAAACAGCAGAAGTCATGAAAGAGGAAACACAAAAATCTCTTAAAGAATTACAGGAAAACACAAACAAGCAATTGAAGGAGCTAAGCAAAACCATCCAGGATCTAAAATCAGAAGTAGAAACAACTAAGAAACCACAAAGGGAGACAACATTGGAGATAGAAAACCTTGAGAAGAAATCAGGGGCCATAGCTGCAAATATCAATAACAGAATACAAGAGATGGAAGAAAGAATCTCAGATGCCGAAGATACCATAGAAACCATGGACTCAACAGTCAAAGAAAATGCAAAATGCAAAAAGCTTGTATACCAGAACATCCAGGAAATCCAGGACACAATGAGAAGACCAAACCTAAGGATTATAGGTATAGATGAGAGTGAAGATTTACACCTTAAAGGGCCAGCAAATATCTTCAACAAAAGTATGGAAGAAAACTTTCCAAACTTAAAGAGAGAGATGCCCATGAATATACAAGAAGCCTACAGAACTCCAAACAGACTGGACCTGAGCAGAAATACCTCTTGTCACATAATAATCAAAACCCCAAATGTACTAAACAAAGAAAGAATATTAAAGGCAGCAAGAGAAAAAGGCCACGTAACATATAAAGGAAGACCTATCAGAATCACACCAGACTTCTCACCAGAGACCATGAAAACTAGAAGATCCTGGGAAGATCTCATGCAGACTCTAAGAGAACACAAATGTCAGCCAAGACTACTATACCCAGCAAAACTCTCAATCACAATAGATGGAGAAACCAAGATATTCCATGACAAAACCAAATTTACACAATATCTTTCTACAAACCCAGCTCTACAAAGAATAATAGGAGGAAAACTCCAATACAAGGAGGGAAACGACACCCTGGATAAAGCAAGATAGTTACCTTCTTTCATCAAACCCAAAAGAAGATAACCACTCAAATATAAAAATAACATCGAAAATGACAGGAAGTAATAATCACTATTCCTTAATATCTCTTAATGTCAATGGACTCAACTCCCCAATAAAAAGACATAGACTAACAGGCTGGATAAGGAAACAGGACCCTACATTTTGCTGCATACAGGAAACACACCTAAATGTCAAAGACAAAAACTACCTTGGAGTAAAAGGCTGGAAGACAATTTTACAAACCAATGGTCTCAGGAAACGAGCTGGAGTAGCCATTCTAATATCAGATAAAATTGACTTTCAACCTAAAGTCATCAAAAGAGATACAGGAGGACACTTCTTGCTGGTCAAAGGAAAAATCCACCAAGAAGAACTTTCAATTCTGAACGTCTATGCGCCAAATGCAAGGGCACCCTCATTCATAAAAGAAACTTTAATAAAGCTCAAAGCACACATTTCACCTAACACAATAATTGTGGGTGACTTCACCACTCCACTCTCCATTGACCAATCAGGAAAACAGAAACTATACAGGGACACAATAAAACTAATTGAAGCTTTAGACCATTGGACTTGACTGATATTTATAGAACATTTCACCCTAAAACAAAAGAATATACCTTTTTCTCAACACTTCAGGGTACCTTCTCCAAAATCAACCATATAATTGGTCACAAGACAGACCTCAACAAATATAAAAAGATCAAACTAATCCCATGCCTCCTGTCAGATCACTATGGAGTAAGAGTGGTCTTCAATGGCAACAAAAACAACAGAAAGCCCACATACACATGGAGGCTGAACAATAATCTACTCAATGACACCTTGGCCAAAGAAGAAATAAAGAAAGAAATCTGAGACTTTTTAGAACTTAATGAAAATGAAGGCACAACATACCCAAATCTTTGGGACACAATGAAAGCAGTGCTAAGAGGAAAACTCATAGCCCTGAGTGCCTCCAAAAAGAAAATGGAGAGTGCATACACTAGCAGCTTAATGACACACCTGAAAGCCCTGGAACAAAAAGAAACCAATTCACCCAGGAGGAGTAGAAGACAGGAAATCATCAAACTCAGGGCTGAAATCAATCAAGTGGAAACAAAGAGAACCATACAAAGAATCAACGAGCCCAGGAGCTGGTTCTTTGAGAAAATCAGCAAGATAGATAAACCTTTAGCCAGACTGACCAAAGGGCAGAGAGAAAGTATCCAAATTAACAAAATTAGAAATGGAAAGGGGGCTAAAACAACAGAAATTGAGGAATTTCAAAAAATCATCAGATCCTACTACAAAAGCCTATATTCAACACAACTGGAGAATCTGAAGGAAATGGACAATTTTCTAGACAGATACCAAATACCAAAATTAAATCAGGACCAAAAGGATCATCTACACAGTCTCATTACCCCTAAAGAAATAGAAGGGGTCATAGAAAGCCTTCCAACCAACAAAAGCACAGGACCAGATGGCTTCAGTGCAGAATTCTATCAGACCTTCAAAGAAGACCTAACACCAATACTCTTCAAACTATTCCACAAAATAGAAACAGAAGGAACAATACCCAATTCCTTCTATGAAGCCACAATTACGCTGATACCAAACCCACACAGAGATCCAACAAAGAAAGAGAACTTCAGAACAATTTCCCTTATGAATATCGATGCAAAAATACTCAATAAAATTCTTGCCAACCGAGTCCAAGAACACATAAAAATGATCATCCACCATGATCAAGTAGGCTTTATTCCAGAGATGCAGGGTTGATTCAATATACGGAAATCCATCAATGCAATCCACTACATAAACAAACTCAAAGAAAAAAGACCACATGGCCATTTCATTGGATGCTGAAAAAGCATTTGACAAAATTCAGCATCCTTTCATGCTTAAAATCTTGGAAAGGACAGGAATTGAAGGCCCATACCTAAAGATAGTAAAAGCAATATACAGCAAACTGGTAGCCAACATCAGACTAAATGGAGAGAAACTTGAAGCAATCCCACTAAAATCAGCGACTAGACAGGGCTGCCCACTTTCTCCTTATCTTTTCAATATTGTACTTGAGATACTAGCTCGGGCAATTAGACAACATAAGGAGGTCAAGGGGATACAAATTGGAAAGGAAGAAGTCAAATTATCATTATTTGCAGATGTTATGATAGTCTACCTAAGTGACCCAAAAAACTCCACTAGAGAATTCCTACAGCTGATAAACAACTTCAGCAAAGTGGCTGGTTATAAAATCAACTCAAGCAAATCAGTAGCCTTTCTATACTCAAAGGATAAGCAGGCTGTAAAAGAAATTAGGGAAATAACACCCTTCACAATAGCTACAAACAGTATAAAGTACCTTGGGGTGACTCTTACCAAACATGTAAAAGATCTGTATGACAAGAACTTAAAGACTCTGAAGAAGGAAATAGAAGAAGACCTCAAAAAATGGAAAAACCTCCCATGCTCATGGATCGGCAGGATTAATATAGTTAAAATGGCCATTTTGCCTAAAGTACTATACAGATTCAATGCAATACCCATCAAAATCCCAACTCAATTCTTCATAGAGTTAGGAAGAGCAATTCTCAAATTCATCTGGAATAACAAAAAACCCAGGATAGCTAAAACTATTCTCAACAACAAAAGTAATTTTGGGGGAAATCAGTATCCCTGACCTCAAGCAATATTACCATGCAATAGTGTTTAAAATTGCATGGTATTGGTACAGTGACAGGCAGGCGGATCAATGGAACAGGATTGAAGACCCAGAAATGAACCCACACACCTATGGCCACTTGATCCTCGACAAAGGGGCAGAAAACATCCAATGGAAAAAGGATGGCCTTTTCAACAAATGGTGCTGGTTCAACTGGAGATCAGCATGCAGAAGAATGCGAATTGATCCATCCTTGTCTCCTTGTACTAAGCTCAAATCCAAATGGATCAAGGACCTACACATAAAGCTAGACACTCTGAAGCTAATAGAAAAGAAACTAGGGAAGACCCTTGAGGACATTGGTACAGGGGGAAAGTTTCTGAACAGATCACTAATAGTGTATGGTCTAAGATCAAGAATTGACAAATGGGACCTCATAAAATTACAAAGTTTCTGTAAGGCAAAGGACACCATCAAAAGGACAAATCGGCAACCAACAATTTGGGAAAAGATCTTCACCATGTAGAGTCTACATCAGATAAAGGGCTAATATCCAATATATACAAAGAACTCAAGAAGTTAGACCCCAGAAAACCAAATAACCCTATTAAAAAATGGGGTACAGAGTTAAACAAAGAATTTTCACCTGAAGAACTTCGGATGGCAGAGAAACATCTTAAAAAATGCTCAACTTCACTAGTCATCAGGGAAATGCAAATCAAAACAACCCTGAGATTTCACCTTACACCAGTCAGAATGACTAAGATTAAAAACTCGGGAGACAGCAGGTGTTGGCAAGGATGTGGAGAAAGAGGAACACTCCTCCACTGCTGGTGGGGTTGCAAATTGGTACAACCACTCTGGAAATCAGTCTGGCGGTTCCTCAGAAAACTGGGCATGTCACTTCCCGAAAGATCCTGCTATACCACTCCTGGGCATATACACAGAGGATTCCCCAACATGTAATAAGGATATATGCGCCACTATGTTCATAGCAGCCCTATTTATAATAGCCAGAAGCTGGAAATAACCCAGGTATCCCTCAACAGAAGAATGGATGCAAAAAATGTGGTATATATACACAATGGAGTACTATTCAGCCATTAGAAACAATGAATTCATGAAATTCTTAGGCAAATGAATGGAGTTTGAGAACATCATACTAAGTGAGGTAACCCAGTCTCAAAAGATCAATCATGGTATGCACTCACTAATAAGTGGATATTAGCCTGGAAAACTGGAATACCCCAAACATAATCCACACATCAAATGAGGTACAAGAAGAACGGAGGTGTGGCCCCTTGTTCTGGAAAGACTCAGTGCAGCAGCATAAGGCAAAACCAGAACAGGGAAGTGGGAAGGGGTGGGTAGGAGAACAGGGGGAAGGAGGGGGTCTTATGTGACTTTCGGGGAGTGGGGGACCAGAAAAGGGGAAATCATTTGAAATGTAAATAAAAAATATATCAAATAAAAAAGGAAACAAAAAGAAATACATATGGTGATTTTTCAGAAATCTTTGAATTGAATTGACCTACCTCAAGACTCAGCTATATCACTCTTCCACATACACCCAAACGTACACTCCATTCTACTACAAGGTCACTTGCTTGAGTATATTCACAGGAGCTTTATTAGTAATAGCCAGAAATTGGAATCATCCTAGATGTTGCTTAACCTGAAAATAGATAAAGAAAATATGGTACATTTACACAACAGGTTATTACTCAGCTGTTAAAAAAATAACATCATGGAAATGCAGGTAAATGAAGTGAAGTAGAAAGAAATCATGCTGTGTGAGGTAATGCAGACCTGGAAAGACAAACATGGTATGTATTCATTTATAAGAAGATATTACTTGTCACATAAAGGATAACCATGCTGTAATCTGGCGACCCAGAGAGGCAAAGAAACTAGGATGGCTCAGGGAAGACTCATAGGTTCCACTGGGAAATGTAAATAGAATAGATAGGGCAGGTAGACTGGGGGTGAGTCTGGGTAACAATGCCAGGGATCAAGTATGTTGGGATGGAAGGAAAGAATACAAGAGACAACTGGAATTCGTGAGCGTGGGGTACCTCGGTGACAAGCTAAAAATGAAGTACAATGGAAATCATCAGGAATCTAAGGTGACACTAGTTAAGACCCCTAGCAATGAAACACAAAGAGCCTGTAAAGGCCAACTTCTGTAATGGAGCAAGGCTTCCAGGGGGAGGGTCTGGGACTCAAATGCAACCACGAAACAGTCTATCTACAATTTGTTCTGCCTGCAAATTGTACTGGGGTAAATATAGCACTGATATCTTGGGAATGGCCCACTAATGACTTGTTGAGCTTGAGATCCATGCCAAAAGAGAGAGCTCACTACTACCCCAGCCTAGAGGTTCAGGAACCAGAGGTTGGACAACCCAGAGATCTATGATAGAACCAAACATGACTGGAAACAGTCAATGAGATGATTCTTAATGATATTCTTCTACATTTGTAGACAGAGCCTAGAATAATGGTCATCAGAGAGGCATCATCCAGAAATTTATGAAAAGAGAAACAAAGACCCTCAAATCAACAGTAAGTGGAGCTTGGAGAATCCTGCTGAAAATAGGAAGGAAGGATTGTAGGAGTCAGAGGGGTCAAGGATCCCAGGGGGGGAAATCACAGTATAAATTAACCTGGATCCACAGGAACTCACAGAGACCAAACCAGCAATCTAGGATCCTGGATGGGTCTGGACTAGGCATATGTGCTGCAGTTGTTAACTAGGTCTTCTTGTGGAACTCAGAACTGAGGTGCAGTATTTGTCTCTGACTCTTGCCTAGTTTTAGGACCCTTGGCTCTCTACTGGGTTGCCTAGTCCATCCTTAAAAGGAGGGGGTGCCAAGTCTTCTTACAATTTCATATGCTGTGTTTGGTTTATATCCCTTTGAGGACTACCCCTGTTTAAAGAGAAAGCAGGAGATACTGGGATAGGAAGAGGGAGGGGAAATTGTGATTGGGATGTAATGTACGAGAGAATATGTTAATTTAAAAATATTACAAATTATAATGTATAATAGTATATGATAGTGTAGTAGTACTCTAATGTAGTGTTGTGTTTGTGCATGTGTGTACATATGTGTTATAATAAGTAGTAGTCAGGTAGGGTAGTTCACCAATTTGCAACCCCATCAGCAGTGGAGGAGTGTTCCTCTTTCTCCACACCCTCTCCAACACCTGCTGTCTCCTGAATTTTTAATCTTAGCCATTCTGTCTGGTGTAAGGTGAAATCTCAGGGTTGTTTTGATTTGCATTTCCCTAATGACTAATGAAGTTGAGCATTTTTTCAGATGTTTCTCCGCCATCCGAAGTTCTTCAGGTGAGAATTCTTTGTTTAACTCTGTACCCCATTTTTTAATAGGGTTGTTTGGTTTTCTGGAGTCTAACTTCTTGAGTTCTTTATATATATTGGATATTAGCCCTCTATCTGATGTAGGATTGGTGAAGATCTTTTCCCAATTTGTTGGTTGCCAATTTGTCCTCTTGATGGTGTCCTTTGCCTTACAGAAACTTTGTAATTTTATGAGGTCCCATTTGTCAATTCTTGATCTTAGAGAATATGCTATTGGTGTTCTGTTCAGAAACTTTTTCCCTGTACCGATGTCCTCAAGGGTCTGTGTTCTTGTGAGGCTAAGGCATAAGAACTGTCAAGATATTTATTCAAAAAAAATCATACAGTAGGAATAGAAAATAACTCTCTCATCCCTCCTCCTTTCTTCTTTTCCTCCTTCTCTTCCCACTCTCTTCTGTCCCTTTCTCCCTCCTTTCGTCCTAGGTTTCCTCAGCCTCTTCCCACTTGACCAGCTTTGCATTGGCATTCTTTGTTAGCTCTCACAGCACTGCAGTCTGGGGTCTAGTGTGTAGTGTGCTTCTGCTTTTGTCAGAGGGCTTTGATCAATGTGAGACTCTGCCTCAGGCTGGATTTTCTCCTTCACATCTACCTGCCACAGGTCTCCACTCTTCCCAGCCTTTGAGTGGGCCATTGTCTTTAGTTGCTCTACAATGCCTTGAGAGTGTTGGACTTGCTTCCTTGTTCCAGCTCTGCCTTAGTTTTGGATAGGCGCCCTGTCCCTGGAAGTTCAGTGACTTTTTTTTTTTTTCAGAAACTGCTTCTCCATCAATGACAGACTTTTCTACAGGGACAGATTCAGTATTTCCCCTTCCTCAGCAGATGAATCTTTTTGTGGCCTTCATTATATTGTAAGGTGTTTCTGTTACCAGGTGGTGCCAAGGTATCAGCTCCTCTGTCCATGTCATAAGAAAGAAATATCTCTGTGAATTTTAGTTTGAATTAATTAACAATGTGTTGCAGAAACTTTCCAGTTTCATCAGGACAGTGATTGGATGGGGAGATAGGGGGTGGAGCTAGGAGTTGTAGAGGAGGACACACAGGCCTGGCAGGTGTGCAGAAAAGGAGGTTATGGCGGGAGAGTTGGACACCATGGCTTGGGACATCATTTTGTATGTATTACGATGTTAGAAATCTTGGCAAAAACTTTCATTGCATTGGCATCTTGAATTTGTGGCTTTAAATATTGACAAATCTGATTGGCAAATTAATTGAGTGTTGAGGGTCTGTCCTACTGGGTAATTTGGGACACCATGCAAGGAACTGGCAACCCGTGGGTACTGCAGCATGTGTGGAATGTGGGTCCACCAATGGCGGAGGGGGAACGCAGCTGAGATGCTGAGGAAGCTAGCTGGAAGAGATTAGCTGAGAGCCCACGCTGAGCAGGACCTCAGGGACTTGGTGCAAAGACCTGGCAGGGTGGTCATTAATTAATTAACACTGCAACAACATACAGAGAATTAGAGACTTTGGAGCACTAAATAGTGAATTGGATATTTTCATTGACTCTCCTCTTAAGGCGGAGAGAGAAAGAAAGATTCAGAGGGAGAGAAAGAAATATTGTGATGGCCAGAAGGAAGAGTTGACTCCAAGGAAATAGGATTTCTAGATAAAACAGGACTGATGCACATATGAACTTGAACTCACAGAGACTTTGACAGCAGACACAGTGCCTACATAGGTTCAAGTCTGTGTTAAAGTTTCAATACTGAATGGGGGGGTGTATATGAGCTCTAATCCTTGACAAGAAACTCTGCCAAAAAAAAAATCTGTTTTCTCCAACAGAAGTTTCACTGGATACATTAACCATATTTCAGGACAGCTATCATCCCAGGTGTACTTGGCCAACATGAAAATTACTCAATAGTATTTTTACTCAAAAATACTCAATAGTGTAGACTTTTGTCTCATTTTGCTTTGTTTGGGCTTGTTTTTCTTGTTGGTCTTTACTTGTTCATCTCTATTTTCATTTTTTTGTATTTGTTGGGGGATTGAGTGTTTCCTGTATTTTTCAAATACACACACACACACACACACAGAGAGAGAGAGAGAGAGAGAGAGAGAGAGAGAGAGAGAGAGAGAGAGAGAGGAGTAAAGAGACAGAGACAGAGACAGACAGACAGAGAGACAGAAAGGGAGGGAGAAGAATATAGATTTGGTTGGCAGGGAGGGGGGAAGATCTTGGAGCACTTGTATAAGGGGAAAATTATGTTCTATGAATAAAATGTTTTTCACAAAAACAAAAAGAAAACAATGCAAACCCTACTAGTAGGTTAGTCAGTCATAGGGCTCCATCATGGAATGCTTGCCTGGTGTATATGGTTCCTAGTAATGAAAAAATAGGTATTCATAGACTCAGTCCAAACTGAAAAATATTAAACAGACATGGCTGGTTTCTTTTTTAAAATTAAGTCAGATGGAACTATTTTAGTAGTATAAGATAGACTGTTGTCTCTTGTTGAAAACTGTTTAAAAACTTTATTTTATACTCCATTTCTCTTTAATATTTTTGAGAATTTTACATATGAGCACATCAATATTGTTTTCATCTATGCCCACTCCAATTCCTCCTGTGTCCCCTTTCTCAATCTCTTGAAATTTTTAATTATTATTTCATTATTCATACAAATACACACACACACACACACACACACAACTGAGTGTATCTCTAAGGCTGGCCACTTAGGAATAGACAACCTGTGTGGGATGTCATCCATGGAGGAGAATGACTCTCCCTGTCTCATGAGGTATTCACCACTTATGTCTCTTGTCTAGGGGGTGGGACTGTGGAGTTTTTCCCCATGTCAACTGCTGATCTTGTCCAGGCAACCATGTTGTTGAGGGTGCATTCATACATCTTACCAGTCACTGGAAGATGCTACCTCACAGCAGATGTCCTGGTACTCAACCCACTTCTCCCTGAGACTCTTAGATGTAGAGATTGTGTTGGATATGTAGCAACAAACATTTCTGCTTTACCAATGTGGAGGCTGGAGTGGCTAAGACAGGTCAGGCTGTAAAAGTTTTTGCTATCAGGCCTGACAAACTGAATTCCATTCCAGAGAACTACATGTTAAAAAGACATATTGACTCTTACAGGTTCTATAATTTCAATGTACACAATAAATGCATAGTTTTCCCCCCAACCTAATCATTGTATGGCTTTTGTCATTTCCTAAAACATCAAGTATCATTAAGAACAATTAATAAAAATATTGGCAAAATTTAGTATAGGCACAAAAGATATTGCAACAAAGTAGGTTTCATTGAATATTATTGCAGCTAAGCACATAGAGCAATTACTGAGAAACAGGGAGATAGAAATTCTCATCCTTTATGAACCTGCAAACCAAATAAGCCTCATTTATCTGTGAACGTGTAGAATTTGAATCTCTAAGTTGAACTAGGGCCCGAGGCTTCTCATCTGATCAGTTTCCAGGCAATGCCAACACAAAAGTTCTTGGCATACACTGAGTGATGGAGGTGACATCATCCCTAAAACTTTACCCTCTTTAAATGATAGGAGCCTTGCAAAAGAAGCATGTCAGCTAGGCTGCGATGATTCGAGGGAATAAGTAACGCTACTTCATTCTCTTTGCCTTCTTTATACTGTTGGTACCCCATTTATCAAACCTAACTGGATGCTCGAGAATGAAAACTCTTAACCGCTTTGTGTAGTGGACACACAAAACCCTCTCAGATAAACAGAAAGATAAGAAAATGTTGTCTCTGGAGGTTCAACCAGGAGATCTCTAACACAAGAAAGAGAGATAATAAAAAACAACCAAAAAGTGATTTGGAAAAATGGAGCCATTTGGGAAACCAAGAAAGCCTGGAGATTGGTTAGAACCCGAGATATTGGTTTATATTGAAGTAACTTTCAAACAAAGTAGTCAGTGCTATGAACACAGCGAAAGTCATGTATGTATCTAGAAAAGTGCTTTCTGTGCAGAGAGAACAAATTAAAAAGCAGGGTTCTGTGGGCAGAGTGGGAGGACTCAAGGTTGCAGGAGAGGGGGCTTCACTATGGCCACTCTGAATAATCACATGGACTGGTTTTTACTGAACCAGTAATAAGGAAGCATGGAACATTTAAACAAAAGAATAACAGGCCTTGACTTATATATTGTCTCTAGCCATTAGATTCGGCTGATGACAGACAAAAAGGGGCAGGCATTTTTTTAATGGTTTGAGGAGAGAAATAATGGCTTGCTTTAGAGCAACAGTGAAAGGACAGAGCTTTGTCCTAGTATTCTAGTCATTTAATCCTCATAACTGTTTATAAAGGGATGATATTGTTATCTGTGCCTCACGGACAAGAAATCTCTAGAAATGACAATAAATGCAGTGACTAAATCTTAAATAATCTATCTTAGAAGAAACATTTATTTTGAATATCAGAATTAATTTTAAATTCTGTCTTTGCTCTAAAATAGTGAGCATACTGAACGCATTACTAAGTTTTATGTCAATTTAACTACAATTGGTTGTGAATCTCATTTAAATTTTTCTGTCTCAGCCTCATGTAATTTTTTAGTATTTAATTTTTGAAAGTCATTTATGCTTTGTCTATTTTTTCAGCCTGTTCACCAGTAATAATTTGAACAATTCTTTTTGATGGTTCTTCAGAGTTTCTCTTGACTGCTAATAAAGATAATAAGCTCATAATTGAAATAGTTGAAGGGTTTAATAAAATTATCTGATGTATCTGGGTGTTTTGCCTGACTGTATGTATCTACATCATTTGTATGCCTGATGCCTGAGGTTAGAAGACAGCAGGAGATCCACTGGAACTGGAGTTATCGATGATTGTGAGTAACACTGTGGGTACTGGAATTGAACTTAGGTCTTCTGGAATAATTCTAATCTTAACTCCTGAGCCATTAATTGTGGTGCTCTCAATTTGAATAAATAAAGTGTATTCAGGACAACACTAAGTTTTAGATGCTGAGTTCTTCATAGTATATTTATAAAACTATTTTATAGTTCTTCATATATATATGACAGAGAAAACTATTGTAACAAACTTTTAGTCCCAAAGTCAGAGAATTTTTTTGAAGATGCAACAGTTTTGTGGATAAGTATTCAACATGTTACCTTGAAGCCACGATATGTATATGTACACCAAAATCTACCATGCATGTAATTTAAGGATGTATTTTGATTTTTATAACAAATCCATTTAAGTTATTGATAAATCTGCTGTTATTTGTACATTATTTGTAGTTATAATTTGTAGTGATTATAGAAAAAGCAGAAAGGTGGTATTGATTTTACTTTACAAATAGATGGAGAGCAAGGTTCATGGTTATTTTCATTTGATTAAATAAAGCATACTCAACATAACACTAAGCTATATATGCTGAGTTCTTCATAGTATATTTTTAGAACTATTTCATAGTTCTTCATATATATTTAACCAAGCAAATTATTATAGCAATGTTAAAACTATTATTATAATATTTAAACATCTGTGCCATGCACTTGTTAATACTGCAATAGATTTTAAGCAGCAACTTTTAGTTATTGCATTTTATCGTTATTAATTACATAACAACTAATAAGCAGTTATAATAATCTACAGTAGTTTAAAAAGAATTGAGATCACAGAGCATGGTGCTAGACTTTCTAGTCTCTCACCTTTTTCCATGTTATCATTAATACCTCTAAAGCCTTAACCTACTGTTATTCTTAAGTTGAGTTATAGCTGCTACATAAAACCATTTTGCTTGTGTATGTTAATGGTGTAAAATACACTATTTTAACAAATCTATAGATTGTGACATTTTTATAATGGGTAAAACATGCTTGTTTCCTCAATTATTGATCATTTTTGTGGTAACTTCTTTCAAAATACTTCCTCCTCTCTTTCTTTAAATTCCAGGACATATTGTCATTTATACTCACTACCATGCAGTGAGCATTTCAGAATTTGATCAGTTTCCTCTGTCTTTTCTTCCACTCACTCTGCTGATCTTCCTTTGCCTACTTTATATCACCTGATGAAATGATCTGTTGTCTCCAGGATGTTATACACAGCAGGATTTTATGTCTTTTATAGTTTAATCAGTATACATTGTAAACCTGCACCATTTTTCATTATTAATTTATCATTTCATAGACACTAAGGTTATTTACATGTCTTGGACTTTATGAATGATGTTGTTATAATCTTCTGATGATGATGTCTCTAAAGAGACTTATTTAATTTACTTTGGAGGTACATGCACTCGAGGAAATATTAGATTGTACACTGAATTTGTAGCTGAAATTAAATTATCCTATATACAAGAGATGTTGGAACTGCTATTAAAATAATTGCAGTGTATTTAGAGATTAGAAACTCAGAGATGAACCAATATTCAGTAAACTAGGAAAGGAGGGTCTTTTGCTTTCAAAAGTGTCTACATATATGCATGCAACAACAATTAATTTAAAAAGAGTCATTAGGTAAAAGAGAGCAGAGGAGTATATAGGAGAGTTAAGAGAAAGGAAAGGGATTGAAGAAATGTTATAATTGTAGTATAGTCTCAAAAAGGAACAAAAAGACATCTATTCTAGTATGTCAGGCCTGCTTAAAACTATGATTTATTTTTCACATAATTAAAATAAATTAAATGCTACCAACTGTCATTAAAATATTATTCAAAACTATCCTTATTACATATATGCAAGACCATATACCTCCGAATAAGAATGTTTTATTATAAAGAAATGGATAACACAAGTTCATTTTACATTAATTCTATTTACTGTAAAAGACAATTTTGAAAAGTCTATATTTCTAATCACTGCTTCACATGATTGAACCTTGTTTTGCATTCTTCTGCATGATAACAAAGGAGAATGTTAATAGGACAAAACAGCAACCAACAAATTGGGAAAAGATCTAATCAACCCTACATCCAACAGAGGGCTAATATCCAATAAATAGAAAGAACTCAAGAAGCTAGACTCCAGAGAACCAAATAACCCTATTAAAATAGGATACAGAGCTAAACAAAGAATACTCAACACAGGAATATTGAATGGCTGATAAGCACCTAAAGAAATGTTCAATATCCTTAGTCATCAGGGAACTGCAAGTCAAAACAACCCTGAGATTTCACCTTACACCAGTCAGAATGGCTAAGATCAAAACCCAGGAGACAGCAGGTATTGGCAAGGATGTGGAGAAACAGGAACACTCTTCTACTGCTGGTGGGATTGCAAGCTGGTAAAAACACTCTGGAAATCAGTCTGGCTGTTCTTCAGAAAACTGGGCATAATACTACTGGAGGACCCTGCTATACCACTCCTGGGCATATACCCAGAGGATTCCCCAGCATGTAATAAGGACACATGCTCTACTATGTTCCTAGCAGCCCTATTTATAATAGCCAGAAGCTGGAAAGAACCCAGATGTCCCTGAACAGAGGAATGGATACAGAAAATGTGGTACATTTACACAATGGAATACCTCTCAGCTATTAAAAACAATGAATTCATGAAATTCTTAGGCAAATGGATGGAACTAGAAAATGTCATCCTAAGTGAGGTAACCAAATCACAAAAGAACAAACGGGGAATTACTTACTGAGAATTGGATATTAGCCCAGAATCTTGCAATACCCAAGATACAATTCACAGACCAAATGAAGATCAGGAAGAAGGAAGAACAAAGTATGAATACACTGGTCCTTCTCAGAAGGGGGCACAAAATGCCCACAGGAGGAGATACAGAAACAAAGTGTGGAGCAGAGCCTGAGGGAAAGACCATACAGAAGCTGCTCCACCTAGGGATCTATCCCATATACAGTTACCAAACCCAGACACTATTGTGGATGCTAAGAAGTGCTTGCTGACAGGAACCTGATATAGCTGTCACCTTGGAGGCTCTGCCAGTACATGACAAATACAGAGGGGGAAAATCTCAGACAACCATTGAACTGAGCACAGGGTCCCCAATGGAGGAGCTAGAGAAAGGACCCAAGGAGCTGAAGGGTCTTGAAGTGCTATAGGAAGAACAACAGTATGAACCACCCAGTAACCCCAGAGCTCCCAGGGACTAAACCACCAACAAAAGAGTACACATGGAGGGACCCATGGCTCCAACAGCATGTGTAGCAGAGGTTGGCCTTGTACATCAAAAGGAGGAGATGTCCTTGGTCCTGAGGTGGCTAGATGCTCTAGTATAGGGGAATGCCAGGACAGGAAAGTGGGAGTGGGTGGATTGTTGAGCAGGAGGAGGAGGACAGGTTAGGATTTTTTTTGGGGGGGGGGCACCAGGAAAAGGGACAACATTTGAAATGTAAATAAAGAATGTATCTAATTAAAAAAAAAAAACAAGATTGAACCCATTCCAATTTCCCTTCCAGTTCGTACCTCCACCTGCACACCTGAAAGATTGGTATGCCTGCTCCCTTATCCCACAGCCCTGCATATTTTGTTTCCCAGGAGGACTACGCTAATCAGGGACATAGGAGGCCTTCTCTAACAAGGGCACAGAAATCCTGCTGTAACCAGGGGTACAGAAATCCTGTACTAGCGAGAAACACAATATTGTCTGCCTTCCTCCCAGGATGACTTCTTTAAGTCTAGAAACATGACTCTACATACTTACTTGGAGATCAGCTCTAATCTGAGATACCCAGACCAGTTAACAGTACAGAAAACCAAATGTTGAAAAGTAAGCATAAGAACATAATCAATAGAAGCCAGTGGAATATCGTATCATCAGAACCCATCACTCCTACTACAGCAAGTCCTAGAAAACCTAATACACCCAAAGGCCAAGATTCTGACTTTAAATCCCATCTCATGGAGATGATAAAAGTCTTTAAGGAAGATATAACTCCCTCAAAGAAATACAGGCAAACACAGACAAATAAGTAGAAGCCCTTAAAGGGGAAACAAATCCCTTAAATAGAGGAAAATAAAATGAAACATGTTATGGAAATGAGCAAAACAGTTCAAGACATAAAAATAAAAATAGAAAAAAATGAAGAAATCAAAAATGGAGGCAATCCTGGACATAGTAAGCCGAGGAAAGAGAACTGGGACTACAGACAAAACGATCACCAGCAGAATACAAGAAGATACCATAGAAGAGATTGATAGATCAGTCAATGAAAATGCTAAGTGTCAAAAGTTCCTAACACAAACATCCAGGAAATTTGGGACACAAATGAAAAAGACCAAATCTAAGAAGAATAGGCATAGAACATGGTGAAGATTCACAGTCCAAAAGCTAGAAAACATCTTCAACAAAATCATAGAAGAAAATGTTCCTAACCTAAAGAAAGAAATGGCCATAAATATACAAGAAGCCTACAGAACACTAAATAGATAGGACTACAAAAGAACCCCCCTCCACATAATAATCAAATTATTAAATACACAGAACAAAGGAAGATATTAAAACTGTAATGAAGTTATGTCAAGGAACATATAAAGGCAGGCCTATCATAATCACACCAGACTTCTCAACAGAGACTCTAAAATCCAGATGTTCCTGGACAGATCTCTTATAGACTGTAAGAGTGTGACAAACCAAGACTACATACCAATCAAAAGTCTTAATCACCATAGATAGAGAAAGCAAGATATTCCATGACAATTAACTCAGCTCTGTAGAGGAAACTAGAAGGAAAATTCCAACACTAGGAGGGTAACTACACCCAAGAAGACACAAGAATAAGCCACACAGTGGCATCTTCAACAACAAAATTACAGGAATTAACAAGTACTAGCTATCAGTATCTCTCAACATCAATGGACTCAATTCCCCATAAAAAGATCCAGTTTAAAAGACTGGAGGTACAAACAGGATCCAGCATTCTGTTATATACAAGAAATGCACCTCAGCAACAAAGATAGACGCTACTTTAAAGTGATTGAAAAAAGTTTTCTAAGCAAACAATTAAAATAGCAAACAATCTGTAGTTGCTATTTTAATATCCAATAAAATAGACTTTCAACAATAAGTAATCAAAAGTGTTGGGGAAGTGCACAGACTTGGGTAACTACAGACCAATTTTGTTTGTGAACATCGACACAAAAATAATAAAATTCTCACAAACAGAATAGAAGAACACTTCCAAACCATCAAGTAGACTTTATCCCAGGTACATGGATGATTCAATATTAAATCCATCAACACAATCCACTATATAAAAAAATAAAGAAAAAATATCACTTCTCATTAGATGCTAAAAAAGGCTTGATAAAATCCAAAACCCCTTCAGGTTAAAAGTCTTGGAGTGATCAGGAATTCAAGGTACATAACTAAAGATAATAAAAGTGAGATTCAGCAAACAAATAGCCAACATCAAATTAAATGGAGAGAAACTTGAATCAATTACACTAAAGTCAGGGACCAGACCAGGCTGCCCATTCTTGGTATCTTCTTAACACAATACTTGAAGTTTTAGCTAGAACAATAAAACAACTAATGGATATAGTAGGGATACAATTGGAAAGAAAGAAGTCAAAGTACTGATACTTTCAGGTGATATGATAATATCTATAACTGACCCTAAAATTATACCAGAGAACTCCTATAGCTGATAAACAACTTCAGAAAAGTGGTCGGATATAAAATTGGCTCAAAGAAGTCAGTAGCCTTTGTTTATACAAATAATAAACAGGCTGAGAATGAAATTAGGGAAACAACACCTTTCACAATAGTAATAAATAATATAAACTATCTTTGTGTAACAGTAACTAAGCAAGTAAAATATGTATGAAAAGAACTTCAAGTCCCTAAAGAAAGAAATAGAAGTCCCGAGAAGATGGAAAGATTCCCCCATGCTCATGAATAAATAGGACTAACATAGTGAAAATGGCCATCTTACCAAAAGCAATCTACAGATTCAATACAATTCCCATAAAAATTCCAACACAGTTTTTACAGACACTGAAAGAGCAATTCTCAACATCATTTGGAAAAATGAAAAACCAAAGATATCCAAAACCATTCTGCACAATAAAAGAACTCAAGGTATCACCATCCCTGATCTCAAGTTCTACTACAGAGCAATAGTCATAAAAAGAACATAGTATTGGTATAGGAATAGAATCAAAGACTTAGAAATAAACTCATACACCAATGGACACTTATTTTCTGACAAAGAAGCCAAAACCACACAGTGGAATAAAGCATCTTCAATAAATGGTTCTGGTCCTACTGGCTGCCTGAATGTAGAGGAATTCATATTGATCTGTATTTATCTTCTTCCACAAAACTGAAGTAGCGGTGAATCAAGAAACTCAACATAAAATCAGATACACTGGTATCTAATAGATAAGTGGGAAGTAGTCTTGAACATGTTGGAACAGGAGAAAAATTCTTGAACAGAATACCAATGTCTCAGGCTCTAAGATCAACAAGTGCCAAATGGAACTTTTTGAAACTGAAAAGTTTCTGTAAGGCAAAGGACATTGTCAATAGCACAAAATATCATCCTACAGATTGGGGGAAAAGTTTATTATCCATACATCTGATAGAGGGCTTATATCCAAAATATATAAAGATGATGGACTCCAAAAAACCAAATAACCCAATTAAAAATAGGGTACAAAGCTAAATAGAGAATTCTCAGCAGGGAAGTCTTGAATAGCCAGGAAGCACTTAAAGAAATGTTTAACATCCTTAGTCATCATGGAAATGCAAATCAAAATGAACCTGACACTACCTCACACCAATCAGAATGGCTAAGATAAAACCTCAAGTGACAGCACATGCTGGACAGGATGTGGAGAAAGAGGAATACTCCTCCCTTGCTGATGGGATTGCAAACTTGTACAAACACTCTGGAAATCAACCTGGAAGTTCCTCAGAAAACTGGAAATAGTTCTACGTGAAGATCTAGTCATATTGCTCCTGAGCATATACCCCAGCGAGGACCTACCATATCAAAAGTCCACATGCTCCACTATATAGCAACCTTATTTGTAATAGCCAGAAACTGGAAGCAAGCCAGGTGTCCATCCGCCAAAGACTAGATATAGAAAATGTGGTTCATTTGCACAGTGGAATACTATTCAGCTTTTTAAAAACAGGACATCATGAATTTTGTAGGCAAATTGATGAAACTAGAAAATATCCTGAGGTAACCCAAACCCACAGGATACTCATGGTACGTACAATCTGGTAAGTGGATATTAGTCAAAGATTACAGAATATCCTCGATATACCCCATATATCCTAAGAAGTGAAACGGAAGATACAAAAGTCCCAAGTGAGGGTGCTTAAATCTCACTTAGAAGGGGAACCAAATAATCTTGGGAGACATAGGGAGGGAGGGATCTGGGTAGAGAAGGGAAGGGTGAGGGGGAAATGGGGACAGGATCAGTTGTGGAGGCAGACAGGAGAGAGGGGAATGAATGGAAATATTCAGCTGTGGGGGTGGGGGCAGGGGCGGGAGGGTTGGGGAGAAGATTTCTTGAAAGTCCCAGACAACAGGGATAGGGTAGGTTCCCAGGATGCAATGTGGGTGACCTTAGCTAAAATGCCCAACAGTGGGGATATGGAACCTGAGGAGACCACTTCCAGGGCTAAAACAGGGCCCAGCAGAGGGATAGGGACATGAACCCACCTACAAAACTAAATTGCTTCTGCCTAAAAGAAACTCAGAGACCAAAAATGAGAAGAGCCTGGACAAATGGCTCACCACCGACTGGCCCAACGTGGGGTCCTTACCATCGCACGCACCATTACTGATGCTTTGTTGTCCGTGCAGACAGGAACCTACCGTGGCTGTCCACTGATAGGCTCTACCAGCATCTGACTGAGACAGAAGCAAATACTTACAGCCAAGGATTGGACTGAGGTTGGGGTCTTCTTGGGGAAGAGTTAGAAGAAGGGTCGAAGGAACTGAAGGGGATGACAACCCCATCAGAAGATCAAAAATACCAACTAACCTGGACCCCTGGGAAATCCCAGAGACTGAGCCACCAACCAAAGTATATTCGTGCTGGTCTGAGGCCCCTGGCACATATGTAGCAGAGGACTTCCTTGTCTGGCATCAGTGTGAGAGGATGTGAGTGATCCTGTAGAGATGAGATGGCCCAGGATGAGGGGATACCTCGGGTGGGAGCTCCATTTCAGAGGTGAAGGGGAGGAGGAATGGGAGTCTGTGAGTGGGGACAAGAGAAAGGGGCAACATTTGGTATGTAAATAAAGAAAAATAATTTTAAAAAAGAAAGAAATCATGTTTCTCCCAATGAAAAGCTTGGGAAGCAATTTATTTTTTTGTGAAGATTTAATTTGTATTTATGAATAGCTTTTATAAGCCACGCTCACACTCACTGTGCATTGTTAATTGTTATATTTACACAGTGTGCATGTCAGATCACTAGACCATCTCTTTTAGTAAGTACAGCATACATCTGGAGCTTTTGTTTAGTATAATGGTAGATTTCAGTGATTCTAATTTGTTGAATACCAACATATTTAACAAAATATAGCCATTGTTTTCATCTTTTCTCTGCTTTATGTATCTAAATGTTTCAGGACAAAAACTATAAGAGTACTAATAATTTATTTGCTATCTTCCGGGTGACTTCA
The DNA here is from genome assembly GCF_947179515.1 of Apodemus sylvaticus. NCBI lineage: Eukaryota > Metazoa > Chordata > Mammalia > Rodentia > Muridae > Apodemus > Apodemus sylvaticus. The sequence continues at coordinate 143,296,080 of NC_067475.1, forward strand.
AATTGCAAACAAATTGAATGGATAAAATTGATAGTAAATGACACAGTGCGAATTGAAATGAATGGGTAGTGCCATATTAACAGGAGGGAGAGCAAAGAGCTCCTTAATTTGCCCTTTAGCAGAAAGCAAACTGACATCTGAAAATCTCCCAGAGGGGGCATGCTATGACAAAAAATGTAGTAACCATTTTCATGAGATTAAAACGCAAGGTACAGTTCCTTGAGGTAAATGCATGAAACGTAACTGATTAAATCAGTGAACTCCATGCATCCTAATGGTCAGAAACTCGTGTATGTTTTTTGTTCTTTTCTTCTTAGCTTCACATTTCCTAAACATATATTAATTAAATATTGCTCATTTTAGGTATTGAAATAGAAAATAGTTTTACTAAGGAAAAAAAATCAATTCAATTTCTATTAAGGGGACATTTTTACTACAATGGTTTTTATTAATAACTTACAAAAACAAGACCTGTTTTGTTTGCTTGCTTTTGCTCTTTTGAGATCAGGATTTAATTTGCATCCCAAAGTCCTCATATTGCAAAGGATAATCTTTAACTCCTGATCTTTTCTGCTAGCATTATAAGTATATAGTACTGTAATCAACTGAATTTATTATTAATTATTAGAATATAATAATTCTTCCTATTAATAGGTTCACATATGTTGTTTTGATAGGTTGTGTACAGCTTAAATCAGGTCACACAGCTACCAAACAGAGATGGGGATTTGAAGAAAGCAAACATAACTTCAAATTCTTGCTAAGCCCTGTTTCTTTTTTTTTTATTGTTATTTTTTTATTTGATATAATTTATTTACATTTCAAATGATTTTCCCTTTTCTAGCCCCCCCCCACTCCCTGAAAGTCCCGTAAGCCCCCTTCTCTTCCCCTGTCCTCCCTCCCACCCCTTCCCAGTTCCCCGTTCTGGTTTTGCCAAATACTGTTTCACTGAGTCTTTCCAGAACCAGGGACCACTCCTGCTTTCTTCTTGTATCTCATTTGATGTGTGGATTATGTTTTGGGTATTCCAGTTTTCTAGGTTAATAACCACTTATTAGTGAGTGCATACCATGATTCACCTTTTGAGTCTGGGTTACCTCACTTAGTATGATGTTCTCTAGCTCCATCCATTTGCCTAAGAATTTCATGAATTCATTGTTTCTAATGGCTGAATAGTACTCCATTGTGTAGATATACCACATTTTTTGCATCCACTCTTCTGTTGAGGGATACCTGGGTTCTTTCCAGCATCTGGCAATTATAAATAGGGCTGCTATGAACATAGTAGAGCATGTATCCTTATTACATGGTGGGGAATCCTCTGGGTATATGCCCAGGAGTGGTATAGCAGGATCTTCTGGAAGTGAGGTGCCCAGTTTTCGGAGGAACCGCCAGACTGCTTTCCAGAGTGGTTGTACCAATTTGCAACCCCACCAGCAGTGGAGGAGTGTTCCTCTTTCTCCGCACCCTCTCCAACACCTGCTGTCTCCTGAATTTTTAATCTTAGCCATTCTGACTGGTGTAAGATGAAATCTTAGGGTTGTTTTGATTTGCATTTCCCTAATGACTAATGAAGTTGAGCATTTTTTAAGATGCTTCTCCGCCATCCGAAGTTCTTCAGGTGAGAATTCTTTGTTTAACTCTGTACCCCATTTTTTAATAGGGTTGTTCGGTTTTCTGGAGTCTAACTTCTTGAGTTCTTTATATATATTGGATATTAGCCCTCTATCTGATGTAGGATTGGTGAAGATCTTTTCCCAATTTGTTGGTTGCCGATCTGTCCTCTTGATGGTGTCCTTTGCCTTACAGAAACTCTGTAACCTTATGAGGTCCCATTTGTCAATTCTTGCTCTTAGAGCATACGCTATTGGTGTTCTGTTCAGAAACTTTCTCCCTGTGCCAATGTCCTCAAGGGTCTTCCCCAGTTTCTTTTCTATTAGCTTCAGAGTGTCTGGCTTTATGTGGAGGTCCTTGATCCATTTGGATTTGAGCTTAGTACAAGGAGACAAGGATGGATCAATTCGCATTCTTCTGCATGCTGACCTCCAGTTGAACCAGCACCATTTGTTGAAAAGACTATCTTTTTTCCATTGGATGTTTTCAGCCTCTTTGTCGAGGATCAAGTGGCCATAGGTGTGTGGGTTCATTTCTGGATCTTCAATCCTGTTCCATTGATCCTCCTGCCTGTCACTGTACCAATACCATGCAGTTTTTAACACTATTGCTCTGTAGTATTGCTTGAGGTCAGGGATACTGATTCCCCCAGATTTTCTTTTGTTGCTGAGAATAGTTTTAGCTATCCTGGGTTTTTTGTTGTTCCAGATGAATTTGATAATTGCTCTTTCTAACTCTGTGAAGAATTGAGTTGGGATTTTGATGGGTATTGCATTGAATCTGTATAGTGCTTTAGGCAAAATGGCCATTTTAACTATATTGATTCTACCGATCCATGAGCATGGGAGGTTTTCCCATTTTTTGAGGTCTTCTTCCATTTCCTTCTTCAGAGTCTTGAAGTTCTTGTCATACAGATCTTTCACATGTTTGGTAAGAGTCACCCCAAGATACTTTATACTGTTTGTGGCTATTGTGAAGGGGGTCATTTCCCTAATTTCTTTCTCAGCCTGCTTATCCTTTGAGTATAGGAAGGCCACTGATTTGCTTGAGTTGATTTTATAACCTGCCACTTTGCTGTATATTGCTTTTACTATGTTTAGGTACGGGCCTTGAATTCCTGTTCTCTCCAAGACTTTAAGCATGAAAGGATGCTGAATTTTGTCAAATGCTTTTTCAGCATCCAATGAAATGACCATGTGGTTTTGTTCTTTGAGTTTGTTTATGTAGTGGATTGTATTGATGGATTTCTGTATATTGAACCAACCCTGCATCCCCGGGATAAAGCCCTGTTTCTTACTAGTTCCTTTTTTGTTTGCTGCTTTTATTTGTTATTTGTAAATTTTACTTGATTTTTAACTCTTAATGTGTGCTTGTATGTATGTGTGGTGTGTATATTCCTATGTGTGTGTATGTTGTGTGTGTGTGTGTACCTGTGTGTTTATGTGTGTCATGTGGATGTATGTGGTATGTATGTGGATGTATTCATATGTTTGTGCCCTGTATGTGTGGGTGTGTACATATGGTGTGTGTGCTTGTGTGTTTGTGTGTGAGTGTGTGTATATGTGTATGTGTGTTCATATGTTTATAGGAGCCCAAAGAGATCAGAAGAGTGGATCAAAACCCTGGGACCAGATGTGGACCTTAGCTGCTGACTTAGGTGTTGAGAACTGAACTCCAGTCTTTGGGGAGAGTCGCGGGCTTTCTTAGCCACTGAGCCCCACTACACTACCTCTATTGACAAAGGATTCTACACATGGAATCGATGCATTTACTTGAGCTGGATTTTAGTATAGCCATATTCTATATTGGGCTTTTTATATGTTTTAGTCCACTTACTAATTTGACTGGTTTATAAAATCAAGCTATATTTTTGCACTGCTCTAATTAAGGATTTATATTTACATTTTGATCCTCCCCCAGTGTCTCTACATAAGAATTATTTTCTGAGGTCTATCTAAGTAGCTGCTCCATCTTCAGCATTCAAAATGGAATCGTTTTCCCAGTGTCCTCCAGGAAGCGTGGATTTCAGCTGCCTTGGCCTTTCCCTTTTCCTCTCTCTCTAGCTTCTCCCATCAGTGGTCATTTAAAAACTATCATCTCTCGACGATAGCTTAAATTAATGATGATCTCCATTGTACAGGATCTCATAACCTCACAGCCCAGTGCCATATTTTTGCTAAGTGCATTTTTATTGGCTATAATTCCTGTTGCTGGAATCAGACTCTTTTGTCATCTGACATGATGTAGTTATACATTTTTATTCATTAGTTAATGCTGGGAAGCAATTTGATAAGCTGCTCATTTTCTCTATTAAGTGAAATTAAAGCCTTCCACATTTTTAATGCATAAAATTAGTTACATCTAATGAAATTCACATGGAACTCTCATATTAAAGTAAGAAAAGTTTAAAGAGTGGTGGCTGAAACAGGAAATTAAAATATAAAATTTGTTACATCTATCAAAATTCACATGAAACCTTCATATTAAAATAAGAAAAGTTTAAAAAATGGTGACCGGGAGTTGGATATAAAATAAATAAACAAATAAATAAAGTACACATGGAGTTACCCATGGCTCCAGACACATTGGCAGCAGAGGATGGTCTTGTTAGACACCAACGGGAGGAGAGGCCCTTGGTCCTAGAAAGACTTGATGCCATAGAGAAGAGGAATACCAGGACAGGGAAGCAGGGGAGGGTTGATTGGGGAAGGGGAGATGGCTTAAAAGACTTTTGGGAGGGGGGACCAGGAAAGGGGACAACATTTGAAATCTAAATGAAGAATATATGTAATAAAAAGAAAAGTAAAAAAAATGAGGCACATTTCTAAAAAGAGAATACTTAATTGAAGAAACTCAAATTGCATAGAAACACTTAAAGAAATATTCAACATCTGTGGTGATTTAAATATACTAGGCCTAGGGAGTGGCACTATAAGGAGGTGTGGCCTTGTTGGAGGCAGTGTGTTACTGTGGGAGTGGGCTATGTGATCCCCCTCCAAGCTGCCTAGAAGACAGCAGTCTTCTCCTGTCTTCTTTGAATCAAGATGTAGAATGTTTGGCACATGTTCCCACCTTGATGATAATAGACTGAACCTCTGAACCTATAAGCCTGCCCCAATTAAATGTTGTCTGTTATAAGAGTTAAAAAAAAAATGGTGACTGGGAGTTAGATAAAGACTGGACTCTAAAAATAAACAAACAAATAAATAATAAAAATAATAATAATTGTGGCTGAAACAGGAATTGCTCATTTTTAAGTGTCTTTTTTTTTAAATTATTTTTTATTACTTTTTTTAAAGTGCATTTATTACCCATTCTGGTCCACCCTCCCATAGTTCCTTATCCCATCCCCCTTCTCTGCCCCTGTCTCAGATCTCCCCCTTGCCTGGAGCCTCAAGTGTCTAGAGGGTTAGGTATCTCTTCTCCCACTGAGGCCAGACAAGGCAGTCATCTACAGTATATGTGTTCGAGGACCTTGGATTGGCTAGTGTATGCTGCCTGGCTGGTGGCTCGGTGTATGAGAGATCTCTGGGGTCCAGGTTAGTTGAGACTGCTGGTCTTACTCTGGGGTCGCCCTCCTCCTCAGCTTCTTACAGCCTTTCCCTAATTCAACCTCAGGGGTCCCTGACTTCAGTCCATTTGTTTGGTGTAAGTATCTATATCTGTCTCAGTCAGCGGCTTGTTGGTCTTTTCAGAGGACAGTCATGCTACGTGGATTGCTGTCTATATATAAGGGCAGGCAAAATATAAGGCTAGAGTCTGTGATTGGGCAATGAAAAAGGAAGGCAGGACTAACAGATTCAGGGAAAGAGGACAGGGGACAGAGAGGAGCGGGGACAAGAGAAGATGGAGGAAAAGGACGAACTGAATCCACAGGATTTGAAATAGCCACAGGTAGCTATGAATATCATAGAAGAGCAGAAGAATCATATAGGGCAATTTGTCCAATCTAGGTGGGCAGCTTGAATCAATATCAGTTGGCTCTGAGTTCATTGTGTGGGTGGTTTGTGGGTTGAGAATTTACTGTTATAAATCTGGCTGATAAATTACAAGCCACTAGAGTTTTGATTTTACTGGGTTGTGGACGATTTGTGACAGATAGCTGAGAACCTCAAGAAGTTGAGCAGACCTCCACATGGAGATAGCCATGGGGGAGGGGAGACCACCAAGGCTGTAGAGTAGCTGGTGATAGTGTGGGTTGTTTTCTTAATTATTACACACAACAATGCTAGCCTCCTGACTGTAAGCACAGAGCATCAGTAATAGTGGCAGGCCTTGGAGCCTCCCCTTAAGATGTATTCCAAGTTGGGCCAGCCTTTGAACTGCCTTTCCCACAATCACTTCTCCATATTTGTCCCTGCATTTCTTTTAGGTGGGGAAAATTCTGTTTGAGAGTTTTTGACTGTGGGATAGCAACCCCATTCCTCCACTTGATGTCCTGTCTGGACTGAACTGGAGGTGCACTTTATGAATTCCCTCTTCCCAATATTGGGCATTTTATTTAAGGCTCCTCCCTTTGAGTTCTGAGTCTGTCACCTCCCAGGTCTCTGGTACTTTCTAGAGGGTCCCCCTCTCTCCCACCCCCTGAGGTTGCATATTTCCATTCATTCTGCTGGCCTTTCAGGCTTTTCTCCTGTCCCCAACCCCTGCTGTACCTGATCATGTTCCACTTTCTCCTTCTCCTCCTCTTTCACACACAGGCTCCTCCCTCCCTCTTCCTCCCTTCTGCTTGTTAACCTTCTTGAGTTCTGTGGATTATATCCTAAGTATTTTGTACTTTTTGATGAGGGGCTAGTTTTCACTTATTAGTGAGTACATACCACACATGTCCTTTGGGGTCTGAGTTGCCTCACTCAGAATGATATTTTCTAGTTCCATTCATTTGTCTGTAAATCTCGGTTGTCCTCATTTTTCATAGCTGAATAGTATTCCACTGTGTAAATGAACCACATATTTTGTATCCTATCTATTGTCTTAACTCTACAGGGAAAGAGAAGACCTAAAAGGACTACAGAAGGGACAAAGTTAGAATAAGATAGAGAGAGAGGGAGAAGGAGAGGGGCAGAGAGAGGGAGAGGGGGACTACTCTTTGAACAACTGTAATTTCCAAGGCACGTCTCTCTGGGTATAATTTACCAGTGTATCTATTACCATGGAAATATGTTAAATATCTGAAAACTGTAGTATGAGGATATCTGCTCACATACAAAGAAATTGACATGTCATTAGTTATTTAAGTGGGATTCACAAACAGCTTGGTTTTTCTCCTCTCTCCCCTGGACTTCAATTTATGTTTCAATTGAGGAATAAAAATACTAACTATACATCTACTAAGAGATATAGGAGTTTTTTGAGACAATCAACAAGATAGATAAACCCTTAGCCAGACTGACCAAAGGGGAGAGAGAAAGTATCCAAATTAACAAAATTAGAAATGAAAAGGAGGATATAACAACAGAAGTTGAGGAAATTCAAAAAATCATCAGATCCTACTACAAAATCCCATACTCAACACAACTGGAAAATCTGGAGGAAATGGACAATTTCCTAGACAGATACCAAATACCAAAATTAAATCAGGACCAAATAGATCATCTAAACAGTCCGATAACACCTTAAGAAATAGAAGGGGTCATAGAAAGCCTTCCAACCAAAAAAAGCACATGACCAAATGGTTTCAGTGCAGAATTCTATCAGACCTTCGAAGAAGACCTAACACCAATACTCTTCAAACTATTCCACAAAATAGAAACAGAAGGAACACTGCCCAATTCCTTCTATGAAGCCACAATTACGCTGATACCAAAACCACACAGAGACCCAACAAAGAAAGAGAACTTCAGACCAATATTCCTTATGAACATTGATGCAAAAATACTCAATAAAATTCTTACCAACCAAATCCAAGAACACATAAAAACCGATCATCCACCATGATCAAGTAGGCTTTATCACAGGGATGCAGGGTTGGTTTAATATAGGGAAATCCATCAATGCTATCCACTACATAAACAAACTCAAAGAAAAAAACCACATGGTCATTTCATTGGATGCTGAAAAAGCATTTGACAAAATTCAGCATCCTTTCATGCCTAAAGTCTTGGAAAGGACAGGAATTCACGGCCCCTACCTAAACATAGTAAAAGCAATATACAGCAAACCGGTAGCCAACATCAAACTAAATGGAGAGAAACTTGAAGCAATCCCACTAAAATCAGGGACTAGACAGGGCTGCCCACTTTCTCCTTATCTTTTCAATATTGTACTTGAGGTACTAGCTCGGGCAATTAGACAACATAAGGAGGTCAAAGGGATACAAATTGGAAAGGAAGAAGTCAAATTATCATTATTTGCAGATGATATGATAGTCTACCTAAGTGAACCAAAAAACTCCACTAGAGAACTCCTACAGCTGATAAACAACTTCAGCAAAGTGGCTGGTTATAAAATCAACTCAAGCAAATCAGTAGCCTTCCTATACTCAAAGGATAAGCAGGCTGAAAGAGAAATTAGGGAAATAACACCCTTCACAATAGCCACAAACAGTATAAAGTACCTTGGGGTAAGTTCACTCTTACCAAACATGTGAAAGATCTGTATGACAAGAACTTCAAGACTCTGAAGAAGAAAATGGAAGAAGACCTCAAGGAATGGAAAAACCTCCCATGCTCATGGATCGGCAGGATTAATATAGTTAAAATGGCCATTTTGCCAAAAGTAATATACAGATTCAACGCAATACCCATCAAAATCCCAACTCAATTCTTCATAGAGTTAGAAAGAATAATTCTCAAATTCATGTGAAATAACAAAAAACCCAGGACAGCTAAAACTATTCTCAACAACAAAAGAAATTCTGGAAGAATCAATATCCCTGACCTCAAGAAATACTACCGAGCAATAGTGTTAAAAACTGCATGGTATTGGTACAGTGACAGGCAGGAGGATCAATGGAAGAGGATTGAAGATCCAGAAATGAACCCACACACCTATGGCCACTTGATCCTCGACAAAGGGGCTGAAAACATCCAATGGAAAAAGGATAGCCTTTTCAACAAATGGTGCTGGTACAACTGGAGGTCAGCATGCAGAAGAATGCGAATTGATCCATCCTTCTCTCCTTGTACTAAGCTCAACTCCAAATGGATCAAGGACCTCCACATAAAGCCAGACACTCTGAAGCTAATAGAAAAGAAACTGGGGAAGACCCTTGAGGACATCGGTACAGGGGGAAAGTTCCTGAACAGAACATCAATAGCATATGCTCTAAGATCAAGAATTGACAAATGGGACCTCATAAAATTACAAAGTTTCTGTAAAGCAAAGGACACCATCAAAAGGACAAATTGGCAAGCAACAAATTGGGAAAAGATCTTCACCAACCCTACATCAGATAGAGAGCTAATATCCAATACAAACAAAGAACCCAAGAAGTTAGACCCCAGAAAACCAAATAACTCTATTAAAAAATGGGGTACAGAGTTAAACAAAGATTTGTCACCTGAAGAATTTCAGATGCCAGAGAAACATCTTAAAAAATGCTCAACTTCATTAGTCATCAGGGAAATGCAAATCAAAACAACCCTGAGATTTCACCTTACACCAGTCAAAATGTCTAAGATTAAAAACTCAAGAGACAGCAGGTGTTGGCGAGGATGTGGAGAAAGAGGAACACTCCTCCACTGCTGGTGGGGTTGCAAATTGGTGCAACCACTCTGGAAATCAGTCTGGCGGTTCCTCAGAAAACTGGGTTCCAAAAGATCCTGCTATACCACTCCTGGGCATATACCCAGAGGATTCCCCAGCATGTACTAAGGATATATGCCCCACTCTGTTCATAGCAGCCTTATTTATGATAGCCAGAAGCTGGAAAGAACCCAGGTATCCCTCAACAGAAGAATGGATGCAAAAAATGTGGTATATATACACAATGGAGTACTATTCAGCCATTAGAAACAATGAATTCTTGAAATTCTTAGGCAAATGGATGGAGCTTGAGAACATCATACTAAGTGAGGTAACCCAGTCTCAAAAGATCAATCATGGTATGCACTCACTAATAAGTGGATATTAGCCCGGAAAACTGGAATACCCAAAATATAATCCACACATCAAATGAGGTACAAGAAGAACAGAGGAGTGGCCCCTTGTTCTGGAAAGACTTAGTGTAGCAGTATAAGGCAAAACCAGAACAGGGAAGTGGGAAGGGGTGGGTGGGAGAACAGGGGGAGGGAAGGGGGCTTATGTGACTTTCGGGGAGTGGGGGGCCAGAAAAGGGGAAATCATTTGAAATTTAAATAAAATATATATCGAATAAAATAAAAATACATAGAAAAAAGAGATATAGGAGTTATTCTAATATAACTGCAAAAAGTCTGGAAAACAATACCATTTATAATAGTTTTTAAAAAGTGTTCATGGACTGAACTAAAGACATTAAAACTGCAAAGAAAACTGTGAAACAGTAAGGACAGAATTTAAAGACACTAGAATGTGGGAGGTCTTCCCTGTTTCCTCATTGGCAGAATTGAGAAAATGTATCTCCTTTTTAAGCAACAAGAGATCTGCATATTCAGTTGAATCTCCATCAAAAGCCCAATGATATTACTTTCATAAATAGAAAAGGCAATCCTAAAATTCTATGGAAAGACAAACTGGTAATCAGATAAAATAATCCGGAGCAAACCAGAAAGCAATTCTGGAAGCATCTGCATCAAAATGTCAAACTGGGATGCAGAACCCCGACAAGGGCACAAAGCCAGAAACCCAGACAATGGACACAGAGTACTGAACCTAGAGGTAAGTGTACACACCTCCACATTCCTCAGTTTTGAAATGATGCCAAAACATACATTATGAAAGAGAAAGGCCTCCTTAATGCTCATGCTGAGAAAAGTGGGTAGACACATGAAGACAAATTAAACTTGTTCAATATATCTGAACTGGTATAAAAAAGTAATGGAAATGATTCCATTCAGTGTAAGAAACTTCAATATAAGACTGGAAAAGCTGAAAGGCTTAGAGGGAAGTATTTGAAGACATAGACATTGGTAACATCTTTTACTAGGATTCGAGTACCTCAAGAAATAATAAAAAATTCAACATTGAAGTTACATAAAGTGAAAGTCTTTCTCACAGTAAAGGAGTCAACTAAGAGTGCTGTTCCAGTAGACTCCTGCAGAAGGGGAGCTGAGTTGTGCCAACTGTCCATCTGACAGGGATTGATATCCTGAACACATGAATACCTAAAATCATAAGCAACAAAAGAACAAAACCACACGTGATATATGGGTAAATGAGGTGTGCAGAGAGCTTTCAATCAATAAGTCTATCAAATAAGCTTTCAATCAATAAGTATATTAATAAGACTATCAAACAGTATTTGATAGTCTTAGGTATTGTTGCAATCAAAACTACATCAAGACTCGGTATCAGTGCAGTAGGCCATCTAGCCGATAATGGACATCAGTGTGTTGGTGAGAGTAAAGGAATCCTACATGTGGGTGAGAATGTAAATTAGCTCAGCTACTGAAAACAGGGTGGAGTTTACTCAGAAAGAAAGCAAGAGAAAAGAAAAGAAGAAAAACAGAGCTCTACAATTTCACCTACAACTTCTGAATGTACACTCAAAAAAAAAATCAATGTCACCTTATGATATAGATAGAATTTCTTATTGCTGCACTGTCCAAAAAGAGGAGAGATTTGTAATCAGCCTACGTGACCATCAGTGGAGGAATGGGTAAATAAAATGTGGTAAATGTAGGTGATTAATTTATTTTTGTTAAAAAGAAGATAAAGTGTGCTGCTTGAGAGGAAACCGACAGAGATCACTACACCTAGTGAAATATGCCAAGCCTCAAAGACAAATACCACAGGTTTCCTTGTATGCTTGATTAGGGGGGAACTGTTAGTGATATGGAAGAGCAGCAGAGAAGGAGAGAAGATGCTAACAGAAGAGGCATCACAGTGAGAAAAGTTCATTATATTTGAATGGAAATGCCACAATGAATCTCCTTACTTTGTATCACAAATATAATAAAATGAGATATTACACATAAAATATTTATAATAAAGCCTGACAGCATCAATAAAGGCTTCTAAGAATATCAGTTGTTGTTTGTATATATTTCTTTGTGTAGTTCAAATTATGATTTTCTAGGCTACATACTAATTCCATGATATGGGAATCAAAAAATAAAGATTAAATAGCAAAAATACCAGGAGAACCTATAGGGTCTGTAACAGTGATGCTTAATTTGGTTTTTCCACAATGTCATCACTTATCAAAAGCTTTGGTTTTGAAACGTGGTAGCTGCAATTATATCTTCATAAAATACGAGAAATCACGAGTGTGCTTAGGATCTGCTTAGATGTGGTACGTTGGCTTGGGGTGGTGATTCATGAAAATTTCAGGGTTTTAGGATTTCAGCAAGCATAAGACAAGAAATAGAGGGAAGATGAATGGAAACGGCCTAAGGCAGTCTTCTCATCCTTCAGCACGAACAACGTCATTTTATTCTGTTTTATGTAGGAGAATTCTGAAAGGAAAAAGATGAAGTTTCGAAACTACTGTAGTGGGTTGAATAGAACATGGCATACCATTTGAGTTTGCTAAGCTCTGAAGCAATGAGAAATATCTGTGTTAAGAAGACACTTTTCTTCACGAAACGTTCCCTGTCACATTTATGAGCATGATTAATAAGATTCTTTGTTTGTCATAAAAGATAGCATGAGGACCCCCACATCCACTAATTACAGTAGGGAACTTGTAAATTTTGCAGCAGTTCTTATCAACTTTCCGAGCAGACACACAAATCATTGATGGTCACTACTCATGGTCTTAGTAATTTGAGATCCAATAAAGAGGTACTTTTCACAAAAGTTTCAAAGGCCCTGCAGAGCATGCTTTCCCCTTCATACAGATAAGATTTTCCTCATGTGTCTCCCTGAAAACTCCCTCAGGAGTCTCAAAATCCTGTTAGAATTCTGAGATTATTAGCTAAGCAACTTTATTTTATTTTTTATTATATATATTCTTTATTTACATTCCAAATGTTGCCCCCTTTCCTGGTTTCCCCCTCCCCCGAAAACCCTATAAGCCATCTCCCTTTCCCCAGTCAACCCTCCCCAGTTTCCCTGTTCTGGTATTCCCCTACACTGCTGCATCGAGCCTTTCCTCCCCTTGGTGTCCAAGAAGGCCATCCTCTGCTGCCTCTGAGTCTGGAGCCATGGGTAACTCCATGTGTACTCTTTGGCTGATGATTTTGTCCCTGGGAGCTCTGGGAGTACTGGGTGACTCATATTGCTGTTCCTCCTGTGGCACTGCAAACCCCTTCAGGTCCTTGGGTCTTTTCTCTAGCTCCCCCATTGGGGACCCTATATTCAGTTCAATGGCTAGCTGAGAGTGTCCCCCTCTGTATTTGTCATGTACTAGCAGAGCCTCCCAGGTGACAGTTATATCTGGCTCCAGGCATCCACACTAGTGTCTGGGTTTTGTAACTGTATATGGGATGGACTCCTGGGTGGGGAGGAGGCTAAGCAACTTTAAATCAAGGAAATGCTAGACTAGCTTGCCTTCTTATAAAATGGTGGAAAGTCGTGTTGGAGAGGTGGATAAACATTTAAGAGCACACAGTCCTTTTGAAGTGAATCAGAGTTAGATTCTTAGCACCCACATTGGGCAGCCAATGACAGCCTGTAACTCAGAGTATCTGATGGACTCTTCTGCACACATGCACTCAAACATACACATAATTAAAAGTAAAATTAAGAATTTTTAAATGCTCAGAACATTTTGGAATATGCACACACACACACACACACACACACACACACGCACACCATTCAAATCAGTATGTGCATATAGGCTCGTAAATTTGGATGCTGTGTTGACACTACTTGAAAGGATTAGTAAGTGTGGCCTATTGGAGGAAGCTTGTCTTTGGAAGTGGGCTTTGAGGTTTTCAGAAGCACAAGCCAGGCAAAGCACTCTTGCATCTCCTGCTGCAGATGAATCCACATGTGAAACTCTTAGCAACTTCTCCAGCACCATGTGTGCATCTGTACCACCAAGCTTCCTGCCATGACAATGAGCTATGCCTCTATAAGATTAAGCAGGCCAAGTTAAATGCTTTCCATTGTAAGGGTTCCCTTGGTCATGATGCTTCTTCACAGTAATACAACACCAACTAAGACAGAAATTGGTACCTCCACTGAGCAGGGCATTGTTATGAGAGGCCTGGCCATGCTGATGTTGGAAGGATGCGGACTTTGAAGTAGAAAAGCAGCTGAGCACTTTAAGTGGGAATGGATGGGCCACACTAGTAGGAGCATTGAAGGCAATGGTGCTAAGAACAATGTAGATTCTGATAGTTTGGCTCAAGTCGTTTCAAAGTAGAAGAGTATTAATAATACTCTTGGGTTATTTTGGAAATAACTGCTCTTGGGTTATTTTGGAAATATTTTGCCTTCTGCTCTTGTCCAAATAAAATCTTTCAGAGATGAAATAAATTAGCTTTGCATTAATGAAGCTAACAGAAGATTTCAAGACAGCCTAGGTTTGTTGCTGTTGTATGAGTACTTAATGGTGGCTACTTTTAGGCATATCTATAATGAAAAGAAGAAAAGCAGAAGCAAATTAAGAATATAAAATGTACAGTTTGAGGAAGAAAAGGAGCACGAGGAATTGTAATGGAGCCACATTCAGTACTCAAGGAGATAAAAAGTTTAAAGAAAAGGCTAATCCTAATTGGGATAAAGAAAGTTGTAGTCTCAGGTCAGGACTCCATCCAGGTAAGCTTGCAACCTGTGAAATGGAATTAAAAAGAAGCTTAAGCAGTCAAGGAAATCATAGAAAACAGAACTCTGATGAAGTGTATGTGAACAAGGAAGCAATCATGTCCCTGCCGCATCTAGCAGAAGACCTTGGCTGCTTTGGCCATGGTTCTGGCCACAGCTTTGCTGTGGTTCTGGCTTCACACTCAAGGATACAAGGAAGGGGTTGTAGAATTTCCCTCCATAGCTAAGGAAAGCCACTGCAGCCAGACATGTGTCAGAAGTGTCCCTGTATGGGGGCCCAGAGAGGCCAGTGCAGGAAGCTGTGGAAGTGAAGCCTGAATCTTGTTGGAGACTCCAAGATGCTAGAGATGCCAGAGTTGTGGGATATCCGCCAAGGAGAGCTGCTAACAGTGAGTGGAAGCAGCCCAAGAGAAAAGTGTGTTGCAGTCAGCAAAGATGAAAAAGAGCTGGAGATCTGAAGAGAGCTTTGACATCAGACATAGAGATTGAGAGTTTGGAAATTGTCCAACTGGTTCTCAGTCTTGCTTTGGTATTTCCTCACTGTGCTCCTTCTCCCCCCTTTGCCAAATAATAATGTACATTTTGTGCCATTGCATGTTGGAAGTATGTGATATGCTTTTTGATTTCGATTTTATGTGGTGGTTACAATTAAGAGATTGCCTTGGCTCTCAGAAGAGACTTTGAACTTTGGACTTCTAAACCTTGTGGAGGCTGATAGACTCACAGGAACCTTTGAAGTTGGATTAGATGCATTTGCATCATGATATTTCTGGAAGCTTGTGAGGGCCAGGGAGGAAACTGTGATCATTTGAATGAGAATGCCTACCCCCATAAGGTCATAAATTTGAATCTTTGGTCACCAGGAAATAGCACTCTTTGAAAGGATTAGAAGATGTCAGCTTATGAGAGGAAATGTGTCACTGGAGGCAGGCTTTAAAGTTTTCAGAAGCCCAAGCCAGGACAAGTGGCCTTCTCTTCTCCTGCTGCCTGTGAATCTGGAAGTAGAACTCTCAGGCAGTACTGTGTCTGCCTGTGTTCTATCACGGCTCTCTACCAGGGCAAGGGACTACCCCTCTGACACTAAAAGCAAACCCCAATCAGATGCCTCCTCCTCCTCCTCCTCCTCCTCCTCCTCCTCCTCCTCCTCCTCCTTCTCCTTCTCCTTCTCCTCCTTCCTCACCTTCTCCTCCTCCTCACCCTCCTCCTCATTGTCCTCCTCCTCCTCACCCTCCTCCTCATTCTCCTCCTCCACCTCTTCCTCCTTCTCCTCCTCCTCTTCCTTCATTCCTCCTCCTCCACCTCCTCCACCTCCTCTTCCTCCTCTTCCTCCTCCTTGTCCTCCTCATCCTCCTCGTCCTCCTCATCCTCCTCGTCCTTGTCCTCCTCCTCATCTTCCTCGTCCTCCTCATCCTCCTCCCCGTCCTCGTCCTCTTCCTCTTCCTCCTCTTCCTCCTCCTCCTCCTCCTCCTCCTCCTCCTCCTCCTCCTCCTCCTCCTCCTCCTCCTCCTTCTTCTTCTTTTTTAGAGAAGTAAGCAAGTAAGCCTTTATTTCCTTCTTTCTCAAATTAAGCAGGCTGACTTGGGTACTTTGAGGGGATTAGTCGAAGAGACCAAACCCCATATCCTCTGACTCTTCCTTTGCTTCAGCTTTGGCTGGGGCTGCAGCTGCAGCAAGGGCAGCAGTGGTGGTGGCAGCCACGGGGGCAGCAGCTGCAAGTGCAGATGGATCAACCAGGAAGACCTTGACCTTTTCAGCAAGTGGGAAGATGTACTCAGTCTCCACAGACAAAGCCAGGATCCGCTTGTACTCATTGATGATGGAGTGCAGCACTGAGGCAACAGTCAGGTAACCGATCTGCAGACAGACAGTCCCCATTGTGGACATCATCTAGGAAGCGAGAGTGCAGGTTCTGCTCTGTGATGTCCAGCACGTCTGGGTTATAAATGCTGCCACTGTCAAACACCTGCTGGATGATCAGCCTGAAGAAGGGAGAGATGGTCAGCATGTTCAGCAGTGTGGCTTCATTGGCTCCTACCTTGTCTCCAGTTTTTAATCAGCTGCACATCACTCAGCATTTCAATGGTACCTCTGGAG
The DNA here is from genome assembly GCF_947179515.1 of Apodemus sylvaticus. Classification (NCBI taxonomy): domain Eukaryota; kingdom Metazoa; phylum Chordata; class Mammalia; order Rodentia; family Muridae; genus Apodemus; species Apodemus sylvaticus. The sequence goes on from NC_067475.1 coordinate 143,312,586, forward strand.
ATTTTGATGGTGATGCCTAAAGCCTGGAAGAACGAGGTCTTCTCTGGCCCCTGACCAGCATTTTGGGCTGGCACAGTGACCTCGCACGGGGCGACGGCATCAGCTCGAGCAGCAGCTGGCACCTTATTGGCCAGCAACATATTCCTAATCACAGTGAGGTCCTCCTTGGTGAACATGAAATCCACATTTTCTCGATGTGAGGCAGCAGTTTCTCCAGAGCTGGGTTGTTCTCTGGGTGCCCCTTGATGGCCTTGAGGTTGTTGTCCGTCAGCACCACAGCCTTCCCTCGGAGGGACATGCAAATCCGCTGCATCTGCTTGGAGCCCACATTGTCTGCTCCCACAGTGAAGCATTGTGGGTAACAATCCAAAAGTTGGATGATCTTAAGGAAGTAATTGGACTTCCAGGTTGCCCTGTTTTCTCTGGGCATCACAGTGGTGTGTCAAGGATTGCCACGTGGTGTTTAAAGACGGTGTTACTTTAACGAGGATGCCTGACAAGAGAGCTAAAAGCCTTCTTTTAATAATAGAGTTACCTTGGTCATGGTGTCTCTTCACAGCAATAGAATACGGAGTAAGACTACGTTTGTGTATGCTTATATGCATATATACATACATACACATATTCATTTTAAATTAAAAATAGAAAAAGTATACATCTTTGTAAATTAATGTCCCTCTCCCCCAATTTCTTTGTAACACCATGTATTTACCCAATGAGTATGAAGAAATAAAGGTGGACTTGTCAAGGTGGTGATTTTGTACTCTGTGATTTCAGCCTGAACCATGGGTAAGTCTGATATCTTCTTAATTGTGTTTAATTGTATATGCTTAAAATGGAATCATCACTATACAACCTTCTTGTTTATATTTGTGATAGACTTGTGTCTCTTGGATTTAACTACTCGATTCACTTATAACTTATCTGTACCCAGTCAACAATTATTCAAATTACATCTTTTTTATCTAAGTCCTTGTTTTAGAATTCTAACTAAAGTTGAAATTTGCTCTTCAACATGCCTCCTTGTTGCTAATAATAATGTTTCTTCTTATGATAGAAACAAATGAATATAATTGGGCCTAATTTCTTCGACACTAAAATAGCTTCTGTCTACATTTTTTTTCAGAAAGAATCTCATATTACATCCTACAAGAGAACTAGAATGTTGTATGGAGAGTCTTTGTTTACCAGCGTGTGGCATGTATTCATCAAATTCTAAATATTTGGTACAGGAATAAAAGACCGACTCAATTCTTAATAAACTTCAGCTTGCCAGACTCTGGTCTAAAATTAGCATTATATATGTTATTAAAGGAGTACTAAGCTTAAATATGTTTTACTTCACTTAAAGTAGTTCTATGGTTTTACATTCCAATTCCAATTTTTACTAAACACACACACACACACACACACACACACACTTCTTTCACCTTCATAATGTCAGGCTACTTCTAAAATTTACTTAATTGAATGGGCCAGACAAATATCAACTGATATTTGACCTAAGTTAACACAGTATGTTTGGTTTTATAAAAGAAAATAATATCATCAAAGCAGCAAGTCAGTTGCAAGCATCAGCAAAGCTAGCATGCTTAAGGCATGATCTCAAATTCAAAAACTGCTTAGAAAGAAAGATGGAAAAAGTTGTTAGTTGTATTTTGAGACTGTCATAATATGTGGACTAAGATTCTCTTTTTATTTAGAATACAAAACAGTGCACCTTTTAGTACATTGGCTACAAGTGTACGTTTAAAACTAACCATAGCCTCCTGTGGTCTCTGGGCAGTACATTGAATTGATCTAAACCTCTCTGGATAGCAATAAAACTGTTATTTTTTCTTTTTTTCTTTTATTGGATATTTTCTTTATTTACATTTCAAATGTGTATCCCCTTTCCAGGTCTCCCCTCTGAAAACTCCGTATCCCATCCTCCCTCCCCTTCCCTCTGAGGGTGCTCCCCAACCCATCCCCCCACTCCTGGCTTCCAGTCCTGGCATTACCCTACACTGGGGCAACGAACCCCCTCAGATCCAAGGGCATCTCCTCCCACTGATGTCCAACAAGGCCATCCTCTGCCAATATGTGGTCAGACCATGGGTCCCTCCAAGCGTATTCTTTGGTTGGTGGTCCAGTCCCTGGGAACTCCTGGGGTCTGGCCTGTTGACACTGTAGCTTCCCTCATGGGGCTGAAAACCCCCACAACTCCTTCAGTCCCCTCTCCAACTTCTCCATCTGGGACTTGTTGCTCAGTCCAGTGGTTTGGCTGCAAGCATCTACCTCTGTATTTGTCAAAGTCTGGCAGAGCCTTTTTTCTTAGAAGGTCAAAACCAGGGACATGCCAAAGTTCACTGCCCTTAATCTAGCCAACGCCAAGAGACATCCACTTGCAATATGGCTATCACTATAGGAGACACTTAACACTTAGACTCCTATTGCCTCCCAGCCACCAGCATGGTTTCCTGATCTTTGCATCTATACATTAGTGCATCTTACAATTACTTAGCCTGTGCATTTCTTTATTCTTAGCAAATTACTTCTATAACAATCAGTATGAGGCACCATTTTTCTCCCATTATCCTATTGGGTTCTTACCCTTGTTCACCCTGTCAAATTTACAAGATATCCTTCTCAAATATCTTTATCATGTCTTTGAAAATATCTTCATCTGGAGCTAATCAAGGGCACTGTAGAAGTCCTATTGTTAATGTGTTTCTAGTTCCCAGCATTTATAGCTCTTCCAATTAAAGGCACATGTGTAGGTGTAAAAAGTACAATGTACAACTAACCTGTTAGAAAATATTGTTGCTCCTCCTGCCCAGTCCTTTCTATTTGTGATCAGAACAGATTCTGATATAGGCATATAACAAAATATTAATATCTAGGCAATTCCAAATATGTTGGCATTTTGTAACAGTATTAAATACAGAGATAATTAAAATCATATTGTTGTATAAACAGTCAGGAGATTCTGTATTAAATACTGAACTAGTTCCACCAAATAATATAAATGTAACTAGTTATACAATTAACATTGCATCTGTAGTGTTGAATAGTCAGTACCAATTTACTGACATTTTTATCAAGTAAGCAGTTGTGAATCATCTCATGGATGTAACTTGTTTATTAAATATGAGTTCAATCTTATAGAAGATTAAAAAGATTATTGGTGTTGAGGGATACATTAATAGTAGCATTAGTCCTTACCAGTACACGGCTTTATATTCTAGTGCCAGCAATGCAGAATATCAAAGAAAAAAAAGTGATGAACAAGGGGCCTGGAAAGATGGCTTAGCATTTGAGAGAACTTGCTGTTCTTATGGAGGGCTAGTTAGTTCTCAGCACACATGTACACTGGGCAGCTTCGTATAATGCCAGCTACTGAAGAGGTGATTTCTTTCAATGGTCTCCTTAGGTATTTACACTCTTGTACACATACTGACACATAAACATGCACATAAATATAGATAAAAATCAAAACAAATCTTTAAAAATCATCAGTCCTTTGTTCTCAGGATGAGTATAGTTTAATGGTCCAAGCCACAGAATCAACAAACCTGGACTCATAGGGGCTCAGTGAGACAAATTGTAGTTTTTATAAAAAATAACAGTAAAATAATAATTTTTTAAAACATCACTAGTTCTGACATCAACAAAAGCAAGATTCAGATTCTCACATCTACTTTAATTTGTAACAGTATCATGCAGTATAGCAACTCTGGAAATCTCCACAGGAAATTCATCAGAGGATGAAATAAAAGTAGAAAGGCAGTAATGAAATACTCTTGGTAAACTATTTTGATCTTGGTTAGAGAAGTCACTGGATGTCAACAATTTTTCTGTTGCAAACATGGTGTATCTTAATCTTACTAAATTAACTGTCTCCATCTGAAAAGAATCTTTACTTTGCTATATTTACATGCTGTATAATCAAGATAGTTGATATAGTTGTTCAGTTTTATTTTTTGTTATCTTGATTTTAATAGTCTAGTAATTAATCTAACCTATTAATTAATTGTGTGAGTATTATCTGTTTATTATTTTTCTTTTCTATTTCTCTCTGAAAATGTTCTTAGTCAATGTTTTATGAATTTGAGACTCCGATGAAGCACAGTTACACTCAAAAGGGTAAAGCCTTCTTGATATTCGCCATTCTTTATCTCTGTGAAAGGAGACTGCAGTCTCCTGGTAGTTTGATGTTGCTGTAGTCACTTCAGTACTACTTCTTGGTTAGTGTTAGCTGGTGCACCTTTCTCATCTTTTTCATTTGAGCTCATTTTTGTTGTACTGAAGGTCAGTCTCATACAGGCAACACATATTGAGGAACATACATTCAATCTGAAAATATCTCTCTTGTTGTTTTGAGAGTTTAGGTCATTTTTGTGTCTGCGCTTACTTACCAGGGACCAAACTCACTTAATATGACCTCCAGAAATGAACCCAGACTGGTGGGAGGGCCCACAGCAAAACTTAAGCTGTGGCAATTTTATTGAGAGCAATGAGACATTTTTAATACCATTTTCAGAAATAGAATATAAAATCAATTGCCAGAATCAATATGGTTGTAGTTGACATGATACAATGATATTTGCAAACTTTACAGGAGATTAAAGTCTGAGACTGATTGTCCTACTAAGCTTTTCTGCCTCCTTGATTACAAAAGGATCATAAGAGAAACCAAGTGTCCTGAATGCTTCACTGCCTGAGGGAACTGGAAGGCACATTGTGACCCAGGAGCCACTGAGAAGAAGACCAAAGTGTGGATACTCTGCTTTTCCTTAGAAGGTGGAACAAAATACCCATGGGAAGAGATACAGAGACAAAGTGCAGAGTAGAGACTGAAGGAAAGGCTATCCAGAGACGATTCCACCTGGGGATCCATCCCATATACAGTCACAAAACCCAGACACTATTGTGGATGCCAACAAGTGCTAGCTGACAGGAGCCTGATATACCTGTGTCTTGAGAGTCCCTGCAAGTACCTGAAAAATACAGAGGGAGATGCTCTCAGCCAACCACTGGACTGAGCAAGGGGCCCCTAATGGAGTAGCTAAAGAAAGGACCTAAGGAGCTAAAGGAGCTTGCAGTTCCACCAACCCCAGAACTCCCAGGGACTAAACCACCAACCAAAGAGTACACATCGAGGGATCTATGGCTCCAGCTACATATGTAGCAAAGGATGGACTTGTTGGACATCAAAGGGAGGAGAGGCCCTTGGTCCTGAGAAGGCTGGAAGCCCCAGTGTAGGGGAATGCCAGGATAGGGAAAAGGGAGTTGGGTTGGTGAGCAGGGGGAAGGGGATGGGTTAGGGACTTTTGGAGGGGAAACCAGGCAAGGGGAAAACATTTGAAGTGTAAATAAAATATCTAAGCAAACAAACAAACAAGCAAGCAAACAAACAAAAACCTATGATACATGACTCTCAAGGTAGCAAGACTAGGTCAATGCCACAGTTCTCTGAAGTTTGTCTGAAGTGTAAAGATTGATTTGATGATGATAAAATCTAGTAGTTTCTATTCACTATCCTGTGCTTTTTAATGATATCTCCTCAATATTTCTTAATATCAATGGACTCAATTCTTCAATAAAAAGACATAGACTAACAGACTGGATTCATAAGCAGGACCCAACATTTTCCTGCATACAGGAAACTCACCTTAGGCACAAAGACAGACACTACCTCAGAGTAAAAGACTGGAAAACAATTTTCCAAGCAAATGGTCCCAAGAAACAAGCTGGTGTAGTCATTCTAATATTGAATAAAATCGACTTTCAATCTAAAGAAATCCAAAAAGTTAAGGAAGGACACTCCATATTCACCAAAGGAAAAAACTAGCAAGATGAACTCTCAATTCTGAGCATATATGCTCCAAATTCAAGGGCACCCACATTCATAAAAGAAACTTTACTAAAGCTCAAAGCACACATTGTATCCCACACAATAATTGTGGGAGACTTCAACACCCCACTCTCATCAATAGACAGATCAGGGAAACACAAACTAACAGATGTTATGAACCAAATGGACTTAAGAGATATTGATAGAACATTTTATCCTAAAACAAAAGAATATACTTTCTTCTAAGCACTTCAGGGTTCCTTTTCCAAAACTGACCATGTTCACAAAACAGACCTCAGCAGATATAAGAAGAACTTCGGATGGTGGAGAAACATCTTAAAAAATGTTCAACTTCATTAGTCATCAGGGAAATGCAAATCAAAACAACCCTGAGAATTCACCTTACACCAGTCAGAATGGCTAAGATTAAAAACACAGGAGACAGCAGGAGTTGGCGAGGATGTGGAGAAAGAGGAACACTTCTCCACTGCTAGTGGGGTTGCAAATTGGTACAACCACTCTGGAAATCAGTCTGGCGGTTCCTCAGAAAACTGGGCACATCACTTCCGAAAGATCCTGGTATACCACTCCTGGGCATATACCCAGATGATTCCCCAGCATGTAATAAGGATATATGCTCCACTCTGTTCATAGCAGCCCTATTTATAATTGCCAGAAGCTGGAAAGAACCCAGGTATCCCTCAACAGAAGAATGGATGCAAAAAATGTGGTATATCTACACAATGGAGCACTATTCAGCCATTAGAAACAATGAATGCATGAAATTCTTTGGCAAATGGGTGGAGCTGGAGAACATCATACTAAGTGAGGTAACGCAGTCTCAAAAGATCAGTCATGGTATGCACTCACTAATAAGTGGATATTAGCCTGGAAAACTGGAATACCCAAAACATAGTCCACACATCAAATGAGGTACAAGAAGAAGGGAGGAGTGGCCCCTGGTTCTGGAAAGACTCAGTGTAGCAGTATTCGGCAAAACCAGAACGGGGAAGTGGGAAGGGGTGAGTGGGAGAACAGGGGGAGGGAAGGGGGCTTATGTGACTTTCGGGGAGTGGGGGGCCAGAAAAGGGGAAATCATTTGAAATGTAAATAAAAAATATATCGAATAAAAAAAGAAAAAAAATAATTCCATGCTTCCCATCAGATCACCATGAACTTAGGCTGGTTTTCAACAACAACAAAATCAACAGTAAGCCCACATTCACATGGAAACTGAACAGCATTCTACTCAAGGATCACTTGGTCAAGGAAGAAATAAAGAAAGAAATTAAAGACATTTTAGAATTTAATGAAAATGAAGGCCCAGCATACCCAAACTTATGGGAGATAATGAAAGCAGTGCTAGGAGGAACACTCATAGCTCTGAGTGCTTCGAAAAAGGAACTGGAGAGAACTTACACTAGCAGCTTAAAAGCACACCTGAAAGCTCTAAAACAAAAAAGAAGTAAATGCATCCAAGAGGTGTAGATGGCAGGAAATAATCAGACTTAGGGCTGAAATCAACCAAATAAAACTAAAAGAACTATACAAAGAATCAGCAAAACCAGGAGCTGGTTCTTTAAGTAAATCAATAAGATAGATAAATGCTCAGGCAGACTAACCAGAGGACCCAGAGACAGTATCCAAATTAACAAAATTAGAAATGAAAAGAGAGATATAACAACAGAAACTGAGGAAATTGAAAAAATCATCAGATCCTACTACAAAACCTATAATCAACAAAACTGGAAAATTTGCATGAAATGGCCAATTTTCTAGACAGATAGCATACCAAAGTTAAATCAGGATCAGGTAAACCATCTAAACAGCCCTTTAATGTCTAAAGGAATAGAAATAGTCATTAAATTCTCCCAACCAAAAGAAGCCAAAAAGGGTTTAGGGCAGAATTCTATCACACCTTCAAAGAAGACCTAATACCAATACTATTCAAACTATTCCACAAATTAACAACATAAGGTACACTTCCAACCTTGTTCTATGAAGCCACAGTTATGCTGATACCTAAACTACACAAAGACCCAACAAAGAAGGAAAAATTCAGACCAAGTTTCCTTTATGAATATTTATGCAAAAGTACTAAAAATTCTTACAAACCACATCCTAGAACACATGAAAATGATCATTACCCATGATCAAGTAGGCTTCATCCCAGGAATGCAGCGATGGGTGGTTCTATATACAGAAATCTATCATTGTAATAAATTGCATAAACAAACTCAAAGAAAAAACACACAATCATTTCATTGGATGCTATAAAAGCTTTTGACAAAATTCAACATCTATTCATGTTAAAAGTCTTGGAAAGATCAGGAATTCAAGGCCCATATGTAAACATAATAAAAGCAATATACAGCAAACCAGTAGTCAACATCAAACTAAATGGAGAGAAACTTGAAGCAATCCCACTAAAATCATGGAATAGATATCTGTTTACTTTTTCCCTATCTATTCAATATAGTACTTGAAGTTATAGCTAGCGCAATTAGATAGCCAAAGGTTAAAGGGATATAAATTGGAAAGGAAGAAGTGAAAATATCATTATTTGTAGATGATATAACAGTATACTTAAGTAACCCCAAGAATTCCACCAGATAAGTCCTACAGCTGATAAACAAGTTCAGGAAAGTGGCTGGATATAAAATTAACTCAAGCAAATCAGTAGCCTTCCTATACTCACAGGATAAACAAGCTGAGGAAGAAATTAGTGAAAGGATACCCTTCACAATAGTCACAAACAATATAAAATATTGGTGTGACTCTAACCAAACAAGTGAAAGATCTCTACAAGAACTTCAAGTCCCTAAAAAAAAGAAATCAATGATTTCAGAAGGTGGAAAGATCTCCCATGTTTACTATCAATATTAATATTGGTAAATATTAATATTGGCAAAATTAATATAATAAAAATGGCCATCTTGTCAAAAGAAAACTACAGATTCAATGCAATCCAAATCAAAATTTCAACTCTATTTTTCATAGACTTAGAAAGAGTAATTTTCAATTCCATTTAGAATAACAAAACACCCAGGATAGTGAAAACTATTCTCAAGAATAAAAGAACATCTGGGGGGATCACCATCCCTAACCTCAAGCTGTACTACAGAGAAATAGTGATAAATCTTCATGGTATTGATACAGTGACAGGCAGGTAGAAGAATGGAATAGAATTGATGGCCCAGAAATGATCCCACACACCTATGGTCACTTGATTTTTGACAAAGAACTTAAAACCATCCAGTGGAAAAAGGACAGTATTTTCAAGAAATGGTGTAGGTTCAACTGGTGGTCAACATATAGAAGAATACAAATTGATCCTTTCTTATCTCCCTGTACAAAGTCCAAGTCCAAGTGGATCAAGGACCACCACATAAAACCAGATACATTGAATCCAATAGAAGAGAAAGTGGGGAAAAGCCTCGAACACATGGGCACAGGGGAAAATTTCCTGAACAGAACATTCATGACATGCTCTAAGATCAAGAATCAACAAATGGGACCCCAAAGAACACTGTCAATAGGACAAAATGGCAACCAACAGATTGGGACTAATATCCAATATATACAAAGAACTCCAGAAATTAGACTCTAGAGAACCAAATAACCCTATTAAAAATGGGGTACAGAGCAAAACAGAATTCTCACCTGAGGAATATTGAATGGCTGAGAAGCACATAAAGAAATGTTCAGCATCCTTAGTCATCAGGGAAATGCAAATCAAAACAACCCAGAGATTCCACCTCACATCAGTAAGAATGACTAAGATCAAAAACGCAGGTAACAGCAGGTGCTGGTGAGGATCTGGAGAAAGAGGAACTCTCTTCTACTGCTGGTGGGATTGCAAGCTGGTACAACCACTCTGGAAATCAGTCTGGCGGTTCCTCAGAAGATTGAACATAGAACTACCTGAGGACCCAGCTATACTACTCCTTGACATGTACCCAGAAGATGCTCCAACATGTAGTAAGGACACATGCTTCACTATGTTCATAGCAGCCTTACTTATAATAGCCAGAAGTTTTAAAGAACCCAGATGTCCTTCAACAGAGGAATGGATACAGAAAATGTGGTACATTTACACAATGGAATACTACTCAGCTATTAAAAAATGACTTCAATAAATTCACAGGCAAATGGACCAATCTAGGAAATATCATCCCGAGTAAGGTAACTCAATCATGAAAGAACACACATGATATGCACTCACTGATAAGTGGATATTAGTCAAAGAGCATGGACTACGCATGATACAACTCAAGGACCACATGAAGCTCAAGAGGAAGGAAGACCAAAGAGTATATGCTTCAGTCCTACTTAGAAGTAGGAAGAAAATAATCAAGGGATGTAGAGAGGGAGAGGGTCTTGGGAGGAAAAGAATGTTGGGGAACAGGGAAATAACCAGGCATGAGAAGAGATGGAGACATACAGATGGTCAGAGAAATTGAACAGAGGTGTGAGCTATGGGGGATGGGGAACTTGGGGTAGCAACCAGAAAGTCCCAGATGCCAGGAAAGCAAGAGCCTCCCAAGACTCCACAGGGATGACATTAGCTGAAATACTAACAAAAGGGAGGTAGAACCTGTCAAGACTACTATAGGTTAGGCAAGGTCCCCCGGTTGAGGGATGGCACCAACCACTCATATCTAAAAATTTAACCCAGAATTGTTCTTGCTAAAGGAAATCCAGGGACAAAGAGTGGAGCAGAGATTGAAGGAAAGTTCATCCAGAGACCTGAGGATCCATCCCATATGCAGACACCCAAACCAGCCACTATTACAGATGCCAACAAGGGCTTGTTGACAGGAACCTGATACATCTGTCTCCTGAGAGGGTTTGCCAGATCCTGACCAATACAGAGGTGGATGCTCACAGCCAACCTTCAGACTGAGCGCAGGACCCCAATGGAGGAATTAGGGGAAGGACTGAAGGAGCTAAAGGGGCCTTATCTGGCATCAATAGGAGGAAAGGCCCTTGGTCTTGTGAAGGCTTGATGCCCCAGTGTAGAGGAATACTAGGGCAGTAAGGCAGAAGTGGGTAGGTGGGTGGGGGAGCACCTAATAGAAGCAGGGTAAGTAGGGTGAGATAGGGGGTTTCCAGAGGGGAAACCAGGAAAATAAAGATACAGTGCACACACACAGACACACAGACACACAGACACACACACACACACACACACACACACACACCACAAGACAATCATGGTACAAAACAAATTCCACTTTTCAGCGACACTTCTCCCATTTTTAAAGTATGCTTTTAAGAAATGTCAAAATGGCACGAGTTTGAAATATCAATAGGGATTTATTTATTTATTTATTTTTGACGCTCATGACATGGCACTGATGATGTGATAAACAGCAGACAAACGGGATGACAGACTACTGAAGTATGAAGTTACAGGCCTGTTTTCTCCCACAGGAGCTCACCCAGTGTGGATGGCAATGACCTCACACCTGCACCAGGAGAAGGCCTCAAGTGATGCAAGCTGTATTCAAGTTCCTGCTCCATCTGTCAATGCCTGGTTGTGCTCAAGGTGCTGCTGGTCCCTCAGACCGTCTATGCACTTCTTAATCATCTGCTACTGGGACTGAACCTGGCTCTTTCCTGGATGATGACCTCTTGAATGGGGGCATTTCGAAGAAGCACTGTGCATACTTTCACAGTGCAAAGAATAGCAGCTTGAAGATATATTTTCTGGTCGTCATACATAGCATGTCTAGTCTGTTCCAGTTCTTGTGGTGTATCCTTCTGCATTGATGTAGTAATTTTAAATTTTGTTCTCTTACTGCTGAAGCTTACATTTAATGGTAATGAAGGCTCTGCATCAGTATCTGCCTTTTCTGAATCATGGTTAATCATTTCCGCATCAAGTAATGATTTCGTTGTTTTGGTCAGCTTTTTCATTCATCTGCATGCTGTCCCAAAGTTCTTTATAGATGGCAGGGTTACTGTCACTGAAGGCATGAACTACCATTTGGTAGGTCATAACCATAGCTACACACAGTTTCCCCAAATACTTCATTTCGACTTCACCTGCCTAGAGATAATGTAACCATGTCAGTTTCCTTCCACTGAAATGCTGGCTGAAAAACAAATCAAACATTTGTACACCCCTTATTAACTCTTGGGGGACTGAAAATGTGGATGAAGGAGACTGAGTGGAGGCCATGCACCAGCGGAGGACATATATTTGGAAACGAATCCCTAAATCTATCATCATCTCTTGGTTTCTGATGAAGCTGTTGAACTTACTGTTGAGATTGGCAGACTCTCAGGTCTGTGCACATCTGATGTAGCATGCTGATAGATCCATAACCACAGGCTTGTTTTAATTTATTGATCATGGCTTCTTTAGAAAGCATCTGTGGCCCTGGTGTATTTGAGAACAGTGAGGGAGCTTCTGAGTTTGTCTTCCACCTCATTCTTGGTCTTCTCCTTTGCCGACTTCTTTAGCGTGTTGTCACTGTACTTAGCAAGCAATTCAGATGTTTTGCAAACAGTCTTGGGTTCTCTGTAATTTACAACAGATATAACGGCCTTATTGACAACACTCATAAAATGTTGATCACCATCATTCAGAACAGTGTTGACAGGCTGAAGAAATTTACCATGTTCTGCCAAAATTGATTCCACAGAGAGTTGTATTGGCATATGTTCCTGAGTATGGTTACTGGTGGCTCTAAGGCCCTCACTGTGGATGTGATTTTGTGGCATCTGAGTCATATGAGGGAAACTTGTTGATATGCAGAGTAATGCATATGCATTCTACATGCTACTCTTCTCTAGCCGAATGACATTGTGGCCCTCAGTGTGAGAATGGTCATGGGCCTGCTACTGTCCATTGCTGACACTCATGGATCATTTAGCATATGAATGTGGATACAAATATTTTCTTTTTAAAAATTTATTTTCTTTATTGATATATTTTTATTTACATTTCAAATGATTTCCCATTTTCTGGGTCCCCACTCCCTGCAAGTCCCATAAGCCCTCTTCCTTCCCCCTGTTCCTCCATCTACCCCTTCCCACTTCCCTGTTCTGGCTTTGCCCTATACTGCTGCACTGAGTCTTTCCAGAACCAGGGGCCACTCCTCCATTCTTTTTGGACCTCATTTAATATGTGGATTATGTCTTGGGTATTCAAAGTTTCTAGGCTAATATCCACTTATCAGTGAGTGCATACCATGATTAATCTTTTGAGACTGTGTTACCTCACTTAATATGATGTTCTTCAGCTCCATCCATTTGTCTAAGAATTTCATGAATTCAATGTTTCTAATGGCTGAATAGTACTCCATTGTGTAAATATGCCACATTTTTTGTATCCATTCCTCCGTTGAGGGACACCTGGGTTCTTTCCAGCTTCTGGCTACTACAAATAGGGCTGCTATAAACATAGTGGAGCATGTGTCCTTATTGCATGCTGAAGAATCCTCTAGGTATATGCCCAGGGGTGGTATAGCAGGGTCCCCAGGAAGTGTCATGCCCAGTTTTCTGAGGGACTGCCAGACTGATTTCCAAAGTGGTAGCACCATCTTGCAATTCCACCAGCAGTGGAGGAGTGTTCCTCTTTCTCCACATCCTCGCCAACACCTGCTGTCTCCTGAGTTTTTGACCTTAGCCATTCTGACTGGTGTGAGGTGAAATCTCAGAGTTGTTTTGATTTGCATTTCCCTAATGATTAATGATGTTGAATATTTCTTAAGGTGTTTCTCAGTCCTCTGAAGTTCTTCATGTGAAAACTCTTTGTTTAGCTCCGTACCCCACTTTTTAAAGGGGTTATTTGGTTCTCTGGGTTCTCCCTTCTTTAGTTCTTTGTATATATTAGATATTAGCCCTCTGTCGGATTTAGGGTTGGTGAAGATCCTTCCCCAATCTGTTGGTTGACATTTTGTCCTTTTGACAATGTCCTTTGCCTTACAGAAACTTTGTAGTTTTATGAGGTCCCGTTTCTCAATTCTTGATCTTTGAGCGTAAGCTATTGGTGTTCTACTCAGGAACTTTTCCCCTTTGCCCATGTCCTCAAGGGTCTTCCACAGTTTCTTTTCTATTAGTTTCAGTGTGTCAGTTTTTATGTGGAGGTCCTTGATCCATTTGGAGTTGAGCTTAGTACAAGGAAATAAGAACGGATCGATTCGCATTCTTCTGCATGATGACCTCCAATTGAACCAGCACCATTTGTTGAAAAGACTATCTTTTTTCCACTGGATGCATTCAGCTCCTTTGTCGAAGACCAAGTGACCATAGATGTGTTGGTTCATTTCTGGGTCTTCAATCCTATTCCATTGATCTGCTTGCCTGACATTGTACCAATACCATGCAGTTTTTATCACTATTGCTCTGTAGTAATGTTTAAAGTCTGGGATACTGAATCCCCCTGAAGTTCTTTTACTGTTGAGAATAGTTTTAGCTATCCTGGGTTTTTTGTTATTCCAGATGAATTTGAGAATTGCTCTTTCCAGCTCTATGAAGAACTGGGTTGGGATTTTTATGGGGATAGCATTGAATCTGTAGATTGCCTTTGGTACGATGGCCATTTTAACTATATTAATCCTGCCAATCCACAAGCGTGGAAGATTTTTCCATTTTCTGAGATCTTCTTCGATTTCCTTCTTCAGAGATCTGAAGTTCTTGTCATATAGGTCTTTCACTTGTTTGGTTAGAGTCACCCCAAGATACTTGATGCTGTTTGTGGCTATTGTGAAGGGTGTCATTTCCATAATTTCTTTCTCAGTCTGCTTATCCTTTGAGTATATAAAGGCTACTGATTTGCTTGCATTGATTTTGTAACCAGCCACTTTGCTGAAATTGTTTATCAGCTGTAGGAGTTCTCTAGTAGAATTTTTTGGGTCACTTAAGTATACTATCATATCATCTGCAAATAGTGATAGTTTGACTTCTTCCTTTCCAATTTGTATCCCTTTGACCTCCTTATGTTGTCTAATTGCTATAGCTAGGACTTCAAGAACTGTATTGAAAAGATATGGAGAGAGGGGGCAGCCTTATCTAGTCCCTGATTTTAGTGGGATTGCTTCAAGTTTCTCTCCATTTAGTTTGATGTTGGCTACCAGTTTGCAGTATATTACTTTTACTATGTTTAGATATGGGCCTTGAATTCCTGTCCTTTCCAAGACTTTTAGCATGAAAGGATGCTGAATTTTGTCAAATGCTTTTTCAGCATCTAATGAAATGATCATGTGGTTTTTTTCTTTGAGTTTGTTTATGTAGTGGATTGCATTGATGGATTTCCTTATATTGAACCATTCTTGCATCCCTGGGATGAAGCTTACTTGATCATGGTGAATGATCGTTTTGATGTGTTCTTGGATTTGGTGGGCAAGAATTTTATTGAGTATTTTTGCATTGGAATTCATAAGGGAAATTGGCCTGAAATTCTCTTTCTTAGTTGAATCATTGTATGGTTTTGGTATCAGCGTAATAGTGGCTTCAAAGAAGGAGTTGGGTAGTGTTCCTTCTGTTTCTATTTGGTGGAAAATTTGAAGAGTATTGGTGTTAAGTCTTCTTTGAAGGTCTGATAGAATTCTGCACTGAAACCATCTGGTCCTGTGCTTTTTTTTGTTGGAAGGCTATCTATGACCCCTTCTATTTCTTTAGGGGTTATGGGTCTGTTTAGATGGTCTATCTGATCCTGGTTTAATTTTGGTAATTGGTATCTGTCTAAGAAAATGTCCATTTCCTCCAGATTCTCCAGTTGTATTGAGTACAGGTTTTTGTAGTAGGATCTGATGATTTTTTTATTTCTTCAGTTTCTGTTGTAATATCTCCCTTTTCATTTCTAATTTTGTTAATTTGGATACTTACTCTGTGCCCTTTGGTTAGTCTGGCTAAGGGTTTATCTATCTTGGTGAATTTTTCAAAGAACCAGCTTTTGGTTTTGTTGATTCTTTGTATGGTTCTCTTGGTTTTTACTTGATTGATTTCAGCCCTGAATTTGATGGTTTCCTGTCTTCTTCTCCTCCTGGGTGAATTAGCTTCTTTTTGTTCCAGGGCTTTCAGTTGTTCTGTTAATCTTCCAGTGTATGCACTCTCGAATTTCTTTTTGGAGGCACTCAAAGCTATGAGTTTTCCTCTTAGCACTGCTTTCATTGTGTCCCATAGATTCGTGTATGTTTTCTCTTCATTTTCGTTAAATTCTAAAAAAATCTTTGATTTCTTTCTTTCTTCCTTGACCAATGTATCATTGAGTAGATTATTGGTCAGTTTCCATGTGTATGTGGGCTTTCTGTTGTTTTTATTATTATTAAAGACCACTTTTACTCCATAGTGATCTGATAGGAGGCATGGGATTATTTCAATCTTATATTTGTTGAGGTCTGTCTTGTGACCAACTATATGATTGATTTTGGAGAAGGTACCATGAGGTGCTGAGAAAAAGGTATATTCTTTTCTTTGGGATAAAAAGTTACATATATATATATATATATATATATATATATATATATATATATATATATATATATATATGTTAAATCCAATTGGTCCAAACTTCAATTAGTTTCACTGTCTCTCTGTTTAGTTTCTGTTTTCCTCATCGGTCCATTGGTGAGAGTGGAGTGTTGAAGTCACCCACAATTATTGTGTTAGGTGCAATGTGTGCTTTGAGCTTTAGTAAAGTTTCTTTTATGAATGAGGGCCCCCTTGTATTTGGAGCATAGATGTTCAGGATTGAGAGTTCTTCTTGTATTTTTCCTTTGACCAGCAAGAAGTGACCTTCCATGTCTCTTTTGATGACATTAGGTTGAAAGTCAATTTCATCTGATATTAGAATGGCAACTCCGGCTTGTTTTCTGGGACCATTTGCTTGTAGAATTGTCTTCCAGCCTTTTACTCTAAGGTAGTTTTTGTCTTTGACACTGAGGTGTGTTTCCTGTATGCAGCAAAATGTAGGGTCCTGTTTACATAACCAGTCGGTTAGTCTATGTCTTTTTATTGGGGAATTGAGTCCATTGACGTTCAGAGATATTAAGGAGTAGTGGTTATTGCTTCCTATCATTTTTGATTTTAATTTTATACTTGTGTGGTTATCTTCTTTGGGCTTTGATGAAAGAAGCTTAATATCCTGCTTTTTCTAGGGTATAGTTTCCCTCGTTGTAATGGTGTTTTCCCCCACTATTCTTTGTAGGGCTGGGTTTGTGGAAAGATATTGTGTAAATTTGGTTTTGTCATGGAATATCTTGATTTCTCCATCTATAGTGATTGAGAGTTTCGCTGGGTATAGTAGTCTTGGTTGGCATTTGTGTTCTCTTAGAGTTTGCATGAGGTCTGCCCAGGATCTTCTAGCTTTCATGGTCTCTGGTGAGAAGTCTGGTGTAATTCTGATAGGTTTTCCTTTATATGTTACTTGCCCTTTTTCTCTTACTGCCATAAGTATTCTTTCTTTGTTTAGTACATTTGAGGGTTTGATTATTATGTGATGGGAGGTATTTCTGTTCTGGTCCAGTCTGTTTGGAGTTCTATAGGCTTCTTGTATATTCATGGGCATCTCTCTCTTTAGGTTAGGGAAGTTTCCTTCCATAATTTTGTTGAAGATATTTGCTGTCCCTTTAAGTTGTAAATCTTCACTCTCATCAATGCCTATAATCCTTAGATTTGGCTTTCTCATTGTGTCCTGGATTTCCTTTATGTTTTGGGTTACAAGCTTTTTGCACTTTGCATTTTCTTTGACTGTTGAGTCCATGGTTTCTATGATATCTTCGGCATCTGAGATTCTTTCTTCTATCTCTTGTATTCTGTTGTTGATATTTGCATCTATGGTCCCTGATGTCTTCCCAAAGTTTTTTATCTCCAAAGTTGTCTCCCTTTGTGCTTTCTTAGTTGTTTCTACTTCTGTTTTTAGATCCTGGAAGTTTTTGCTCAGTTCTGTCATTTGCTTGTTTGTGTTTTCCTCTAATTCTTTGAGCGATTTTTGTGTTTCCTCTTTCATGACTTCTGCCTGTTGATCAAACTTCTCCTGTATTTTTTAAAGCTATTTTTGCATTTCCTCCTTATTGGCTATTAACTTCTGACCCATATTCTCCTGAATTTCTTTAAGTGATTTTTGTGTTTCCCTTGTAAGGGCTTCTAGCTTTTGATCATTTTTCTCCTGAATTTCTTTAAGAGATTTATTTATGTCCTTCATGTGTTCCTCTAACAGCATCCTTACCAGTGCTTTTAAATCCAACTCTTGTTTTTCTGGTGTGTTGGGATATCCAGGACTTGCTATTGTTGCGGAATTGGGTTCAGATGCTACCATAATGCCTTGGTTTCTCTTAGTAATGTTCCTACATTTGCCTTTAGCCATCTAGTTCTCCCTGGTGTTAGATGGTCTTATTGTCACTGGCTGGTGATTCAACCTACTGTGGGTCTTTAAGGTTATTTCTGCAATACTGGATGACTGGGTTTCCTCTGACACAGATTACTGATATGCTTCCTTCCTCTTTTGTGCCTTTGGAGCCCTGCTCAGTCTTGCCTCAAGCAATGTTATAAGTGGGTTGTCAAGGTGAACCAGGTGTTCTCTGACTGCTCTGTTATGGGGCAAAGATCGTGTGGTGGGGGTCACTCCCTCTGTTGATTCTCACTTAGGACACAGGTCCTGCGACCGACCGGCTTGCAGATGAACCGCCTATGTGCTCAGTTCTTGAGTGCAGGCAGACCCCTGGCAGTTTGCACCACTAGAGATCTAAAGCTCAGGGTGATACAGTACCTAGTGACACTTTTCTGTCCAGGCAGGGAGCGAATATGGCCACTGGGAATCTCTTCCTCTGCTGCTCTCTGGGCAGGCCACAGGCCCCACATCCAGCAGACTGGCAGACAAACCACCTATGTGCTCAGTTCCTGAGTGCAGGCAGACCCCTGGTGGTTTGCACCCCCAGAGATCTAAAGCTCAGGGTGATACAATACCAAGTGACCCTTTTCTGTCCCAGCAGGCAGCAAATATGGCCACTGGGAATCTCTTCCTCTGCTGCTCTCTGGGCAGGACACAGGCCCCACGCCCGGTGGACTGGCAGACAAACCGCTTATATGCTCAATTCTTTGGTGCAGGCAGACCCCTGGCGGTTTGCACCACCAGAGATCTAAAGCTCAGGGTGATACAGTACCTAGTGACTCTTTTCTGTCCCGGCAGGCAGCGAATATGGATGCAAATATTCTTCATTTTCCAATCCACCTAAAACCTTTTCCATACACTGTGGGTAATTTGACTCCTGTAATAAAATTGAAATTCTTGCTTGCAGTATTCTCCTGTCTCAGTCAGAAAGGGAAACACAAAGATTGCCTGGTAAACTTCAAAGGAATTTTTCTTATACTGCTAAACATGAACAAAGGAGTTAATAATGACACAGATTATTTTTTTGTTTGGGTCTTCTCCACATGATCATTTTTAATTTCTTGGTGCAGCCAAAATGAGGATGAGGATGCTTTGAAGAGATTCAACGATTAAGTTTCTCCACATTACCAATACTAGCTCTCCTGTTTTCATACAGGGTTCATTTATATCTATTCCACCGTAGCCATATAAATCAGCTTCCATCAATTCATTCTTTTAAATAAACTGGATATTGAGATACCTATATAAGCAGTCCATATAATTGGTGCCCTTGCTGCGCTCTTCCCAATAACTATTGTATTAGTCAGAGTTCTCTAGAGTCACAGAACTTATGGGCAGTCTCTATATAGTAAGGAAATTTGTGGATGACTTACAGTCTGTAGTTCAACTCCCCAACAATGGTCAGCAGCAGCTGTGGATGGAAGTCCAAGGATCTAGCAGTTGCTCAGTCCCTTGGGGCAAGCAGGCAAAGAAGAGAGAGTAAATCTTCCTTCATCCAATGTTCTTATGTAGGTCTCCAGCAGAGGGTGTGGCCCAGATTAAAGGCATGTGCCTCCACACCTTTAATCCCAGATGATCTTGAACTCAGAGATCTCTTTGTCTTAATCTTCTGGAATTAATAGCCACTGTGCCTCAAGATCTCCCTGCCCAGATCCAGGTCAGAAAATTGTATCTCTCAGCCTCCAGATTAGGATCACAGGTGAGCCTTCCAATTCTGGATTATAGTTCATTCCAGATATAGTCAAGTTGACACCCTATGATACATAATAAGAAGTTCTTATTCAGAATCCAGAACTCTCTTGGACCTTCTGAATGTGGTTTTTCTAAAACAAATTTTGTTGCCACATACAATTTTTCTCTAAGTGGTTCTGAGTAAGCCACACATACATCATAGATATCTGAGAAGCAGTTGTTTCATGCTGCTCTCTCTACATATCCCAACATAACAATTTCTCTGATTGAAGTTAGGAGCTTGTTCCATGTCTCATCAAAGTCTCTTAGTAAAGACATCATGCAAGTTTAGTGGTTAAACCTCCTGCAGAGGCAGGGCAAGGACAGAGGTCCAGAGACCAGAGATGGAGGCAACCAAGATGAGTGAAGGACAAAGCCACTAGCTCAGAGGGTGGGCAGTGAGGGCTCAGAGGGGGCTGTCAGCTCTCCTTCCAGTTCACAGCACTCCTCCCTGTGATAATGTTACAGGAGGTCTATTGTATATGTGCTACATTTCCATCTGAAAGTACAATAGAGCTGTGACGAGCTGTAATCCATATATGTGACTGCAAATATCTTGGCAATATGATCTTGTTTATTCCAAGTTTGTGAATTTTCCTTAGGACAGTATTTTGAGTTCTTTTTTAGGTAGTTTTTATGTTTCCATGTGTTTAAGGTTGAATAAAAAGAGTTATCTTATTCTTTGGGTGGTGTATGCACCCCTTGGCTTTTGTGTTTCTCCCTGCCTTACATCAATACTTATACATTTTGTATAAAATTCACTTCTTTCAGGCTTTATAGGTTACATTCTCGGTAGAAATTTCTTTCTATTGCTTTCCATGGGAGCAATATGAGGCAATGCTCTAGCATCAATGAGTGTACAGGAGTTCTGGGGTTAATAAGGATGTTATATACAGTGATTGTATAGTTCTAGCAGCAAACATTAATGTTAATAGATTGATGGGATATTTTGTTAATCTACCTTTTGACTATTATAGGTTTCCTACAGTCTTTGGTAGAGGTGGCTATTACGATTTTGCTTCTGTTTCTTCCTCCCCTCCAGTAATTGTGCTGAGGGAATTCCTGTAGCTATTGAGCCTACCTTGTAGGACTTCTGATGGTGGCTATAGAGTGGAGGTTGGCAAATGGCCATCAAGAGAGGAACTATGGCTTGGGATCTGGTAAGTGATGGCATCTGTGCCAGAAGCACAGGCTTGTCTGCCATCAACCTTTTCATAATATGCAAGCGCTGGCTGCTCGTATGCAGGCAGGGATGAGAGAATGGGCACAAAGATATCTACAAGATGGACGGTATCAGGGCAGGGTCTTGCTATGGATATGGCTGAACTAATGGCAGAGTAGAAGTGCCCTGTGATGACTTGATGTCTCAGATTGGAGTATGATAATCTGCTATAGGTATGGCTATAGTTTTTGAGACAGGCGGGCCTAGTTCGGCCATGGTTCAGCTGGCTGAGTAAGAATTCCTGGGACAAGCTTATATTGGAAATTCAGGGATCCAGAACAGCCTTGGCTGCAACACCACAGTTCCGGGTCCTGCAAGAGGCCAGAGGGGTACCCAGGAGGCCGGCTGGGAGGAGTCAGTGTGCTCTGGTGAGTCCAGCAGGCCCTGGTGTGAGCCTTCAGGTGTCTGCTTCAGGATCTGAACAGCCTGGGCCACAGCACCCTGTCTCCAGGCAGTGCAGCTGTGCACCAGAGGCCACCTGGGAAGAGGCAGCTTGCACTGGTGAGTCCAGCATTGACAAGACCAACTAACACCAGTGAGAAATAGATGGCAAAAGGCAAACACAGGAATGTTGCTAACAGAAATCAAGACAATATGGCAGCATCTGAACCCAATTCTCCTTTAACAGCATGTCCTGGATACCCCATCACACCAGAAAAACAAGATTTGGATTTAAAATCACTGGTCATGATGCTGGTACAGGAATACATGAAGGACATACTTAAAGAAATTCAGGAGAAAATAGATCAAAAGTTAGAATCCCTTACAAGGGAAACACAAAAATCATTGAAAGAAATTCAGGAGAATACAAAAGCCAATAAGGAGGAAACGCAAAAATCACTTAATGAAATACAGGAGAACTTTGGTCAACAGGCTGAGGTCATGAAAGAGGAAACACAAAAATCTCTTAAATAATTACAGGAAGGCACAAACAAGCAAGTGAAGGAGCTAAGCAAAACCATCCAGGATCTAAAATCAGAAGTAGAAACAATGAAGAAAACTCAAAATGAGACAACTTTGGAGATAGAAAACCTTGGGAAGAAATCAGGGGACACAGATGCAAATATCAACAAAAGAATACAAGAGATAGAAGAAAGAATCTCAGATGCTGAAGATACCATAGAAACCATGGATTCAACAGTTAAAGAAAATGCAAAGTGCAAAAAGCTTGTAACCCAAAACATCCAGGAAATCCAGGACACAATGAGAAGACCAAACCTAAGGATTATAGGCATAGATGAGAGTGAAGATTTACAACTTAAAGGGCAAGCAAATATCTTCAATAAAATTATGGAAGAAAACTTCCCTAACCTAAAGAGAGAGATGCCCATGAATATACAAGAAGCCTACAGAACTCCAAACAGACTGTACCAGAACAGAAATACCTCCCGTCACATAATAATCAAAACCCCAAATGTACTAAACAAAGAAAGAATATTAACGGCAGTAAGAGAAAAAGGCCAAGTAACATATAAAGGAAGACCTATCAGAATCACACCAGACTTCTCACCTGAGACTATGAAAGCTAGAAGATCCTGGGCAGATTTCATGCAGACTCTAAGAGAACACAAATGCCAGCCAAAACTACTATACCCAGCAAAACTCTCAATCACCATAGAGGGAGAAACTAAGATATTCCATGACAAAATCAAGTTTACCCAATATCTATCCACAAACCCAGTTCTACAAAGGATAATAGGAGGAAAACAGCAATACAAGGAGGGAATCTTCACCCAGGAAAAAGCAAGATAGTAACCTTCTTTCATCAAACCCAAAAGAAGTTAACCAATCAAATTTTAAAAATAACATCAAAAATGACAGGAAGTAATACTCACTATTCCTTAATATCTCTTAACATCAATGGACTTAATGCCCAATAAAAAGACATAGACTAACCAACTGGATATGTAAACAGGACCCTACATTTTGCTGCATACAGGAAACATACCTCAGGGTCAAAGACAAACACTACCTTAGAGTAGTAGAGGCTGGAAGACAATTTTACAAGCAAATGGTCTCAGGAAACAAGTTGGAGTAGCCATTCTAATATCAGATAAAATTGACTTTCAACCCAAAGTCATCAAAAGAGACTCTGAGGGACACTTCTTGCTGGTCAAAGGAAAAATACAACAAGAAGAACTCTCAATCCTGAACATCTATGCTCCAAATGCAAGGGCACCCTCTTTCATAAAAGAAACTTTACTAAAGCTCAAAGCACACATTGCACCTAACACAATAATTATGGGTAACTTCAACACTGCACTTTCCTCAATGGACAGATCAGGAAAACAGAAACTGAACAGGGACACAGTGAACCTAATTGAAGCTTTGGAACAATTAGATTTAACAGATATATATAGAACATTCTATCCTAAAGCAAAAGAATATACCTTTTTCTCAGCACCTCATTGTACCTTCTCCAAAATTGACCATATAATTGGTCACAAGACAGACCTCAACAAATATAAGAAGATCGAACTAATCCCATGCCTCCTATCAAATCACTATTGAGTAAAAGTGGTCTTCAATAGCAATAAAAACAACAGAAATCCCACATACACGTGGAAACTGAACAATATTCTACTCAATGATACCTTGGTCAAGGAAGAAATAAAGAAAGAAATTAAAGACTTTTTAGAATTTAATGATAATGAAGACACAACATACCCAAATCTATGGGACACAATGAAAGCAGCGCTAAGAGGAAAACTCATAGCCCTGAGTGCCTCCAAAAAGAAAATGGAGAGAGCATACACTAACAGCTTAATGACACACCTGAAAGCCCTGGAACAAATAGAAGCTAGTTCACCTAGGAGGAGTAGAAGGCATGAAATCATCAAACTCAAGGCCGAAATCAATCAAGTAGAAACAAAGAGAACCATACAAAGAATCAACAAAACCAGGGGCTGGTTCTTTGAAAAAATCGACAAGATAGATAAACCCTTAGCCAGACTAACCAAAGGGCACATAGACAGTATCCAGATTAACAAACTTAGAAATGAAAAGGGAGATATTAACAACAGATACTGAGGAAACCCAAAAATCATTAGATCCTACTACAAAAGCCTATACTCAACACAACTGGAGAATCTGGAGGAAATGGACAGTTTCCTAGACAGATATCCGACACCAAAACTAAATCAGGATCAAATAGATCATCTAAACAGTCCCATAACACCCGAAGAAATAAAAAGGTTCATAGAAAGTCTCCCAACCGAAAAAAGCATGGGACCAGATGGCTTCAGTGCAGAATTCTATCAGACCTTCATAGAAGACCTAACACCAAAACTCTTCAAACTGTTCCACAAAATAGAAACAGAAGGAACTCTACCCAACTCGTTCTATGAAGCCACAATTATGCTGATACCAAAACCACACAAAGATCCAACAAAGAAAGAGAACTTCAGGCCAATTTCTCTTATGAATATTGATGCAAAAATACTTAATAAAATTCTTGCCAACCGAATCCAAGAAGACATCAAAACGATCATCCACCATGATCAAGTAGGCTTCATCCCAGGGATGCAGGGATGGTTCAATATAAGGAAATCCATTGATGCTATCCACTACATAAACAAACTTAAAGAAAAAAACCATATGATCATCTCATTAGATGCAGAAAAAGCATTTGACAAAATTCAGCATCCTTTCATGCTAAAAGTCTTGGAAAGAACAGGAATTCAAGGCCCATACATAAACATTGTTAAAACAATATACAACAAACCGGTAGCCAACATCAAACTAAATGGAGAGAAACTTGAAGTAATCCCACTAAAATCAGGGACTAGACAAGGCTGTCCTCTCTCTCCATATCTTTTCAATATAGTACTTGAAGTTCTAGCTAGAGCAATTAGACAACATAAGGAGGTCAAGGGGATACAAATTGGAAAGGAAGAAGTCAATTTATCACTATTTGCAGATGACATGATAGTCTACTTAAGTGACCCGAAAACCTCTACCAGAGAACTCCTACAGCTGATAAACAACTTCAGCAAAGTGGCTGGTTATAAAATCAACTCAAGCAAATCATTTGCCTTCCTATACTCAAAGGATAAGCAGGCTGATAAAGAAGTTAGGGAAATGACACCCCTTCACAATAGCCACAAACAATATAAAGTATCTTTGTGTGACTCTAACCAAACAAGTGAAAGATCTATACGAAAAGAACTTCAGGTCTCTGAAGAAGGAAATTGAAGAAGACCTCAGAAAATGGAAAAATCTGCCCTGCTCATGGATCAGCAGGATTAATATAGTTAAAATGGCCATCTTGCCAAAAGCATTCTACAGATTCAACACAATCCCCATCAAAATCCCAACTCAGTTCTTCACAGAGTTAGAAAAAGCAATTCTCAAATTCATCTAGAATAACAAAAAACCCAGGATAGCTAAAACTATTCTTAACAACAAAAGAAATTCTGGGGGAATCAGTATCCCTGACTTTAAGCAATACTAAAGAGCAATAGTGTTAAAAACTGCATGGTATTGGCACAGTGACAGACAAGTGGACCAATGGAATAGAATTGAAGATCCAGAAATGAATCCACACACCTATGGTCACTTGATCTTTGACAAAGGAGCCAAAAACATCCAGTGGAAAAAAGATAGCCTTTTCAACAGATGGCGCTGGTTCTATTGGAGGTCAGCATGCAGCAGAATGCGAATTGATCCATTCTTATCTCCATGTACTAAACTTCACTCCAAGTGGATCAAGGACCTCCATGTAAAACCAGAAAAACTGAAACTAATAGAAAAGAAACTGGGGAAGACCCTTGAGGACATGGACACAGGGGAAAAGTTCCTGAACAGATCACCAATAGCTTATGCTCTAAGATCAAGAATTGACAAATGGGACCTCATAAAATTACAAAGTGTCTGTAAGACAAAGGACACTGTTAAAAGGACAAAAGGCAACCATCAAATTGGGAAAGGATATTCACCAACCCTACATCTGATAGAGGGCTAATATCCAATATATACAAAGAACTCGTGAAGTTAGACCCCAGGGAACCAAATAACCCTATTAAAAATGGGGTACAGAGCTAAACAAAGAATTTTCACCTGAAGAAATTCAGATGGCTGAGAGAGGCACCTTAAGAAGTGCTGAACATCATTAGTCATTAGGGAAATGCAAATCAAAACAACCCTGAGATTTCACCTTACACCAGTCAGAATGGCTAAGGTCAAAAACTCAGGAGACAGCAGGTGTTGGAGAGGATGTAGAGAAAGAGGCACACTCCTCCACTGCTGGTGGGACTGTAAGATGGTACAACCACTTTGGAAATCAGTCTGGCGGTTCCTCAGAAAACTGGACATGACACTTCCGGAGGACCCTGCTATACCTCTCCTGGGCATATACCCAAAGGATTCCCTGGCATGCAATAAAGACACATGCTCCATTATGGTCATAGCAGCCTTATTTATAATAGCCAGAAGCTGGAAAGAACCCAGATGCCCCTCAAAGGAAGAATGGATACAGAAAATGTGGTATATTTACACAATGGAATACTACTCAGCAATTAGAAACAATGAATTCACAAAATTTTTAGGCAAATGGTTTGATCTGAAAAATATCATCCTAAGTGAGGTAACCCAATCACAAAAGAATACACATGGAATGCAGTCTCTGATAA
The DNA here is from genome assembly GCF_947179515.1 of Apodemus sylvaticus. Classification (NCBI taxonomy): domain Eukaryota; kingdom Metazoa; phylum Chordata; class Mammalia; order Rodentia; family Muridae; genus Apodemus; species Apodemus sylvaticus. The sequence continues at coordinate 143,339,348 of NC_067475.1, forward strand.
GTGGATATTAATTAGCCCAGTAGCCCTGAATACCCAAAGCACAAATCGCATATCAAATGACTCCCACAAAGAAGTATGGAGAGGTTCCTGATACTGGAAAGGATTGACCTAGCATTGGAGGGGAATATAAGGACAGAGAAAAAGGAGGGAGGTGATTGGAGAATGGATGGAGAGAGAAGGTTTATGGGACATATGGGGAGGGGGGATCCGGGAAAGGGGAAATCATTTGGAATGTAAACAAAGAATATAGAAAATAAAAAATATTAAAAAAATGAAGATAAATACTGGAATCAAAGGTTTTCTTTTTTAAGGCATAAAATAAAAATTATTGCAAGACAGCACAAAAATAATTTCTAATCTAAATAGCTATAGTAGTTTAAAATGCATGCATATATACATGTTATAACTATGGTTTGTTGACTCAGGTCAAATCCTTACACGGATGTAATGAGAGGCAAGGTGAACTCTCAGTGACAAAGGGAGAAAACACATCACAGCAACAAACACATTTTAATGCAGAAAAACTGTTCCTGCTAAATGAACTATTAAAATATTTGTCAGTTGAGTCAAACACAAATTTTAAAACTCCTCAGCATCTGTAGGACTCCTTTTTTTTTCCTTCTTTATATACCAGAGGTCGGGGTCAGCAGTACAGCTACACTGTATCACAACCAGGTGCTTGAAGGTTACACTTAAGCAATGCAGCCCGAGTTTAATCTAACATAAAGATGTTTTGCTCATTCTGGAAAGAATGTCAGAAATGATGCAAAGGAATAAATTAACATATTCATCCTGGCATAAATAAAAGCACAATGACTTAGTGTAGCAAGGAACTGGCAAGAAAAGGGAAGAATGTGTTATCTTTTAAAACAACAACACATCCAAAGGTCAGAGAGAAAGATCTTTTTCTCTGCTCCTGACTCCCCGTATTGAACATACAAAGGCAGAAGGCTAAGATATGGCTGGTCTATATTGCCAACATTTATATTACTCTTCAAAGAATTTTTTTTGTTGTTGCTACAAATAAAAGACTAAGGGGCAATATAGTCATCTGTCAGTACTTTCTGCTGGCGTAGGGGCATCGTTATTGGGGTTAGGCAAAGCTGGAATGTTAGCCAAGTCCAGAAGAGCTGGTTGTTTCTCTGCTGTCCAGGTTGCGGAAGCATCTGGCAGGGGAGTGTGCGGGCCCTGTTGAAGCAGTCTGCGAGGCTGGACAGGAGCGCCTGTGGGTAACTGCTTTGGAACTGTCCTGTATGCAGGTTCTAAGGAAATATCTGAACATTAGGTATATATTTGAAACGTTTAGCTCCATGGTCTTGGTAGTTGGTGGAGGGGTAGGGGGTGGGTCCCAGGACCAGGGAAGGAGGAATAGATTCCACCGTCAGGAATAGGCAGGGAAGGTGGGAATAAGGCTGCTGATTGACAGTACTTCTCTGGAGTCCATTTTTTCTGTTAGAGGTGGATTTGAGTGGATTCCCTGAAGCTTACAGGAAACTTTTTAAAGTTATAGCAGTAGCATATTGAAGGGAAGAAATGTGAGACATTTTCCTTCCTCCTATGTAAGTTACTTTCCTATCAACATTTACCAACCTCACAACACCTTCCTAGATTCTCAAGCACTTAGAAGCTTTCATATCCTTAGACCTTACATAAACTTTACATTGTATACCATTTCTTATCTATTCATCACAAGACACAGGTAGTTGACACTGGGACCTTCAGGGTTTGGACTTGCAGATGCCTGATTTTGGGGCATAGGTTAATTCAAAGCATTAGAACGAAATCCCAAAAGGAGCCAGGGGAATTATCATGGGAGGGGAGATAGAGGGGGAAGAAAAAAAGAGTGTGCACACAGAGAGAGGAGAGAAGAGATGAAAGTAGAGAGAGGGCAAGCGAAAAATGTCTGGATTGTATAGGGGGAAGGGCAGCTAAGGCGCTGGGCTGGAAAGCCCAGGGTTGGGGGCAGGGCGTGCCAGGTAGAGACTGAGGGATGCTGGGAGAATCTGGAAGTCAGGTCTGCTTTGATATGTGAAATATTCACTTCAGCCCCTTGTCCTGGAGTCTGAAACCAAACGCTTAACAGGGTCTAGAGGGATATGAATGTGTGTACATACATGTGTGTGCATGTGTCTGAATGTCTATTCCTTATCTACTGCAATCTGTTCTGAAAAATTTCCAACATTCTGAAAAATATTAATTTTAATCATATTTTATTTTAGTTTTTGTATCTATATTGCAGCATCATGCTTTTTCTTTAAAAAGTCTGTTTCTATTGTATAATTATTCTTCCTTTCTCATGTGTTTTTCTGCTTTTGAATGCTTGACTAATGGGAAGAACACTTTGCTGCATCCGGGGAAATCTTACATTATTTTATTGTTGAGTGTTTTATTTTGTTCTAAGTCAGGATTTCCATTTCTAATCAAGACTCCCTTTGACTCTACTAACCTCCTACCTGAGACTCCCAAATTTTGTCACAGCAGACATGAGTCATCGCGCTGGGGTCAATATTCTTGAATTTACATATGCACCTTCCCAAGGCTTTATTTTTAGTCTCTTATGGGAAGGAAGGTAAATAATTAGGATATCGTTCTGTCTTTGCTTTTAGGCATTGTTGGTGAGACCAACGGACCCTGTATTTAATTTTTGTTTTATTTAGCTCTTGAAAAGCATAGCACTGTGAAGACTTTATTAAAGGATTTATGAGTTATGAGGCGCGTCTCTGTGTGAGATCTCACTCTGGCACTCATGCCCCTTAGCCCCAGCGACTGCTCTTTTCTTTATGCCCACCAACACCCACTCCACAAGCCAAGGCCTTTTTCTTACAAGTTTCTCCCATGGTCATCACCTCAGCAGATCCCAGTCCCTGCTCTGTGGCTCAGAAATTCCTAAAGCCGTGGCTTGCAGGGTTACAGCTTCTGTTTGTTTTCACATAAATATCACTTTCCTTATGCTGAAACCCTTGTTATATGATTCTCTAATACGTTGTGTTTTGTTCAAGGAGAATTAAGCATAGATATATCTTCATCTTAAGCAAAATTACAATTTCTTTTTTTTGTATGAATTTGGAACAAAGTTATTGGACAAGGGAAGTGGTTAATAACAACAAAGTGGTCGATTTTCTGGGATCTAGCGAGATAAAGGGCAAACGAAGGATTTAAAGAAGTTAATAAACTATACAGAAAATAACCAATCTGGTTCCTATCTTAACTACTTACCAAGAACTATTCTCACAAGGAGTCTGAATAATCTGACCTCCTTTTCTTTTATAAGATACTAATGACTGACAAAATCAACCATTTTGCAATTTTGTAATTGTAAGTAAGAGAATGTTAGTGTATGCATGACCTATTGACTGCCAACACACTGCACTTCTAAATAAGTTTGGAACACCATGCTCCTGTAGTTAGAACACTGAGGGCTGGAGTAACATGAGTTGCAGGCAGTAGCTGGCCTTCAGACATGTCTGAACTGCTGCTGTCTCTGTTGTTGTGCTTCCTCTGCATGGAGACCCTGGTGGTATGAGTGTTTGCTATCCAATAGGAGGCAATGTGGTAACCAATCACAGTCTATATACAAGTGGTTGCTCACGTGCAATAAATGAGATGCTATTTCCTGACACTTTCTCCAGAGCAGTTTGTCTCTGTGCCCTTTACTGACCAGTGGACATCGATTGCTGTTTTGTTGAGGGACACCCCAGTAACAATGCCCTGAGCTTCTTTCATTGTTGGAATCCAGGAAAAAAGGAGGTGGAGGAGGAGGAGGAAGAGGAGGAAGAGGGAGAAGAGGAGGAGTGGGGAGGGGAAAGGAGAGGGGAGGGGGAGGAGGAGGAGAGAAAAAACTGAAGAGGTAATCATTCACTGAAGAACTGAAAGGTTGAGTGTGAGGGGCGCTCCTCATGTTCCTCTTGGCAGCGGCGCAGATTCGCTTTCTCAGCAATGATTGCTTCTTTCCCTTGACAAGCCTCTCCTTCCCAGTGATACATCTACTCCAGCCTTTCTCTGACAGAGATAGAAGAGGATGAAAGAGAGCATTAAACCTTTTATTCAGTTACGGCCATTGATATATTTTTATGCATAAGATCTAAAAAATAAAATTTTTTAAAAAGGTAGCTTGACATTTCAAAATGTACCATGTATGCAGAGTAAGAGAGTGTACGCTTCTCAGATCTTCCTTAAGGAGAATGGATATGTCTCAAGGACTCTTGTATTTTTCAGTGCTGGCTGATACCTGTTTTCTTACAATAGAGTGCATTAAAAAGGACAATAAAAAGTATAACTCCTGCTCTGACTGCACTTGCTATGCAGAGAGGGAATGAAACCACATCCTATCAAATGAATAGCAGGCACATCTTCAGTATCTGTTTATTGTTCCAAAATACTTTTTATATATCTACTAGGAGGAATTTGTGGTATGTGTGTAAGCCTCAAGTATCACTGTGACTGACAGGGTAGAAGATAAATTTCAGCACAAAAGAAGAAAGAGACACTTTGAATAATCTGTGATGAGGGAGAAGGAGAAAGCACTCTAATTGTGTTTATAGTAGCTTCCCTTCATCATTGTCTGCAGATAATGTCAAAACAAATAACTCGGATTGTTATAGATCTCCATGCCAGCAAACAGGCGCATCGAGGTCACATAATAATACCAGCAGGTTCTGTGTCTTGGGAGATGACCTAGAGCACTGGTTCTCAACCTTTTGGATTTGAATGACTTTTCACAGAGGTTCCTAAGACTATCTGCATATCAAACAATTATATAACCACATTGAAATTACTGCTATGAAGTAGCAGCAAAAAATAATTTTGTGGTTGGGAGTCACCGCAACATGAGGAATTATACTGAGAGATTCCAGCATTAGGAAGGTTTAGAAACAGTGTTTAGAAAAACAACCTTGGGGATATGTTGAAAACATTATACCAAAGTAGAAGTTTCGTGGAGTATACCTAGATCAGTAAACACTGATATTCAATGAGTTATGTGAATTAGTAAGTAATGTCATTCACATTTCTATACATTTGTTATAGTGATAGAAATCTGACTGTTGTAAAGAGGTCAGAACAAGTACACAATACATTTCTGGCCATGAGACTGTAACTTACAAAACAACCCCAAAATGTTCACTACTGGGAAAAAGACAGTCTAGGACAGTCTAGAACTTTAGCTGTATGGCTCATGATAGATTACCCAAGCTCCAGTAGATGGTGCCCTCCACCTACCTATGTATGGGGCACTAACTGGAGAGGAGGAGAAAGAGGGGGAGGGGGAGGAGGGCGAAGGAAGAAGAATGATATGACAAGAATTTGGGATAAATTTAAAATGATGAAAGGTGGTGTAGGGTGAAGGTCTGGAAGTAGCTAGAAAGAATGTGGGGAGTTGATAAGTCATATACATTGTGTTCACATAGAATAAATAAAAATGCATAAACCCTACATTATAGGTGAAGGTATTTAAAGAAAATTACATTTAACGCATCATTTTACCATTAAGAAAACAAAGACTTAGAGATGTTTAAAGTTCTCCGAGCTGCTTATTGCTGAGTGTACTATCAGAAGTACAAGTTTTATTCCCATGTTCTCATCTCTTTTTTTAAATTTCATTTGATATATTTTTTTATTTACATTTCGAATGATTTCCCCTTTTCTGGTCCCCCACTCCCCAAAAGTCACATAAGCCCCCTTCCCTACCCCTGTTCTCCCACCCACCCCTTCCCACTTCCCTGTTCTGGTTTTGCCCTATACTGATACACTGAGTCTTTCCAGAACCAGGGGCCACTCCTCTGTTCTTCTTGTACCTCATTTGATGTTTGGATTATGTTTTGGGTATTCCAGTTTTCCAGGCTAATATCCACTTATTAGTGAGTGCATACCATGATTGATCTTTTGAGACTGGGTTACCTCACTTAGTATGATGTTCTCCAGCTCCATCCATTTGTCTAAGAATTTCATGAATTCATTGTTTCTAATGGCTGAATAGTACTCCATTGTGTATATACACCACATTTTTTTGCATCCATTCTTCTGTTGTGGGATACCTGGGTTCTTTCCAGCTTCTGGCTATTATAAATAGGGCTGCTATGAACAGAGTAGAACATATATTCTTATTACATGCTGGGGAATCCTCTGGGTATATGCCCAGGAGTGGTATAGCAGGATCTTTTGGAAGTGACATGCCCAGTTTTCTGAGGAACTGCCAGACTGATTTCCAGAGTGGTTGTACCAATTTGCAACCCCACCAGCAGTGGAGGAGTGTTCCTCTTTCTCCACACCCTCTCCAACACCTGCTGTCTCCTGAGTTTTTAATCTTAGTCATTCTGACTGGTGTAAGGTGAAATCTCAGCATTCTTTTGATTTGCGTTTCCCTGATGACTAATGAAGTTGAGCATTTTTTTAAAGATGGTCTAGTGTGCAAGAAAGGAATGTGAAACTTATTGCTTTTTATAACAGTATGTTACATCAGCTTTTAATATTTTATGTGTTTCACTGCTTCATCAATATAGTAGATAAACTAATACATTCTTCCAAGAAGCCATATCAATACTGCTTTATACTTGTAATTTTGAGGTGGTCATATGGACAGCATGGGGTATATTTCGTGATGTTTTGCATTTTTGTTTCAAAAAAGAGATGAAATATAATTTTCATGAAAAAAGCACTGGCTGACAGGAAAGTTTTAGTTAGCCTGGAAATGTAATAGCCTGCATTATAAATAATATGCAAAGCTGGAGGATAGACACTCTCATATTTCAGGGGTTCTAAACAGTTGTCACCAAGTAACTTCAACAAGAGACTTCAGAGCTCATTACCTTATAGACTTGGCTAACCAGAATAAGGCTTGTTGATAGTGTATGTCGATCCATGTGAACCAGGAAGCCTTTCATTCATCCAAACTACTCCCCTTTGTGTGTGTGTGTGCCTGAGTGTGTATGTGTGCACATGTGATCTCATTTGTGGAGGGCAGATATTTACATTGAGTATCTTCCTTAATCACTTACCGCCTTATTTTGCTGAGACAGTGTCTCTCACTGAACCTGAAGTTTACAGACTTAGCTCAGCAGGCTGACTGGAAAGCTCCAGGGATCTGCCTACCTCAGCCTCCTCAGCACTGGTCTTAGATTGTGATGTCATGTCAAGTTTATCACATGAGTGCCGAGAATCCAAACTCAGGTCCTCACGGTTGCATGGCAGACACCTGTGGTCTGAGGCATCAGTTCAGCTCTCTTTAAGAGACCTACTGTCTCCTGTCTACACAAATGAAAACTCATCCATTCAGATACCCCAGAGACTCAGGATCATCACCACTCTGTCCCTGGCTTCTGAAGCTGCCTTGGAACACGATCGAACTCCTGAATAATTTCCACAACAAATATCAGCTGCCATCCTTTATGTATCTTACGTAGAATGTCTGTGTGCAACTTCGTGAAGTACCTGGAGCCTGTGGACCAAGAAAAGGAAAGGCTTGTGATCCTGATTAGCTCACAGTAAACCCTTTTTGTTGGAAAGTACACGCCATTTTCCCACATGTCTGAGGGCTCTTTCTGCCCTCCCTCCATGCAGAACTTAGGACACCTCTGTATCTGTCCTAAATTCTTTTCATAATTTTCCAGTATTTCCTCACTTTTGTTTTGTTTTTGTTTTTGTTTTTGTTTTTGTTTTTTTGAGGCAGGCTTTCTCTGTGTCGCCTTGGCTGTCCTGGAACTCACTCTGTAGACTAGGCTGGCCTTGAACTTGGAAATCTGCCTACCTCTTCCTCTCAAGTGCTGGGATTAAAGGCATGTGCCACTACCACTGCCTGGAATTTCCTCACTTTTAACTCATTTAAAACCAGTTTTATCTTATTCCAAACAAAGGAGTTTCGCCCTTTGCCCTGAAGTCTCTTGGATGCCCTGGAGACTTAAGTTAGTTTCATCAATGGTATCTTACTAAGCCAGCCAAGGAAAAGTATCTTTCTATAAATTCTGGAGCATATTTAAACTTACTAATTTATTTACCACTTCTTCATTTTTGAAGTAAATATGAGAAGTGCACAGAAGATTCAAATATTATCCCAGAAAAGAGCCTGGAATTACCAGGATGCAATTCTGCAGGAGATTCTGTGACTCACAATCAAGAGACCAAGAAAAATGATAATTTACAAGTGTCTCTCTGCCTTCCTAAGCAACATTAAAGCTGCAGTTTTGTTAAACTTACTGCACTTAGGAATGCTAATTCAAATAATAACAATAATGAGAACTTTATTTAACTTCACTGTCTTCTTGTGTTACAAAAGCTGTAGGTTCGAATCTCAGTTCCACCCTTGTTAGAGAGGAGCATGCTCATTACTGTCTGAATCTCAGTTATTCACATACAAATTGGATATATGGAAAATCACCTTTTATATTGTTGTAAGAACTGAAAGAGATACCCAACAGTGAATGCTCAGTTTAAGTTACTATGATGGTACATATTGGTACTTGGGTTGTATTAACTGTCTTCTTGTATTACGGTGTACCTATGTCAACTATCTTGATGTTTGGGAGAATAAATGCTGATTAAGGACTTTGAAGAAAATAAAGGTGTTGTTAAGGTACTTCTCTTATTTCAAGCATCCCAGAGATCCTCTGGGCAGATAGGAGTCGAGATATCACTTGTTCACCTTTGTAGACGCCCAGGGGGCCAGCAATTTTCAGGAACGAAAATTGACCCTCAGGTCTTTTAAATTTAGCTGTTTAAACTTAGTTCTTTTCCATATATCACTGTCCCTGGTGCCTCCATGGTGACTTTCCTCACATATTGAATTATCCTGATTCAGACTCTTTGCTGCAACCAAAGAGATCTTTTAACAACTTACACTTGTTCACCGGGATGGCCTTCCACTGGGCTGTAAGTGTGAGGTCAGCCTTTTTCATGGGACTTGTAGAGCCTTGCTCACAGGACTGATACTATCTTCCTCTTTCTCTGTCCACACCGCTTAGTGCTTCAGCCGTGCAGAAGGTCATGACTTGGCAGTTACACCAATCCTTTCTGCTGCATGTAAATTAAAAAACAAAACAAAACACCGTCTCTTTGTTTGCTGGCTCCTTTCACAGGTGTCTTCCTATAAATAGTTCATCTGTCATTCTCCTTTATGCCAATATGAAGTTGGTTGATTGCCCTCTAGTAGTCATTGCATTGTAAATCGCCTTTCTTTTGAAGCATGGGTCAGGTGGCCCTACTGTAGGAAGCTTTGGTGTGGAGGATGCACTACTATATGACTGCCTTTCCACTCATCTGTTCCAAGCAGACCTAGAGATTGGTGACAGCGTGGCGATGCTTAAACATTTGGTGGAGCTGATTCAACACTAGCAAGTGACAGTAGCAGGCAAGCTCTAGAGTACTGGTGCTTTTCTATATCTCATAGCGAAGAAGTTGGGCATGTGGTACAGAGAGAACATGTTAAAGACAAGGATAAAGATGTGGAGAGAAAGAAGCAACGCCGTAGTGATATAGAGCATGCATGGTCCTCAAAGACACAACGTAATTTATTGCCTGACCCTTTCCAGAAATATATCTGAGCATCTGAAGAGATAGTTCAGTGGATAAGAGCAGACGCAGCTCTTGTGGAGGACTGGAGTTCTATGTTTTCTGCACTCCACAGCAGACTGATTTTAGCTCCAGCTCCAGGGTGATCCAATGCTCTCGTCTTGCCTCTGTGGGTGTGGCAATCATGGGCACGAGCCCCTTCTCTCACACATGCACATAATTAAAAATGAAAATACAGTCTCTTCAAAAAAAAAAAAAGAAATGCATTCAAGACTCTGGGCCAAACAAATGAAACACTGACAATGTGTGGATTATAAAACTTGGCCTTTTCCAACAATCCAGGATTGTCTTACAACACATTCTAAATATCTTTAATTTTTTATTATAGGGGAAAAAATTTTGCCTGTTTATTCTCTCCTTTCATTCTCTCTCTCTCTCTCTCTCTCTCTCTCACTCTCTCTCTCTCTCTAAATGTCAATTTCCCTCACTGATTAAGAGCAATAATAAAATGATTTGATCTATATTGCCAGGTAACAGAGGCTTCTAGAAGTATTCATCATCTATGTGAGACAATTTCAAGAAGGCTGTCCTTGGATCTGCCAAGAGTAGAATAAGCTTGGCAGACTACAAAACAAAGTAGAAGGAAACCATAACTCCAAGCGAAAGCACCCTGGTAATTTTGAGTCTCTTTTCCTTTGAATCCCAAAATATTTTATACATCAACTGAGAGCCCATATGCAGAGGGGAATAGACAAAGCTTCCGTTCCTGTTGGCAGCACATCTACCACTGTTAGGAGGAAAGTGTAGTCTAGGTGGCTTTCAAAGGAGAAAAACATTTTTTGTTGTTTTTTAATATGTTTTCAAAGTTGTTATTTGAATAGCTGGCATTGTTAAGGTTTGTTACACAGCCAACCACGTGCTGTCTCATGTATTTTTTCTCTTAGCAACTACAGCTTCTTTCCCAGTATGAAGTCAAATAAAGACACTTATGCAAAGGTTGCCACTTTCCAGGTTTTCTTCCTACTTGGCAAATTTCTGCTTGTTTAGTGGTTGTCTAAACTATCTATTTGCAGGTAGGGTGATGAAAGGAAATATATCCTTATTGGTAATTGATAACTCCATTTGGAAAATGCATTGGCCTTGATGCTTTTTCAAAAATCATGTATCAATATTCTCATGTACATAACCCCTTTATGTCATGTTTTAATAGCCATTAGACCATAAATTATGAAGGTACTTTTTGTTAATTTTCTTTATGATGGTTATAAATTTACTTACATGAGTGATGTCAGTGGAAAACAATAACTCAAAGGTTTTATAGTGTGATTACTGAAAAGCGCTTGCTTTTGTTTACTGGCTGCTTATAGAAAGTCAATGTGCTTGAGTTTCGATTTTATTTTTCTCCTGATAAGCATTCGAGCCATAGACATCAACACGGGGAAATCATAACTGTAAAAGCTAGGTGGAGGGAATAATTGCAAACAGAAAGGAAGCAGACTTTAATGAGAACCATGTTAATTTGTTGGTTATTGTGTATAGAGTTAAAATATTGGTTGCCTATAGTCTTATTGCATATAATTAGCAAATATAAGCAAGTTAGAATCTGGCGTTCAATGTTTGTTTAAATTTTTATGTATCACTCAAAACAAATGATCTTTAATGGTATAACCTCAGGCTATTGTCGGTTCTTCTGACAGGTTTTTTTTTTAATAGAGAGTTGCAGAAAAGGCAGGATCAGTTACTGGTTTAATTCATAGTAGGAAGAAAAAGATATAGATCCACTATTCTGGAGCTGGGTTTCTATGATGGTGAATTTTAATGTCAATTTGCTACAAATTATAGTCATCTGAGCAGGAAGCCTCAACAGAAGGAAGCATTGTTGAGATTGCCTTAATTAATGTGGGAAGACCCACCTCATGAGTCAGCAAGGCAACACCTTCTAAAAGCAGCTCAGGAGAATGAATCATGACAGAAGAGTAACGTTAGGTTGTTAGCTTGACCTTCTGTTTTTACCCCATTGCTGACAGTGGATTCATCACTGGTATCAGATCCAGCATTTCCAGGCTCCCACTGTTGACTGAGCACCACAGGCTCTTCAGGAAATGCTTAAGTCTTTGGGCCAGATTTGGACTGCTGAGGGACATAGCCTGCATGGGCTACGTGCCCACTAGTCTCTCGGCATCTCTAGTGGGAGACACATCACTGACGAGGCACTTAGTGTCAAGGAATGGGCATGTGCAGGTAAGAGTGAATATGCATAACATATACACGTTCTTTTGACTCTGTTTCTCTACAGAACGCCAACTAGTGCAGCGTGCTTATTGGCTCAGATTATATCAGCATTTAATAATCCTCATCTACTTCTGTAATCATATTAATTTTGGGATAAGATATTTCATGAGAAACAAAGTCTGAACCTGCACTGGAAGCGTACACAGTTATAGCAGGGAGTACCAACTTATAAACATCAAAAACCAAACTTCAGAACCAGAAGAGAGAGGAAGTAAGGTTGCTTGGTGGATTCCTGATGAGCCTCATATTGGTAAATTACCAAATGAATGTGATAAACAGAGGAGAAGGAAAACATCATTGAGCCTTCCTTACAAGCACTTCGTGATGACTGAGATGACTCTACTCTCGGCTGTTGCTGCTGTCCAGTGCCTGGCCAGCTCACTAGATAAAGAGGAATAAAGTGTTGGCTGTACTCAGTTGTGCAAGATAGAGCTTGTAACCAGGGATCTCTTTATACATGTATCATGGATGTACTTATTAGCCATTTATTCCCAGAATTCAGTCAACAGTTGTTAGCAATGTGGTCTCCTGTCAGTTACGTAATTAGTAATGTTAATATTATCTTTCTTTGAATTTTATATTAAATGCTGACCAAAGCCTTATAGTTGACTTTACATTTAGTATTTCTAAAAACAATGTGATTAGTTGAACATGATTATCAATGTTTCATAGATTAAAACAAATAAGCAAAAAAACAAAAACTAAAACAGCATATTGGTTATGTAGGTCAAGATGCATTGTAAGGCATTGGTAAATGTAGGCATGGTAGTGAAAAACACTGATTAACTGACTTGTAGATGGACTTTGGGACATTTTATTTTTTTGCAATTTCATACATGAACATAGTGAATTTTGGTCATTTTCAAGCCCCAGTTACTGTCTCATTTTCCACCAAAGCCCTTCCTCTTCCTCCAAACTTTTATTTTACTGTGTAGTCTACTTTTCTGTCTCATTGAGTTTAGTTAAGGTTCCTGACATGGGCTTGAGTGGAAAGTTATTTACTGGAACCTCAAGAATGTTTCAGTGGCCACACCACTGGGGAAACTGCCAGCCCTTCCCAGAGCAACACCTAACAATTGCCCAAAGTCCTTCAATGAGAGATGAGATGTCATGAGCTCCTCCCCCACACAAGCTGAAGTGATAATCCTGTAGACTTGTGTAGATAACTACAGCTGTGATGAGGTTCTGAGTTCATTGACTGTGTATCCAGAGAATACCATTTCATAGCTTTCATCTCCAATCTATGGCTTTGACAATTTTCTTCATCTTTTTGAAGAAAGTCCCCTGAACTTGGAGCAGTGGTGACATATATTGGAAGACACACTTTTAGTCATAGAATTTAATACAGACAGAAACAATAATGCTTATTGTGCTTACAATTAACAGTTAACAGCTAACAGCAAGTAAGTCCAGACTCATATGTCAATAATTTGTATACAAACATATACACATGTCTGTTTAAAAATAAACTTATAAAGCTTTTGAGTTCTTTAGCCTGAGATTTTTTTTTGACTTGTGGAATTCAAAACATGCAATATTTCTCTGTTTATAAATTCATCTTAGATCTGTGTCAGAGCAGATAGAAGAGAATAGAAATGTGTTGCTGTAGACTAAGAAAGAGACTGTCAAACAACGGTTAAGTTGTGGGCATCAAATATTTGTTTGGTGGTTAGATTGTATTTTATATAATTAAATATGCTTGCCAATAGCCAGTGATTTCTATTTGACTCAGAAATATTTGTGTGATGTTGTTTTAGAGTTTTAAACTTGAATGTATTGCAAGCCTAGTTTTCCCTTTACTTTTCTCATGCATGCCCCCTGCACAGCTGCTCAGACATGTCTCCCGCATCTCATGCATCTTCTTGGCATGTAGTCATTTGTAGCCTTGAGTTTTAGGCCGGGCATCAGTGTGACCACTTTTATATTTCTCCTAGGCACTTTTTGCATGTCTCCTAGGCAGTTCCAGGACCTCAAAACCTATTTCTACATCTTCAACTGAGACTGAAATTCATATCTAAATTAGTTTCTTGTGAGTCCTGTAACACATCGCCACAATGATAGTTGCTTGAAAGAGTACAAATCCTTGTGTTTTCAGAAATAAGGTATCTGCAGTGAGTTGCTAAAATAGAAGTGCTGGAAGACTTATCAGCCTAGGGAACGGTCTGCTGTCTTCACCTGCTTCTGGAGGCCACTAATATTTCTTGTTTGAAGACAAACCTATTCCACATTTTACTTCTATCTGCCTCTCTGTAGAATGATTCTTCAGACACCCACTTTCTCACAAAAGGACTCTTACATTGGAACCACATGGAAAACCCAAAATAATTACTTCTCTTGAAGTTATTAACTGAATCAAACCTAAAATGCTTTGTACGCATGTAAAGTAATATAGTCGCAGGTTCTGGGGGTGAGAATGTTGGCATCTGGGGAAGCCATTATTCTGCCTGTCATTCAGTGGACTAGATGAGGTCATATGTCTCCAAAACCATGTAGCAACATGTGAAGCATAGCAGGCTTAAACACTTTGAAATGATATAAGAACTACTACTCTCAGTTGACCACATTAGACCACAGACTCGATCTGCCTTACTCATTCAAGTCCCTATTTCCTCGTTGCAAATGTTTGAAATAAATTAACTAAATATAAAAGTCAGTCTACTTTCTGTGGTAATGCCTTTTCTATCTCATTGCTCCTTGTATTCACCAATGACAACCACTTTAAAGTCACCGGGGTCCTGTGAATCATTTCGTCATCTTATATCTGCATTACATGCGCTTTAACAATTCCAGGGATGAGGTGAAATGAAAAACACATACTGTCTGGATCAAGGCATCTGGTCTTGCTTGGACAAAGTTTTCTGTTAGCTCATTAGAGTTCATGTAATGGAAACTTGATTTTCAGTCCAAGAGAGCAGAAAGACAGGAGCTGGTTAGGTCACAAGAGTTCTCTCAAGGGTAGATTAATGTAGTCATCGCAAGGGTTGATTCATTATTGCAAACATGGTATTGCTACAAATGGGGTTTAGCTCCCTCCCATTGCTCTTTCTCTCTTGAAGTTCTCTGGTTTCCTTGTGAGGATATATCATGACAGACCTCAGCAAACACACTTAGGTTTCTCAGGCTCAGAATGGTGAACCAAAGGCCAGTTCTTTCCAATTAGTTAGTCTTAGGAATTCTGGAATAGTGGTACAAAATGGATTAGGAAGAGACTTGAGTAGAAACTTCACCTATTTTTAAACATAGTACCTGAACAGTCATTTGTTCCTACCTGTCCAGACCCTTGGATGGATGCTGCCTCTCTGACATTTTTGGATCTACTCAGTTCTTGACCATAGGTGGCTTCAGTTCTTGACCAGATGGTGTGTAAAAGAAGATTAATGAGCCTCCACTTGCTGAAAAATGTTCCTGAAATAGGAGGAGGAACTTGAACTGGAAGATTTTGACAGTAGGAGTAGACAGTAGGAGGAACAGCATGCAAGTTAAGATATGAATTCTCTTCTGTCTTGAAGAGAGGCCATTTTCTGAACAAAAAAAACATTAAAAAATAGCAGGTTTCAGGTCTTAATCTTACAACATTTGCTTCAGGTAAATCTTGTAAAATGCCATTTCATTAATCTTTATTTTCATTATAGTAGAAAATCAGTGACACAGAAAAAACATTTTTGTTATTATAGAAACAAGTAAGATAATGAGATTTTAAAAAACAAAGCTCCAAGAAGTATATTTTTATTTATGTATTTCTAATTATGAAAATGAAATGATAGACATCTGTTCCTACTTTAAAAATTAAGATAAAACAGTTCCATGGAGCGTTTGTGGTCTATTGTGCTAATGAGCTCTTCATTCTCTGAATACTATAAATCTGAAAATCTTGAAACTCTGTCTAGATTCAGCACAACAACCTCAAGATTCATCTAATCATGTTCAATTAGCATAGGGGGAATTAGACATTACCCAATGTACTGGCACTACAAATATACTGATATAAGACTTTCCTGCAAGGAGCTTGTGTTCCAGCAAAGCATTCACATGTTATCTCAACACGTGCATAGTGGTCCTGACCATCAATAACACTCCCACATGTGAGTTCGACTCCTGCCCCAAGGAGCTTAGACTCAGCTAAGGGAAGACATGCATTGCTGTGTGCATGCGTGAGGAATAGGAGAGCATCAGTTGGAAGTGAGTGAGCAGCAGACAGGGAGCACTGGGATTGAATGGCATGGTTCAGTGCTCAGCCTAGAGCGTACCTGCCAATCATGCAAGTCCAGAAACTGACCATTCTCAATGCAGCAGCAGCCGATGATCAATCTTCAGTCAGCGACAACAGCTAAATCCTAGGCACACATGGACTAATCAAAGGCCACATTCCCTTTCCCCATCAGTTTTCTATTCCGGGATCAGCAATCATTTCCCAGCCTCACACAGAACTCCTTGTGGCTCTGTGCTTACTCAGACACAGGAGATATTACTTCTGACTTACCAGGGGGGCAAAGGGAGGCTTCTGCTGTTAGTACAGTGGCCAGAAAATGAAGAAGCTAGAATTCTTGTGTCAGCCGAGAATTCTGCAGCTGACACATGTAACTTCTTAGATGTGTGCATAAAGAAATTTTAGAGGAAGCTGATAAAGAAAAATATTGATTTTTTTTAAAAAAAATAGATGTTATTATTACTGACAGAAATGCCAGCTTCTGTCTTAGGGAGACATTTGAGCATAGTAAATACTTAGCAACAGATCTTACTTCTAGAGGCCTTGCTTCTTACCTGTGTAGATTGGCCTTGTGTGTGTGTGTGGGGGGGGGGGAGGGAAGCAGAAATATAAAGGTGCAAATTAAGTGGAAATTAAGTGGAAACAAAACAAAACATTGCTGTATGTTAGTGTGTATCTCATGCCTATTATCCTAACTTAGATAATGGTAAGATAATCCCATATGATGGGAAATAGAATGTGTTGACAAAAAGTAGCCTGAATTATTTTTCATGTCAGCACCTATCCTAACAACAGCAGTGCTATACACCTCTCAAAATGATTCTGATTCCAAGAAGAAGCCTTCTGTTTCTTTGTTTATATAAACTTTTGTCTTAATTGCGGAGTTAATGTTATTTCCCGTCGTAGCTATTAGCGTTAATCTCTGTGTACAATTTGCTTATGGCGATAAAGCTTGGCTGTCTAGAGACCAGGCATCCCCCAAACACAGGCTTCCGTCCAGATCTGAAGGCAACCAGAGAAAGTAAACACACACAGTCCCATCATCCCTGCCTCCCTCTCACCACACAGGCTTGTTTCCTGTAGTCATTGATGTAATGAACAAAGCAACTAGAGCCAGCTAGAGGGTTAAAGACCCTGCATTTAAGTAGCTGGTTTTCTCACAGGCAGAGAGAATAAACTCCAGATAAAATGAGATTTTTGTGGGTGCATGAAGAAAGGTAGCACATATTGAGTTAACAGTAAACCAAGAACAGAAATGAAAAAAACCAGAAAGAGGAAACAGAAAGTCAGGGACTTTTATTCCTTACCTGTTTTGGGGGATTGAAAGAAAAGGAAGAAGGGTGGATGTGGATCAGGGGATCTTAATTAAAGATACTGTAATAAGGTCAACTACTGAAGAATGTCTACAACAGAAGAGATCTAAAATAATGGAGATGAATGAGACCAATAGCAAAACCAAGAACTGTTGACTCAATGCAGGGGGAGATCACAGGATCAGTAACTACAGCTTAAGGCTACTGCTTTGTTAGCTGGGAAGGGCTGCAGGCCTGTCCTAATTGGTTATCTTCCGTTTGATTCTACATGACCTCTCATTACTGTTATTGAGTACTGTGCTTAATCCTTATCCTGCAACCTTGTGTAAATTCTTGACTCCTATTGCCTTCTTTCATCATTGTAAGTACCTGACAAAGCTGGCTTCTGCTTAAATCTGACCCTAGTAACACAAGGCTTATATGTAGAAACTGAATGAGGCCTGGCAAAACTGTTAGAAGAGCATGACATACTTGGTAAGATATAGTTTTAGGAAGCTGTGCTAAGAGGGGCAATGAGGAAAATTCTAAATCACACACTAGTTGAGAATCATCAAAGGACTTCATCTTCATACAAGTGAGGACCATGTCTCTGGTGTCAAGCTTCACCACAACATAATAGTATGCTTACACCATTATCAAATACTCTGTACCATATAACCTCAATTCCCTGGGAAAAAATAGAGCTAAAATGTTATTGCTGTAATCTTGAAATACACACCAAACAAAGGAAAAGTTGTATGCACATTTAAAACAGTATTTCTAAAAAGATGGCAACAAGGAGGCCCTTATATGGTAGGACACAGAAGAAATGTATAGTAGCACCCCATCTGATAGAACTGGTTGCAATCCACCCCTTCGTTAGATTCTCTAAGCTATCTTTGAAAACTAACATCCACTACAACTGGTTAACAATCAGACCAATTTCATGGAGTCAAATAGCATACTACCCTGGAATTTGCTTGCCAAATATTTAATTCATACTAGCTATTATTAATAATCAAGATAATATTTTATACAGATATCACTTTTTTGAAGAATCATTTGAAAGCTTTAGTTTAGGAGACTCTGAGTCCATGTAGGATAGCTTAGAGTACATGTGTTTCTTTCTCCAAAGTTCTACAGGCAATACTGAGGGCCAATCAAGGCAGTTTCAACTGTAGCCTTTCTGTGAACAGTGAGTTTCAAACTTCATTGAAGCCAAGATCACAATTTTGTCAAGATTGATTTTATAATATTTGTTTTCTAGGAGAAAATGTAAAGGTCTATCATGAACTCACGGAGAAGGCAAATGCATTAGTTTGGGTTCTCTAGAGTCACAGAATGTATGGGCAGTCTCTATATAGTTAGGGAATTTGTTGATGACTTACAGTCTATAGTCCAACTCCCCAAAAATGGGCAGCAGCAGCTGTGGATGGAAGTCCAAGGATCTAGCAGTTGCTCAGTCCCAGGAGGCAAGCAGGCAAGGAAGAGTGAGTAAATCTTCCTTCTTCCAATGTCCTTATATATATCTCTAGCAGAGGGTGTAGCCCAGATTAAAGGCATGGGCCTCCATGCCCTTAATCCCAGATGATCTTGAACTCGAGATCTCCTTGTCTTAATCTTCTGGAATTCATAACCACTATGCTTCAAGATCTCCATGCCAAGATCCAGGTCAGAAATGATTATCTCTGAGCCTCCAGATTAGGATCATAGGTGAGCCTTCCAATTCTATATTGTAGTTCATTCCAGATATAGTCAAGTTGACAACCAGGAATAGCCACTACAGCAAATGACTTCCATGAGAAAATGTTGTTCACAACATATGAGTTTGTGAAAATATTCTTTAGGTATTTAAACAACACAGAAAGCAAAGCTGTATTTTTTTAAACTCTCTAGAACTCATGACTCTAATACATAGTATTTCCTTTTTATTAATTAATTTATTTATAGTTTTGCACTCCATATTTTATTCCTCCCTATGCCACATCCCATACCTCCTCTCCACCCCAGTCTCCACGTGGCACACGTCATTTTGACCTGTACTGTACCAAAAGCTTGTGGAAACAAAAAAGTTCTGACTATTTGAGTTTGGAAACAGAGTTGTTACAATAATATAACTTGAAGTAGTGTGTGTGTACGTGTACACACACACACACACACACACACACACACACACACACACACACGCACACGCACGCGCGCGCGCAGTGTACTCTGAGCTTTTGTGAGACAGGACTTAGCTTAGAAGCTCCATTAAACTTTTATTGGTTAGAAATGGACCAAACTGCTCTGTTACAGCCAGAAAGTTTAACAAGCTGCCTTCTTCCAGTGAGGAAGAGTTACTGGGGCGTAGAGAGAGTCAGAAGTCACTGACTAAAGCAAATGCAGAGCAGAGAGGTCGCACACAGCCAGTAAGTGGCTGAGCCTGGCGTGTTTTAGAGCTTTTAGAAGGAGGGAGATTCTAAAATCCCAGAGTATGGACCCGGCGTGGCTGAACGTAGCAGAAGTGCCTCTGATAAGCTCCCAAGGGATGTGAACTTAAGGGAGCTCAACCCAGGAGCTCTGAGAAATCGCTTTCGTGATGTGAATACAGTGTAGTCATCATGGATGAATTCCTCAGATTTCAAAATAAATAAACAACTAAAAGAGTAAGCTTTTTTTGGTAGAAGCGATGTGAAATGTGGACGGGTCAGCAGATGGCAGCACTAGATGATGCGGAGAGGATGAGAAGCCAAAGAGCCAGAGCCAGTGCTTCTCTCGGCTTCTTGGTGAAGGCATCGCAGAGGTGCAGAGGAATGCACACACGAAGGGTAATTGTCATCGCCATTGTTTTTGAGATAGTATCTAATGTGACTGTGGTTGAGCTCACTGCGCACCCAAGCCTTCGCTTGAACTTCTGGTCCTCCTGACTGTAGACTTCCAGGGCTGGAATTAGAGGCGTGTTCCATTACACACCATTTTCTTACCAGCTGAGGATAGCTCCAGGCCTCTGTGGATAGAAAGCAAGCAGTCAGTCAGCGGAGTCTTATCACGCTATGCCAGAACTTACTCTCTAACATAGGTTGGCCTTAGATCACAGAGATCTGCCAACTACAGCCTCTCGCGGGGAATTACAGGGCTTGGCACATGTCAGGCAGGCTTGGGTTTTTGCTATGTTTTACAGTAAGATACAAAGTCACGGCCTTATTTCAGCATTTTCATACAGACGTGTCACTAGACTTTGTTCGAATTTGTTCACCTCCCCCAGATTACTTGCTTATTTTCCGAGATTGAAAATTCCGAACATGTCATGTGATTTCAGTAACCCACACATTCCGTTATTCTAAAATAACCCTTTGTTTCTTTATATCTTTCATATTTTATAGGATATAGGATGACAGAAATAATAATTGGAGAAAAAGAAAGAAACTGGCCAGATAAATACATTAAAGCGGTGTGTCTGGTTATAGAGACTAGTTTTCTTATCTCGTAATACAGAGGCAAAGAGGTGAGAAGGACAGTTACACTGAGTCTAGGAGGCTGCTGTCTTACATGGCGTATTTTGAATTATGCTGTTGATTGGCTTGTTTTTGAATGTCTCTTCAAAGCAGTGCTCTTTGGCTCTGAGGGTTTAAGTCGTAGCATGTAATCTTGATTGCTTAACACTGGACAAGCTATTGAGTAAAAATAGCCTGCACTTACAGATCTTTTCAATAAGTCTCAACATTGAATTATTACCTTGTGTTTGACATAGCAGTTAAATAATCTATCAGTTCACAAGTTGTAACCTGTTTAATAATGATATCAAAGTATCAGTTTCAGGAAGAGAAGGCCCCAGATGCTTTCATTTATTTTCCGTGGGGTAAAACACTAAGTGGGAGATGGCCTTTATGTTGGAGGGATGCCCAGGGAGAAATCTGGGGTGAATTTGGAGAAAAGTATGTCTGTCATCATACTGATATAAAGTGGTATCTTTGGAGAATGATCAAGGCTGTGATAGTTCAGAGTTGCTTCTATTTTTAAACATTCTGACGCAAGCATTTTAAATAATTAAGAATATTTTGTTTTCGTACTCATGAAAGAGCATATGTACTTAGATAAGCATGCTGATCGATGAGTTATATGGACATTAAGTCATTGCCAATAAAATTGCTAATAATTTAAAAAGAACATCAGTGAAAATTGGGCAAAAGGGAAGAAGAGAATTTTCAGAAGTATAAAATCAATGTCATGTAAAAGTATTAATATTTTTGTTTGATATCAAAATTTAACTTACCCATCAGAAGAAGTCACTTTATGCATTAAGAAGTCGTAATAAAGAGAGGGCCAGAGAATCTGATAACAAAGAGAGAAAAGTAAAGGTCCTTTCAGACTTAGACCTGGGGATTTCTTGAGTGTAGAGAAGGAGTTTTTCTTTTCTTTTTTCTTTTTTTAATTTGATATATTCTTTATTTGCATTTCAAATGATTTCTCCTTTCCTGGGTCCCCCCTCCCCGAAAGTCCCATAAGCCCTTTTCCCTCCCCCCTGTTCCCCAAGCCACCCCTTCCCGCTTCCCTGTCCTGATATTCCACTACACTGCTGCACTGAGCCTTTCCAGGACTAGGGGCCTCTCCTTCCTTCTTCTTGGGCATCATTTGATATGTGAATTGTGTCTTGGGTATTCCAAGCTTCTGGGCTAATATCCGCTTATCAGCGAGTGCATACCGTGAGTGTTCATTTGTCACTGGGTTATCTGTGAGTGTTCATTTGTCACTGGGTTATCTCACTTAGGATGACATTCTCCAGTTCCATCCATTTGTCTAAAAAATTCATGAATTCATTGTTTTTAATGGCTGAATAGTACTCCATTGTGTATATATACCACATTATCTGTATCCATTCCTCCATTGAGGGACATATGGGTTGTTTCCAACTTCTGGCTATTATAAATAGGGCTGCTATGAACATAGTGAAGCATATATCCTTATTACATGCTGGGGAATCCTCTGGGTATATGCCCAGGAGTGGTATAGCTGGGTCCTCCAGTAGTATCATGCCCAGTTTTCTGAGGAACCACCAGACTGATTTCCAGAGTGGTTGTACCAGCTTACAATCCCACCAGCAATGGAGGAGTGTTCCTCTTTCTCCACATCCTCACTAACACCTGCTGTCTCCTGAGATTTAATCTTAGCCATTCTGACTGGTATGAGGTGAAATCTCAGGGTTGTTTTGATTTGCCTTTCCCTGATGACTAAGGATGTTGAACATTTCTTTAGGTGTTTTTCAACCATTCGATATTCCTCAGGTGAAAATTCTTTGTTTAGCGCTGTCCTCATTTTTAATAGGGTTGTTTGGCTCTCTGGAGTCTACCTTCTTGAATTCTTTGTATATCTTGGATATAAGCGCACTGTGAGATGTAGGGTTGGCAAAGATCTTTTCCCAATTTGTTGGTTGACAGAGTTTTTCTATTCTACCCATGTGAGAGGTTCATCTTCAGCTGCATTGGGAGAAGGTAGAAAGGTGCCCTTCTGGTATATAATGATTTTCCTTCTGTAAGATGAGGGTCTAGATGGAGATCTATGCTTTCATCGATGAGTGATTGTCAGTTTTTCAGGATTGTATCCATGGTGAGAGAAGAGCCTCATCCTCCAAACTTGTTCATCATTTTTGTCATTGAAGTCCCTTAGAGGCCTGGATGGGAAGAGACAATGTATTCTTCTCATATCTTTGATTCTGAATATTTCTGTTCTCTTTCTCAAGTTCTGGTGCTACACATGGTCATTAAGTTAATATTACCACAAAACTGGACCAGATGATGCTGGCAGACTGCGGAGGTGGAGGGGCTGTATATCAAATTTCATACTATAGATTCAAATATTTCCCTCAAACTTAAATGCTCTCACAGCAGATTATGAATGATGTTCAATTAAATATCAGAGGACTTTCTCACTCCTCTGAACTGATACATACAATTAATAATAACCCTTCTGGTGCTTCTCATTTAAAAAACAAAAAGGAGTCTTCATCTATAATAACTGGTTTGGAGAAAATGTATTGCCATTGTTCCTGAGATCCAGACCAACTGTGTTTTCACACTTTCATTTAGGGATACCATATAGATCACTACTCATAATTAATAATTATTAATAAATATCATTTTACCAAAAATTTGTGAGCAGAATAAGTATATAGCCTATATATAATCAGGATAGCGGCTATGTGTTAGCCTGTGATTTCTCATATATTTTTTTAAATTATTCACCATTAATGTAACCTGCAAAAAAACTCAGTTCCCTTATCTGTAAGTGGGAATAGTACACAGTACCTCTACTGTCCTTATTTCATCATTGGAGGCCTAACAAATAAGATGCCTTAATACTCTGAAAGCTCTTAATGAATATTATTTATTGTTGTCATTTTTGTTATTGCTATATGTGTTTGAACAAATAATAAATGAAAAAATAAATGGAATAGATATTTATTTTTGCATTCAGTTTTTATATCTGGAGGAAAAGATCATGGTTAGGCTCAAGGAACCACCACTTTTATATAGTTTGGCCCATACCCACCAGGGTCACCATCATTTTACACCAGGGTCTTCATGCTTTCTTAGTTGTTTAACTTTTTGCTTCTGAGACAATATAGAATGAGAGCCAGTTAATGAAGGGAAGGTTTATTTTAATGCATTGCACAGGGGGTGCAGTCCACCCTGGAGTGGCGGTCGTGGCTGCTGGTACCTGAGGATCTGGTCCCATTGAATCTCAGGAAGAGATGACTGCTAGTGCTCAGCTTGCTTTCTCCTTTGTGTTCAAGCCAGGGACCCTGCCCACGACAGTGCTGTTTCAGGTGGGTTTTTTCCACCTCCACTAGCATAATCTAGAAGCTTCCTCACAAACATTCTCATGTTGTTACCATGATGGTTCTGAATCTCGGCAAGTTGACAATGGAGATTATCTGTTACAGTGCTTATCCGTCAAGGTGCATTTTGCTGCAGATTTAATAACTGATAAGTACTCAGGCATGTATGCAAATGCGTATATAATTGCTCTGTTCAGCATCGACCAATCCCTTCACACCTTGAGTATGCAGTGCATAGTACGTGAACACATGGGCATGGCTCATAGCTTTGTAGCTGATTCACTTCAGACATATTCAGTTTTCATTTATTCACTTTCTGTTCATTCATTTACAACATATTCCTGAAACATTTACCTCTGCAAACCCATGTACCATGTGGGCTGAAGAGGTAAACATGAAACAACAAACAACTTTCAAATGTGGTAGATGAGAAATTCATACATAAGATTATCCTGACTCAAATACTCTTGCCTGAAGGAGGATAATGGTAAAAGGGCCAGAAAAGATTGGAAGTCAGAGAACTGCTCCGATGTTACAGAAAAACGAATGCAGTTTCCTGGAGGAAAGGCTAGAAGACATGTTCAGAAACAGAATGCTCCGGAAAGAAACACGGGCATGGCTAAGGTAAGAAGATAGGGCTAGTGGGGTAAAAGGATCTTTCAGTTTGGCTTGAAGTTCAGTAGAAATCTGTTTTAATAATGACAATGACATTCTTTAGTCTGATTTACACCCCTGTATCCCTGCATGCAGCATCTATTTGGGAGTATATCCAGATAGAAAGGGCCATTTTTGAATTTCATTTTATTTTTGTGTATGGTCTTTTCCTGCACATATGGCTGGGCTTTTGTGTATGTTGTTTTCCCTGAATATATGTCTGTGTACCCCATCTGTGTCTGCCATCTGCAGAGACCGGAAGTGGGCATCGGATCACCAGGAACTGGAATTATAGACAGCTGTCAGCTACCATCTGGGTGCCGGGAATAAAACCCTGGTCCTCTGAAAGAACAGGCAGAACTTTTGCCTGCTGAGCCTTCTCTCAGGAACCATATTTGAGTGTTTCAATGCATTACAGGAGAAAAGAGACTGCTTAGTCCTCTCTGATAATGACATGTGACTCCCTAATAATGAAGCATCTCCGGGTGCGCATTACTTATCTGAGCCACTGTCAGATTACTATCAGTTTTCACGGCGCAAATGTTTCTGCCCATACACATTTCCTGGGGTAGTCCTGTACTGCAAGAATAAATAAAGTCTCAAGGTGAACAAAAATGGCAGTGATCCAACCTGGTCTAATAATCTAAGGGTTCTTCCTTAGGGATTTGGCCCGTGAGAACTTGGGCTTGAGGTGAGGTCCTTTTCATAATTATATTCCAAACACCAAGTTATCCTGACACATTATGACAGCTCTGGGGTAAGCACTAACTGCTTCTTCATGCTGTCAACTTGATGTGGACATTTAGCAACTGTTATTATTATTTTAGCTATCAAATAGAATTCTTATTTCTCTGAAACAGAGGAAACTAGAAAGAAACAAGAGATAGAGCAATTACCGCCAACTTGAATCCTAAGATGTTTAAATCATCTCTTGTTTCCTTTGCATTAAATATTTATATTGATTTCTTAATACTGTAAGGGACACTTAACACCTCTATTTATATATAAATGACTGGAAGAACACTTTTATACTTTCAACTGAAGTAGATTATTAAGGAATAGGCACTTGATATTGTATGAGAAAGTAGTTTGTTACTTTAATGTATTCCATAAATTAAAATTGAGCATACTTAAAATACAGTTACTCATTAAAAATAAGGAAATCCGCCCTGAACTAAAGCCTTCGCCCTTGTAAATTTAAGCCTGTCATGAAATGGAAAGCAGTTTCTTACCGAATCTTCTTGCCCTCTGGTTTCTAACTCTCTGCCACTCATTCTCTAAGTCTCATTGTCTTCACCCTTTCTGGACACACATCGGAGATTTACTTCCTGCTCTCAGGGGTTTGAATATCTCCCACTGCATACTTCCTTCAACGTGCTCAGTTCAGCTCTTCATTAAAAGTGCTACTTTGACCAGGCTGCCATCTTAGTTACAAGCCCAGCCTGTCTCTTTGTGGAGCAAAAGGATCTACATGTGCAGACATGCTTCATACAGTCCTTGATGCCAACTTGTCTGCTATGTCACTCGTTAACCCACGCTTCTAAAGCCAATGGGTACTAGGTTCCAACCACTTCCTTTCCAACCAGCCAAAGCAAGCTTTCCAACGAGAAGAGTGTTCTTCCTTTTCTCCCTTCTTCATCTTTGCACTCTTTGAACTGTGTGTGTCGTAGCTGGATATATGTGGCAACATTCTCTTGTTTTAATATTTTTATTAGACTACATTAATTGTACACAATAATGGATTCACCCCGACCTTCTCATGCACGTGTGTAATGTACTTGGTCAGATTCAGACCCTCTACTCTTGCTCTCTTTCACCCCCAACTCTTGCTGCTTCTTCCGTTTTCCAATTAATCCTCCTTCCACATTCATGACTGCACTTCAGGGAAATGACTCGATGAGTTGCATTGGGTTATTGTATTTTTTTCAACCTTCCGATTCAAGCCTCTTTGATAATCTGACTCAGCCTTGACTCTCCTGGATATCTATTGAACAGTTTAGGAATTCTCCTTAATGAACACACACTGGGTACCTGAAATGTGCAAAACATTTATTTATAAAGTTTCTTTTCACCAGATAATGTTCGTGAAGAAGTGCACATCAAGTGAACAAAGACTTGCTGGTAGGACACCATAATTTGTGTATTTTCAGCATCCTTTTATATCTTTTTCCCCAAATCAAATGTACTGGGAGAAAAGTGGGAATTCCCACCACATAACTCTCATGGGACCTAGAAAATTACTTCTTCATTCTTTCTGTGACCACACTGACACACATAGGAATGTCCTATCTTGGCCTCCACTTCATGAGAAACCTATGGGTTCATTGGCCTGGTATTGTAGTATATATTATGTGACCTGGCCTTGATGAATAAATTACCCCCGTTCTTAGACACAGAAAAGAATGTGTGAGGAAAGCAAGAGCATTTAGGATGTTTTCTACAGGTATTAAGACAGTCTTCCCTGGGTATATGTCCTCAAGGGTGCTCTGGAGTTTATGACAGGTGTCTTAATTCATATAGGAAGCACCTTTTCTGGAAATCCAGCTGAAGCAAGCTAAGGAGCACAGAGATGACTTTAGTTATTCCTCTGAATACAGTCACAACAAGAGCTCTATGAAACTTGAACCTCTCAGGTCAATCACCTGGGAGAAGATGACTCACTTTTGGGGCATGCTTCTTGTACTTCATTGTGGTTGAGGCCTGGGAGTCTGTCAGTTGCCACTGACAGAAAGAGATGGGTGCTGTTCAAGCAGTCTACATTTTATTGTGAAAGGAAAATAAACTTACGGAACATTTTGAGAAAGGCATTAATTTATTTTTATGGCTATCATCACGACAGAATTCACACTTCCCCACAATTCTTTTGTTTATTATTGCAGTAATTTCATAATTAGCTTCCTTGATTTGATTTTTTTCTTCTCTTATTGTTTGCAATCCACTGTACAATTGTGATCATACAACTTGAGTTTCTGAAGAATTAAGTCCAAATGTCATTGTTCGATATGCAAGTCTCCTCATTACCTGGCTCTTTTTACATACATGCTTTTTTTTTTTTTTTTTTTTTTTTTTTTTTTTTTTTTGGCATTCCTCTCCACACCTCCTTATGCTTCGGCTAAACTATTTGTCACTAAGAAGACATCTGATTCTTTGGTGAGGCAATCTGAGTCTTTGTGTGTGTCACTCTGCTGCTTAGATTGCTCTTCTCGGGGAAGATGTTTGCACTGTGCTTCGTGTCGTCTAGATGCGATCCTCCCTCAAAGTCTGCCAGCCTTCAAGTGGGGAGGAGACATGTATTAGAGGGCTTTTAATCTTGCAGGTCCAATACTAACTCCACAGAGAAACTCAAATGGTGGGTGATTAAGAACTCAGTTGCTAAATTACATTGTCCCAGAAACCTACTGGGTCCTGTAGGTAGAATTTAGATGCAACTGATATGGTAGAATGAATATAACGCTTCTAGGATTTAGATGTGAGTGACATGATCAAATAGGATCTAAGTATTTGCTAGTGTTCCACCATACACATTCATACACAGTTATTATATATATATATATATATATATATATATATATATGTGTGTGTGTGTGTGTGTGTGTGTGTGTGTGCGCGCGCATATGTATGTGTGTGTATATATATGTGTGTATATATATATATATATATATAATATATATATATTGTAAACACGATTTCAGGTTTGATAAATGCTTCTATAAGCTTCACATTTTATATAATTACCAAGAAGAGAATTTTAGAATGGAATGAAAAGAACATCACTTAGGTGCATGATTTAAAATAGCAAAAAAAACTCTGGGAAACGGGAGGAAAATGTAGAATTTAAGTCTTGTATAATAAAGTATCATTGGCTTTTTAAGTGGCAAGGTATCTTGGAGAATATCATCTCATTTTTTCTAAGTACATTTAGAGCTAATATATGCTCATTCTAAACATTATCTCAGACAAGTGAGGCACATGTCCTGTAATTATAGTTTTAATGCATTTAAAGTGAGATATGTATTTGAGAAATGATGCTTCAAGAATATCTGAACAGATTCATATGTTTTTATGCTCAGTTGCTGCCTAAGATAGAGACAGTCTGCAATACCATGTCCCTAAACTTGATATTCATCTCATTTTCCCTCCCTCTCTCCCTCTCTCCTTTTTCTCCTCCATCACACTTTACAGAACACCACTGTAAGGCATAGTCTAGGTTGTTAGCACCCAGAGGCTCACGAATCAACCTAAGAGTAGGCTTAATGATTTAACTGAATTAGACTTCTGACGCCAGAAAGAAACGAACAAAATCAGGTTATGGCAAATACGTCTAAGTCAAAACAGGAAGTTCCAGAGAGGAAGTGAGAAGAGTCCATTTGTGATAGTGAAGTCAACAACAATTGCTTTAAATGTGATACACTGAACAGAGCCCCACAGAAGTGGGGAGTGTCTTAGAACTGTCAGGAGAAGGACACGGGCCTGCACAGAAATAGGTTGGGAAGTATAAGGTGCACGGCCAGAGAGTATGTGGCATATTAAAAATAAATGTAGAGAAACAGAAACTCCAGAAGTTGGGCTGGAGGAATGCCAAGCTGCAGAATGCTCACTTGGTATGCATGAGTCCCTAGTTAAAGCAACAGCGCTAGAAAATCATTACAGATTTAATGATCATGCGCAGGATTGACTAGAAGTACATCTCGGTATGTGCAGATTAATACCCCTAAGAGAAAACACAAATCATGTGCGCCTGAGGGATATTTTTGCTGTTGTATTTTTGTAGGTAACATAGGTAGGAAAGAATAATCCAAGAAATCATTAGTACTATCCTAGGAAACCAATGAACTTAGGAAAAGTAGGATTTGGAAGAGCTACAGTGGAAAGAAAGCTAAATAAAGATGTGCTGGGTTGAAAACACATTGGGTTTTGGATCCTAGGAAATGTAAGTTGGAGGAGGATTTGACTTGGTTGGGGCCAGATACAGGGTGGATGGATTTAGATATGCTGTATATAGAGATTATACGGGCAGAAGAATGATGTTTGTGTGCCAACCACCTGGACTGTGGCCAAATTGATACTATACACTACTAGGCTAGTAATTCTAGAAATTTTCCTCTGCCTTACTAGCATTTCTAATATTATACCCTTTGCCCACCAACCAGGATGCTGCCAGGAAGCTGGTCAGGTGGTTGCCTTTATAATGTCACAATTTAACAGATTAATCACCTCTGTCTTTTACGTCTTCCAAGTAGAAATATGAGCTGTCATTGCCCTATAAACTCTTTCTCAGTATATTATTTATATTTAACCCATTTTAAGTAAAATGCATATAATTTACGATGAACACTGCAATAAAATTTCATCTCAGGGTAAGACTTTATTAATACTCTTTCTTCATAAGCTCTTTGGAAAGGGGAGAAATACTAATTTCCTGCTGTGAGTCTTCAAGACTTTTCCAAAGAATGAGTAATACTCATTGCTTTTTCTTTACTTTAGGAGAACATGTTATTTGATTTTCTTTGTATATGTAATTACTGGGGAGGGATTGAAATCTTCCCACTTAGTGACATTCTGGATTGAAAACACTAGTCCACACACGAGTACATTGAGGTGTCTCAGATGTACACTCAAGCCTTTCTTTTTCCCATATTTTAACTGGTCATTTCTGGGAAAAATGTTATCATCACAGCTATCTGACAATATGAACACACACAGAGATGCACACACGCACTTATAAAGAATATATATATATATATATATATATATATATATATATACTTCTTTAGAAACATCTGCCTTCACTCCACCATAAATAAATAAATAAATAAATAAATAAATAAATAAATAAAATTTCAAATCTAAGCTTTTGGAACCAATGATTTAAAAAAAATACCAGTGTTTTTATATATTTTATATAGAGACTTCCCTATAAATCTACAAGTAAGAAGATATGTTTGTGCAAATTTTACAGAGAATTTGTATGGTTCTTACTTTATTGAGACTTGCAGACAGCGTCTGACTTAATGACAGACTTTGTATTTGATAGATAGATAGATAGATAGATAGATAGATAGATAGATAGATAGATAGATTATATCACAATAAGAATAAAAGAAGAAATTAAAAAGGCTAGTCCTTGACTAGGATATCCAGAAGCCTATCTCTAAAATGATTATAGAACCTCCGAACCAGACAGCCCTATCCATCCCAGGCTCATAGCACATATAGATAGTGACAAATGTTGCCTGTCTGGCAATTCTGTTCTGTTAACCTTCTTGAGCTTTTCTTTTAAATTACTCATGAAAATGAGATATTTAGCATATAGATTGTAGTCTTGCAAAGAATAATGTAAAAATACAATAGGACTTATTTAAAAGTAATCTCAGCTTATTGATATCGAGTATTGGAAATAAACAATGTTCAAGTATTACATTTAGAGTTTAGCAGTGCAGTTACAAAGGGTGGCCACAGGATTAGGAGACAACTGATTATGCAGAACTTTATGGAAGTTACAAGGGACATCTTTATTGAATTGTCTTTATTTCTTTTTCTTAAGCTTAATGTTGTAATTACTGTGGTAGCTTCTTCCGTGATGCTACCTTTGCTTGTTTCTTTCAAAATGGGTTCTCTCTCATTAGTCTTAGCCAGGCTGGCCTTGAACTCAGAGAAGTCCTCCTGCCTCTGCCTCTTGAATGCTAGGACTGAACCGATTAAATTAAATGAAAGGTGTGCATCATGTGCCCCACATATTACAATATGTTAAGCGTGCCCCCTCCTGGAAGTTAAGGATTCAATGAAATAATGTTGCTGACATGAGAACACTTACTTGTTTTCAACTTTTTGAAAAGCTGCATAGAAATTTCAAAGGTTTCAAGTAGAATTAGAAAGAGTAGAGAAGGTAGACCAGTAGTCAAGTATCCCGGGCATAATTCAGAGTGAAGCCTTATCATCCTAGGCATAACTATAGGTTACTTCCTTGAAAGGAAAACAAACAAACAAAAAGCAAAGATGTACTAAATTGCCAAACTATGCAGAAGTAGCCCCAGGATCCTTCAAAGTGGGGAAAATATGTCATGATCAAGGTTGTTCTGAAAACCAGCTCAACTGGGACAGGGCCTCACATTTCCTATTGGTTAGTATTAATTAACAAATAGCAACAATTTAAATTTGGGACAATAGCCTTCACTAGGTTGCTACTTGGGGTACCCCCTTTCCTCTGAATTTTAGAGACTGAGACTGAGAAGAATGAGACAAACCCCGAGGT
Organism: Apodemus sylvaticus; assembly: GCF_947179515.1. Lineage (NCBI taxonomy): Eukaryota > Metazoa > Chordata > Mammalia > Rodentia > Muridae > Apodemus > Apodemus sylvaticus. The sequence goes on from NC_067475.1 coordinate 143,371,360, forward strand.
AGAAAAGAAAGCTATGTAGCTTGTGTGCCTTTTCTCACAGCTACTCTTGGGCATTCTTTTGGTTAAGATTGTTACAGGTGGCCCTCAGTTATTTCAGTGAGTCTCTTTGGTAGGTCCCGGTGGTTTCTCACTTCACGTTAAGAAAGATCACAGAGGCTAGTAGGCTGTAAGTAGGCACAGAGTGCACTGTTGTGCATCATCACACCCTTCACAAAGACACAAAAGCCAATAATGATTACTGTGGTGGATTTTTAAACATTGACTCTCCAGCAGTTAAGAATGTGTGCACAGCTGGAGAGGAGAGACTCATAGTACTAGATTTACAATGCTCCCACCAGTTCAGGGACCAGCCTGCTCCTACCCCAAGGGAATTTGAGGGGAGTCTGGTTGTCAGATACCTTCTGGGCCATGAGAACTTGTGAGACTCAGTGGTAAACTGCTGTCTCCAGGGCCAACCTTCCCTCTCACCAATCCTGCCCCGCTGGAAACATAGGACAAAGGCACCAAAGGATCAAGAAACTCAGCTTGCAGGAGGCCTCTAGCCCGCCCGCGTGCCCACGCACATTCAGTCACCACTCCAAGTGGCTTAGAAGACGTCACACGTGACGCCCTGGGCCCTTCACCCTTCCTGCAACCTCGGGCGAGCTTTGCGGGCAGTGTGGGCGCTGCGGGGCGTTGCGGACCTAGGAGGTTCGGCTAGCCGGGTGGAGGGACCAAAGAGGGCGGAACTTAGTAAAGGGAGGGGACCGCCAAAGGCACCTGGGCGGCCGCTATAAGGGGCTTCCACCCGACCTAGGGAAAGCAATGCTTTGCTATAAAGCTGGCGGGAGGAGTGGGCGTGAGAGGGTGAGCAGGACCGAAAGGCTGGAGGGTAGATCTAGTTGTATTGAGACTCCAGCTCCCGGCGAACCGGCCCAGAGAGAGGGAGAGAGAGCGCGCAGCAGAAGCTGATGTGTGTGCGCGCATGAGTGTGCGTGTGTGTGCGTGTCTACAGGTAGCAGCGGCAGCGGCAGCGGCGGGGACGCGAGCAGGGGACCCATCTGCAGCTACCTATCCGCCTAGGATTTTCCGAAGCGATTGCTCCTTTGGCTGATGGATCGGTGGTCCCCAGAAAAATCTCATCGTCTCAGTTTCTACTCTTCCTTTAGGCGTCTTCAGTTTCAAGTGTGTGTTTGGGGATAATTTCATCTTTTATTTTTTGTTCTTCTTCCTCCAAAGCTTCTCAGGAATTCTGCATATTGAAGCAGGTGCCTTCTGGCACGAAATCCTTGGATACATTTGCTGTGCCAAGTTTTGCTGCTCCAGCCCCCTCCCTCCTCCCGAGGCTTCTGGGGGTGCTTCTCTTTTGGATTTACATAAAAAAAAAGAACGTATCTATGTTTATATATCATTCGGATAGCTTATGATACGTGTGTCCCAAAGCCTGGTTTTCATCTTCTTCCCGACACAGCGAAATGCTCCGGAGCTGATGAACAGAGAGACCATTATTCACATTCTTTTCATCCTGGTTTTGAACAAGGGGAGGGAGAGTGAAGAACTGTTTAATGTTCGGCCATCATTAGGCTGCACGCTAGGCACCAAGAAGTATTTCTGGTTGCAGAGCAGGTACAACCGGGGCTTAGAGAGAAGGTAAGAGGGCTTCTTGAGTCCACCAGGCCCGGCGTTTACTTCAGTCAGGGACCGCTGATAACTTCCTGCTCCAGCCTCTCTCCCTCACCCTTTCCACCAACCCTACCCCACCCCTTTTCTCCCTCTCGCTCCAGCTTTTTCCAAATGCCCAGGGCCCAGGAGGAGGGTTTGGCGCTGGGAAAGATGGCTATGTTAAAGGTGTGATAGTCGGTTACAATTTAAATGTGTCTTGTATTCCCCCCACTTGATTGAGTTTCCCAATAACCCCTCTGTCTTTTAGCAGTCTTAAATGCATTCTTTCTTTTATACAACCAAAGTAACAACAACCACCAACCACTACCACCACAACAACAAAATGCCTTGTAGATCGATGTTTTAAACACATCTTGGTGCCAGCTCTTCACTACTATCTTCTGATGAAAATAAAAACAATAAAAAAAATTAATGAACTTTCATCAACTGGGTGGTTTCTTCAATCCTGGGCTTCATAGAATCTCCAAAATGCAGATAAGCATCAAGGAGGACAGTGGGCTTCAGCTCCTGCAAATTCCATTTGTGTCACAGGGAGGGCAAATCCTTAGAGTTAGAGAGAGGGAGCTAAGTCTAGCATAAGAAGACCTAAGCGGCCAGCGAGTTCTTTAAAACCCTCCTTTTACACTGTATCCGGTCCCCGATTAACTCCTGCTCTGGGGATGTGTTAACTGAACCGACCTTTTGATGGAGAAGTGGGCTCTTCTCTCTGTTCCTGGTCTTCATCCAGCCTCCTTCCTCCCCCTCTGCCTGTCTGGCCCTGGCACTTTGCAAATCGCCGGTTTTGCGCACCCTCGCGGTGGGCGTTCTCCACGTAGCATCCTGCCCCCTCGGTCCTTCTTCCAGCGCTGTGGCCGAGCACATGCATCTTTTTCGGGGGCTCGCTCGCGCACGCCCTCTCCCGCACCCCGCGGCTCCCCACCTGCCCCGGCTCGCCTTAGCCGCTCTTCTCCTCCCAGTGCATCCCTGACCCTGGCATCCCTTCATCCCGGCCTGAGCGCGTTCGAAGCGTCGGGACGCGGCTGAGGCGGCGGTGCCGAGCTGGTGTGGGAAGCCACGGCAGGAAAGGCGAACCCGAGTGGGTGGTGAGAGGCCAACCGAGTCCGTGGGAGCCAGGGAAGCCGAGAGGAGCGAGACAGTGATTGTGCGCTGTGCGCTGCCCCGGTCGGGGCGGACTCGTGCAGATGCTCCGAGTCTTTGGAGCGGCGCCCCAGCCTCTGCAGTGAGCCTGCCTGGGTGCGCCCTGGGACCCGTGCACCCAGATCCCGGAGGTCGGCGGAGAGGTACCCGAGAAAGGCAGTGATTCCGAGAGTCCACGGAGCGGAGACGCGGAGGCTGAGCGGATGGAGGAACAATGCCGCCTCCAGAAGCAAAGCCTTTCTTGAGCCTTGGCTGGAGTGTGGAGTCTGCTCTCTGCTCTGCTCTCTCCAGGCCTTGAGGCTACTTCTGGGCTTGGTTCTGCCTCTTAGTTTGACAGGAATTAGAAAGTTGCTCTTCTTCTCTGCAAGGTTTCCTTCGAAGTGGCTTTCCGATCTGCGTGCTGGTTCAAGTCAAGATGTCACTTTCTGGATCCCCCGCGAGGAGCGACTAATAGATTATGCATTGTTGGGCAATAAACTCTCCTGGAAAGAGAGGGTAGTCCACCCAAAGGTTTAAACGGGGTACGCCACTGACTCCTGCCTGCCTCAACACAATGCCTTGTGAGTAGAAATCATAATATAGCCACCTGCAGTAAATTTTAAATTATTTAGGATGAGGTTTTTGAACGAGGAATAATTTATTCCAGAGAAAGCAGTTAGGCTGTTATAGGAATGACGGAAATATGTCCCATATTTGATTCATTTGTGATTATTCTAATGAGCTCTGGCCTGTACCACTGCTTTTCTCTTTCTCCTCTCTCTTTTTCCTTCCATTTCTAGGGCCTTAGTGGCAGATGTAAGGCTGGGGATATGTGAATTTAGATAGTTAACCCTCTCTCTTTCTCTGTGCGTTTTAATAGAGTGTTGACATCCTAATTTCCCTCTTTTTATACTAAAACTACTGTAGACTATTTTGCTTAAGTAACTGGAAGTTTCATGCTATATTTGACATGACAGTGTCTTGATACATTTCTCGAAATTAATTATACTTGACTATTAATAGGATCGTATTTTTAAAAAAAGAAATGGCTTATAGAGGAGGTGTGTGTGTATGTGTGTGTGTATGTGTGTGTGCTTGAGTGCAAAATCTATAAAATTTCTGAGTGTTGCCACCTATTACAACCTACGGAGAGTGCCAGTTTTCTTTTGAAATGAGTTGAGCAGCGAAGACCATGTGTGTACTTAGAATATCTAATGCAAAATGCAAAAACCCATTAAGTTTACTGTGCCCTTGGCAGAGAATGCATCTCAGTCTCCTTGCACTGCCTAGTGATGGAGTGATTCACAGAGAATCTGGAAGTTAATCATTGCTCAGGCCTTCTGATGACAAGGAGTGATTAAAAGGAGAAACTGTTTTCTGTAAGCCTGCTCTTCTACGTGTAGCCTCTACAATCCTTCTAGCTAAAGGAGGAACTGTGATCTTTCAGAAGCAAGCTACCCAAGAGCTCCTGGGCTTTGGAGTAAGAAGAGCCTCTTTGGGGACCTCCCCTCACCCCCACCCTCAGTATTGTCTGTCAATATGTCTGTCAAATTTAATTTTTTTCCCCTGTGGCTTTATTTTGTGGAAATGTCCATTTTTATTTAGTGATAGCATATTGCCATATAAACGTGCTTGGGTTGTTTGTAGTTGAAACGGGGCTACACAAGAAGGTAGGCCTAGGATCTTCTCTGCTTGTTTCTGGTGGGGGAAGGGTTGCCTGTAAGTCTAGCTGACTCCTTGCAGGGTCAGATGACTCCCCTAAAAGACACACTGCTATCTCTTCCAACCCTAGTCTCTCAGTTTTTTATCCACTTTTAGCCTTTTCAAACAGTTATTCTGGGATAAGTCTTGCTCTTATGTCAATTTGCCTTAAGTTGCTACTTTAGCTTTTCAAAAATGAAATTAAAATTTAGGATTGTTGAGTAGCTACAACTATAGAACACAGGTATAAATCTTAAGATCTGCTCTTTAATTTGTTTATATTTGATGTTATTGACATTTTATGGGTCACTGGTTCTATCTATCTATCTATCTTTCTATCTATCTATCTATCTATCTATCTATCTATCTATCTATCCATCTATCTATCTATCTATCTACTATCTCATATAACTGGCATGCCTTTCTCTGAGTTTTCAAGTGTTAAATCAAATTTTGACATTTTTAGCAAAGCTTAGTCATGGATGTCTCTAGAGGGTCCCAACCCTACTAAAGTGAGTTACTTCGCAAATTACCTATGTGAAGGTAGTTTTTGTAAAGCAAATCACAGCTGGCATTAACAGTAAGACCAGAAATGTCAATAGATGAACAGGAGAATCTAATGTACTTTGTCATGCTCTGTCTTCCTTATGTGACATTTGATGACCAGTGTCAATCTATTAGATAATGGTCTCTTAGTTATATTTCAATCACTGGTAAGGAGAGCCACCAGACATGCTCTTTCTAAGACTTAAGGATATCAACATTGCCCAGTGGTTGGGGCAGCCTACCTACCAACATCCAAATTTCATGAGAATCAACACTTCACAAACTTTACATGGAAACTTCCTTTGCTGCTACTCCAAAATTCACCCTTCGGTCCAGTCACACGACTCTTATTATATGCATGCGTTAACTGTAGATCTAGCTCCCTATACAACCACTGCCCGGCATTTTAGCTCCCTATGGCTGTCTTTCTTTTCACCCCTTTCCTCCCTTTACCCTTCCTCTGACATGCTGCTGATTCCACAAGCAATTGCTGGAGGTCAGATCAGAAACCATACCTGATTTATCATTGCATTTAAAATTCTTAACCCCATGCCAGAACATAAAGCAGACCACACATGAATAACACATATTCTCCACAACTGGATTTCACCATGAAATAACTAATAGTCTAGCAGTGGATTAGGAAAGTTAGATTTATTTAAAAGTCATACAATAAGAAGTCAAAGACAGTCAACTGATACAACATTGAAGCAAACAATTAAGATTTTCCTATCATCTTTTGAACTTTGTTATCATGATCAGAAGATTGTTTCCATACCTACCATCTCACTTATGATTTCTGGTCCACCAAAAGGTGAGGGTGACAAAGATAAGGGAACACTTTATTTCAGAACACCCCAACCTTGACACTGCCATTATTTGGGACTGGTTAATTCTTCCTTCGTTGTGGGAAAGATTCTGGACATTGAAGATGTTTAGCAACATGCATGGCCTTTACCCACCTGTCCTGTACTCAGAAAGGATCTCAAGACATTGCCAAGAGTCCGTGTGAGAAACAATAACCCCACGTGGAAGCAGCATTGTCTGGAGTGGGAAGGGAGAATCGTTTCCTCCTCGCTCTTTTACTTTGTGTGCAAGTGCTAGTGAGGGCCAGTTCTGAAGTAACAAGTGGGCCTCTCTGAGCCTGGTATAAAGAAGGAAGATGGAGGGGAGAAGCACAGAGACTGAAGAGACCACACACGCCTGCTCTTTGGGCTGTGTGTGCAGTGTGTTGTTTTCCCATGAACTTGCATTTTCATATTACATCAGACCCTTGTCCGGGGCAACTCCTTGATATTTGATGTTGGCACAAATATATTTTGGTGTGTTTTTGATATTCTGAACAATATCAGAATCTTTGAGGAGGGAATGGACATGAGGTTGAAAACTAGTACTGCTTGCTGCAATCATAGAGTAAATAAGTGCATATAAGTCATTTAAAGAATGCAGAAAGGTGAAAAAGTCAAGGGCGTATGTTTTTCACGTGATAAATGTTGATGAATTAGCCACGACAATTGCTACACAATAGGGGGAAAGAAGAGAGAAGCTTTATTTCCATAACGCTTTCCTCCTTAGACATCTATGAAGCAAAGCAATAACGTTTACCATTTAGATTTACAAATGAGGAAGTGGTCAATTATGTGAAGAAGGTTAAGGGAAATAAAAATGTATATCTTGGATTTAATATTGCTTTCCAATGCTTACATTTTGCAAATTATCACATGTTGGTGATGATACTGGGTAAATTAATAGTTCTCTGGACAGACATGTTAGCATGAACAGAAATGAGACTTAACAGCTATGCTTCTTATTTGTTTATCTAATTATGGCAATAAAGATAACTTCAACATAATAAATCTGCTGTACAAAGACATATCAGGATTGCTATGGATGGCCAATCCACTTGTCCAATATTTTCTCTATTTATTTAAAATTATGCTCTATAAGTTTATCAGAAGCTAATTTGTGTTCAGCTTTGTTCAATGTAGAGATTTAAAATATGGTGATTCTTAGGTAGCTTGAAGTTTCGAAGTTCCCAGGTATCCAAGAACTGGAGACGTAGTTCAATGGTGGAGTACTTGGTGTGCCAAGCATGATGAATCTTTAAGTTCAACTACAAGTGCTCAGGGAAAGAAAGGAATAGGACAACAGGAAGGGCCCAGTGGAAAGCCTTTACAAATAAGACTGTTACTCAGTCAGTGATTCTGGAGGGGTGCTGAGTGAGGGTTGGCTAACTTAGCAATTTAATGTTAGGAGCTTAGTAGTGTGTCAGTTGACTGCGTATCCTGGGACCAATGTGGCTACTGCAGAAGCAATCAAACCTCTTTTTTATACATCCACACGTCAAGAAGAGGCAACAGTCTTTCTCTTGTAGAACTTCCTAATGTTATTAAGGACAGTTCTCCCAGGCATTGTCAGTTGAGTTCCCTTATGGTCAATGCAGGACAACTGAAGCACGCTCCACTCTTACCTAATAACTTATAGAAGGTAGGACTTTGCATTCTCATAAAGACTTGGTCTTGCCCTCTTGGGGCTGCAGGAGGGTCTGCTTTTTCTGTGGAAGAGAAGAGGAGGGAGCAGGAGCTGGCAAACAGGCTAACTAAGAGGGGTTCCTGCAGCAATCAAGCTCACTCTCTCCACTCTCTCATGAGCCAAAGTGCTTACATTAACACCGGAAAAAAATACGCAAAAAGTAATCAAACTATCTCTGGATCCATGGCCATAAGTTCAGATCATGTCCAGAGTTCAAGCTTCTAAAACAGAGTCCGTGCAATTTTCCTGTGATGTCGCACAGCTTTTCATGTTTGTTTGCTTTTAATAACATCTTGGAAAACTGAAAAAATGTATTTTGGATGGGAGAATGGTGAACACTAAGTTATAGTACATTGCACACATAAACTGGACATTTTACTTCTCTGGTGTAACTATATCAGGTCCTTAAATCAAAGCATGTCTTCCTTGTCAAATAAGTCATGTGTCCTCACCCCTGTTTCTTAAAAACCTGATTTAGAAACAGTCTCAGAAATGACTGATTCTTTGGTCAGTTGCTCTGTTAAAGAATGGATTTGTTTTATTTCTCTCCAAATGAAAAATCTAGTCTTTTTTTTATGTTTATGCAGAAGATCCTTGGGTTTAAAAATTTAAAGTTTACTGAACATATTCAAAACTAGTTTAGGGAAATTTTTATATATCCACAGATATTTGAAAAAATGTAGGAAATAATTTTCTCAAAGCACACAATGTCTGGATAATTTCATGGAGATTGTGCACATGATGTCTAGATAATTTCATGGAGATTACAATGTATTGAGCTCATACATACTCTGTTATCCTCTTGCATCTCTTTCCCACGCTCATTACCCTCCCATTTTCATGCCTTGTTTATACTGAGTGAGTGGGTTCTACTGGGGTCATCTATTCAAGTTTACGTGAATTGTTGGCTGGAGCAGAGGTGAGTTCCCAGAGTTTCCACCTTTAAAGGAAAGTTCTGCCTTGAACTCTTCAGGCAACTATGAAACTGGGGAAGGTCTACTTTTAGATCCCGTGGGCTTCTCTCAAACATCATCTTTTGCCTTAAAAACATGAAAAAAACATTGTTTTTCCTTCTAACCTCATTTCAAGAGAACTCAGAGAAAGCCCATGTTTCACTGGAAAAGGTGTCCTTAGCCACCCCACTTCACTCTATTTTATTATGAAAATGAAAAGATTGAGCTTTAACTTAGAGTCAAGGTAATGTTTGGAGAAATCTGTGTAGGCTGTTTTCAATTGTTTGGGGGGAAAGGAGAAATAATGAAGTAAATGTAAATATATAAATGTGATTGTTAACAAGTATCATGCATTAATTGCCCCCCTGAATGTATATGTGTTTGGAAATTATTTAAGTTAGGTGCAATAGCTGCTATATTTAGAATGTGAGAGTAAGAGAAGAAGAGAGATTGCAATGGTGTTTGAGTTATTTTAAGAGGAATATATGTTAAAGTTTGTAGACAGATGGGAAACCAAGATGGAATACATGGAAGTACAAATAAATAAACTGACTTTATACCTTGCTTTATATCACACACACACACAGACACACACACACACACACACACACACACACACACACACACTTTAACAGTTTGTTTTCTAGATTGGGAACATCAGTAGCATCATTCCTACCCAGTAATTTTCACCAAATCTACAATGTACAGGAACCATGAGTCTCAAGAAGGCTGGAGCTGGTACCACTCACAGTACTAAAGTGGATTTTGTTATGGATGTTGGCGGTCTCCTCAGTTTACCTTCAGTGTGTTACAACATTTTTCAGAGTATGCCATAATTCTGGTGCAAATGTTCTATTTCTGGGCTCCATGCCTAGAGCAGTTTCCACCAGAGCCATCACCTCTGAACTGAGCCCCCCTGCCTCCAAGGGAACTGGTTATGAATCAAATGTAAGATGATAATTAGTCACTCCATCTGTGTTTAGGATTGGGAACAGATGCTTTCCCCCTTTGCTTTAATGGAAAGTGTGTTTGAAAGTAGCAGCATTGTGAAATAGAGTTTTAAGCAGACCCACATGTTGGTGGACATGTTGGTGGTATACTGCATATCAGAGGACTGAAGCATGATGTTTAAGCCTTTACCTGGCCCTTTCTCATTGCAATCTGTGTAGTCGCTCCCAGATCAACAAACCCACAGTAAGATAATTATGATTAATTGCATGAGCCTAAGGTAGGACCAGCTTCTGCAGTTTCTTCTAGGTCATACAATGTTTAATACTATTTAATAGAGCAAATTTCACTAAAACTAGAGTCCATTATAGGGTATGTCTTTTTTTTCCCTAAATAACAGATAAAGAAGAAATTACCTCATTTAATAATTCTATAATGCTTTTCTCCCACTTAAAAATTTAATATCGTACTTCTCTAAAATTGTAAAGTTTCATTTCTCTAAAGAGAAATTTAAACTCACATATATGAGTTTAAATATATAAATGTATTTAAATATATTTTATACCAATCTTGCATATGTGAAAGGCAAACTACTATTTAAAAAACCTATTAGACTATGGATTCAGATGCTTTATTCTATTTGGAAGCTCATTCTTTGAAGTCATTTTGACTTAGACATCATTTTCGTATTTACCTTTCCAATAGGGTCTGTGTTTGCAATTCACCATTTCTTAAAGAAGGCTACCTAATTTTCCCAGGACTTCATTTCAATCACTTGATACATTCTAAAAGAGCTGCTGCTGCTGATTTGTTGATCTTATTAAAGTAGAACTGTGGGTGATTTTCAGAATGCGACTAGGACTCATATCGTGGCCGAATTGACCTAACGTTTTAGGATTGGCCGTGATCTGGTCATTCAAAACGGGTTGTCCACAGTTTTCACATACGTACTATAGGGCGGCTAGAAGTGCTCTGCTACATAACCAGCTCTGGACATAAATAACTAAATGGTGCATCCTGGATTCAGACACACCGAAGGGCATTAAGGAGCCCGGCAGCCAGTGAAGGAGAGAAACTTTACTGCTTCTCATAGCTTCGCCTCTAAAACATGACAGTGCAATGCTGATCATTACACAAGTTTTTCTATTTATCTCCAAACATTTAGATAAGAGATTACAACCGTCCTCCTAGGAAGCGCAATTAGAACGTAATTCATCTCTTATCATACTCACCCTTCATTATGCGATACCGGAAATGGAGCAAGTTTTCTGCTAGTGCACAAAAAGGAAATAAGAAACTAGACCCGGAAGCAGGAGAGACATGTGTGAAAATCGAATATCGAATTGGGAGACTCGAATATCGGTTATATATTCTCTTAGTATGCCTTTGCTGGCAGTGTTTAAAATGTTCATGTATGTATCTTAGTCCTATATTTTATATGTGTGTTTGTATGGGAGTGAGTGCCCCTCCCGGGACTCCAGAGAGTAACCATGAGAGGGGAACTACTAGAAGTGGGGTGTATCACAGCGCACATGTGGACTATGGCCAAAGGGGGAACACTGGGTCTCAAGAGTGTATGTGGTGATGAGGGAGGGGAGGGGGAGAGAGAGAGAAGAGGAAAGGTTAACCAGAGTCAAATATTCGTAAAATCACCAACCATAAGTAACCTTGTTTCTTTGCAGGATTATTTATACTAAAATATAAATAATATAATTAATTAAATTATTATTATAAATAATTAATATATTAAATAAATTGAAAGTAATTAATTAAATTAATTACTTTTTCTGGCTCTGAAAGTCGTTTCTTTGGGATGATGAAATAAGCAAAACCTGTTTATAATAAATGTATTATATTTAAAGCTTCTATGTTATATACATATAGTAGTAGAGAGATGCTGCTTTAAAATGATACAATTAAGATATATTAATATGTACCATATAACTTTACTGTTTATTACTTATTTTACCTTTAAAAAGTTACAAGCCAATTTAGGTTTACACATACATATACCATTTTCTTTCTCTCCCTTTTCTTTCTTCCAGTAGTGGGGATTGAACCTAGGTCCCTGTGCTTGCTAGGCAGATGCTCTGCCACTGAGCTACAGTCCCAGAATTGCTTTGTTTTTGAAAACAACTCTAAGTTGATGCAGAAGATTCCACAGAGCAGAGTTAGAATGCAGATATACCTCTCCTCCTCAGATGTACCAACTTAGAAAGATGGGTGAATAATTTAAAGCCAAATCTAGGATGCAAAGGTGGGCAGAGGCGAGAAGAAAATTCATTTTCCATCAAGAACAAAAGAAAAGTCACAAAGAAATTAACTATCACTATATATAAATGTTCTGCTTTAAAGGGAGTAATCGGTAAAAGGGAGTGAGAGAAAATTGGCAGGTTAAAAAAAAATGAAATTTCCCTTTTTAAAATTTTATCATTACTCAACCACACTGCAATGCTTTTTTTAAAAGTGAGTAAAAAGGAGAGGAGTCTTTGGTTAGCTCAGTCAGAGGCTCCTATTTGTGGATATACCTTGACAGTTCTTACTGTGCAGGCCCACAGACAACCGGGTTTCTTCTTTCTATTATATTTGAAAGTTGCCACTGCTCTTAAGAGGCCCAGACGCTGGGCACTTGCTTTCTGATGAATAACAAGTTCTTCAGGCGGGAGCCACTCACCTTCTCGGGGCCTCAGTCACAACAGAGGAAGTACTGACCTGTCATTTGTCTTGCGGAAAAAGTGAGTTCATTTACAGAGCATGAAGATGATTATTTTTCCTTTTTTTCCCCCCTGGACTAGGTATTCCTATAGTGCCCTTTAGTACAATAAAAATACTAGGGAGCATAAGGAATAGATTTGATATTGCTGAAAATAAGATTTCACTGAATTATTAATTGTACACCCTTAAAGCTCTACTTTAGCCATTTTCTCTATATGGATGTTATTGAAGATAATAGGTCTAAAGATGGAGAGTTTTATTTAATAGTTTAAAATCTCAGACACTAGATATGGTCTTAAGATTGTATTCACATAGCAAATCACTTTTTTTTTTTTTTTTGTTATAACCGAGAAGACAAATCACAATTTTGGCTTCAGGGAGTCTGTAAGTCATTGTAATAATAAATAATTAGTTTTTAAAATTGTAAATTTCCAACAGCATTTTTTTTATTTTTAGCTAAAAGGCTCAAAGAGTCAATTTTTAAAAATTCTTTCAGGTTACATCCTGATTGCTGTCCACTTCAGGTCCTACCCTTACATGGTTCCTTCCCTTGTCTCCTCTTCTCTTCCGTGCCCAGACGGCAGCCCAGTCAAGGGAATTTATTCCACAGACAGGCAACAGCTTTAGGGCTCCCGCTCCAGTTGTTAGGGAGCCCACATGAAAAGCGAGCTGCACTTCTGCTACATATGTGAGGCGGGTGGGGGTAGCTCCAGCCTGTGTATGCTCTTTGGTTGGTGGGTCAGACTCTGAGCACCCCCAAGGGTCCGGATTAGTTGACTCTTTGGTCTCCCTGTGGAGTCCTATCCCCTTTGGGGCCCTCAATTTTCGCCCCTCCAACTTTTCCATAAGAGTCCTTGAGCTCCAAGCAGGGCTTGGCTGTGGGTCTCTGTCCCTATTTCAGTCAGCTGCTGGATGAAGCCTCTCAGAGGACAGTTATGATAGCATAACAGAATGTCATCAACAGAATCAGGAACTGATGCTTGCCAATGGTAGGGTCTCAAATTAGGCAGGTTATGGGTTGCCCATGCCCTCAGTCTCTGCTCCATCCCCTGCCTCTGCATTTGTTGTAGACAAGATAAATTTTGGGTCAAAAATTTGGGGTCAGTTATTACTCCAATGGGGCTCCTGCCTGGTTACAAGAGGTGACCCCAAAGTGTCATTTTTTTTAAAGGGGAACTTTCTTAGTTTACGTGTTGCAAAATTAAGGCCCAGAGAAAAATAACTTGGTTAGGTAGTAGAGCAATGGAGTTGGACTTAATGATATTGACCTGCATATAATTATTATACACACTAATTTTATAGGCAAGAGACCCAAGCACCAAACATTTTACATTTTAATTGATATAATGCTTACAATTAGTTGTGTTGACAATGATTTTCAGAACTAAAAAAGGAGTTAGGAGTTATGTTTTTAGGAAGACCTAGGAAAGATGTAACTTAAAGGAGATTGAGTATACAGAAATAGTGAATGGGAGTGGGGTGTGGGGAGGTGTCAGAGACAACATCAGAGTCTATGTGGAATCCCTGGAAGAAGGGAGCTCAGCTGAGGTATTGACTGCATCCATTAGTCTGTGTCTCTGTCTGTGGATAGCCAAACCCACGGTGGAACTATCCCTAGGCGGGTGGACCAGAGCAGTATAAGAAAGGTGCCAAACAAGAACTTGGGAAGCAAGACAGGAAGTAGCCTTCCTTCGTATTCTCTGCTTAATTTCTTGCTTCCAGGTATTTGCTTTGAGTTCCTACCTTGGCTTCCCTTGATGATGAATGGCAAACCTGTAAGCTAAACAAACCCTGTCTTCTATAAGCCAGTTTTTTGACAGTGTTTTCTCACAGCAACAGAAACAGAACTACTTTACCCACAATTCCGTACACTATGATTTTGCCTATGTTTTCCTGCCGCTTACTCTGCCCTTAGCCATTATGAGAGCAATCCCGCATCCAAGTACTCTGCAAAACCAAATCCTTCAGTTAATCCTCTCCTATCTTCTGATTGCAAGATGTTTATAAGCAAAATCTTCTATTTGCTTAAAAGCGAGAGGTTTTGTTGGGTGAAAATTTGCCTTTTAAGGCCCAATGATGATATTTGCCATTTTTTTTAGAAAATGTCACCTTTACATAGATCTATGAAACACAATGTCAAGTGAGATACATACTTTTGTTTCTCCTAAATTGCACATAAAATCAGCGTGTCCCCCTTGATTCAGTATTAATCCACTCTGTGAAGACAGTGGCTCATTCTGGGGGCGGGTAATCAGAATAACCTGTCCCTGGGGATCAGGAAGGGAATCATCTGGAAGACTGTGAGCATGAACATAATTTGCTTTGATACTACCGGTCAGAGAGACTTAAATAGTTCAAGTATTTATTTTCAAATGCTCTTGCCTGGTCTTGTCTTCTCTAAAACGCCAAAGAGCTGTGGGGCATCGGAGAGCAGCAATGTGACTGGTGGGCATGGTCTCTGCGGTACACATCAGAGAAAGGGGAAGAGTCAGGTGCACCTCCTGAGAGTAAGCTGCGCTATCACTGTAAATGCAGGGGCAGTGGAGGCAGCGAGGCAGACTTTAAGATAGCACCACACTGCTTCTTTCCCATGCTGCTCCAAAACCTTTAAGCAGTAACTTCTTGTGGATAGCCCTGGGTTTGTATTTTGATGCTAATTCCACTCCTCAGAGGGGCTGCAGATGAGGAATCTGCCTTGTGAACCTTCTTCCCACCTTAACTTTTCAATTAAAGGCTTGAGCCAATGATTGGGCAGGATGAAGTGGGAGGAGCTGAGAGCCTAGGGGAGGAGCAAAGGGGAAAACCAGGAGGGGGAGGAGCTAAGGAGATCAACGGAGAGGCGGGAGAGAGAGAGTAGTGTAGTGGGAGATCTGCCCAATCTAGGTTTATAGCTTGTTTTGATTGAATTGAACTTTCTTTTACCAAGGAATTGGGTTGGAAACAAAGTAGCAACAGTAACACACCTGTATCTTCTTAAACGCAGATGCATCCAGCTATTTACCAGAGTTTATTGAAAGTTCCAGGTGACCACTCGCATGTGAAAGGGGCAACAAGCATAGGAAAATTATTCCTATTCTCATAGATGAGTTTGGAAATGTGCAGGTCACATGGGAAATGATGCCTTATCTATCCTTTGGTTTATACTTTGTGCATTTTGTTATGGGAATTATTTCTTACTCTTGTTTTCTTGCTTCCCAGTCCCTGTAGCCAGCAAAGGATCTCTGACACATGACATTATTCTCTACCTAAAACAAGAATCCTAATTCGAAATGCTTTGCTTTATCCTTTGACTATTGGAGAAACCTCAGCACAAGCATCCGAAGCAGAGAGTACAGCACAAAAAAGTTCGCACAAACATTTCCTTTCCCCAAGCTATGGATAATTTAAGAAGCATGGAATAGATAGATGCTTGATTGGGAAGGTCAGTTTCAACAGAGGCCATTTCCAGAGATATCAAGCCTAAGTCCAAGCCCTGTAGTTTCTAGAAGAATCGCTTCACAAACCTAGACAGGGTCCAAAGCAGAATCCCAGGAGAAGACTGGCGATGGAGCAATCAGGGCGTGAGAAATAAGACTGAAAAAAATGAGCAAGGTTAAGAGAAAACAAGCTCGCTCTGCTGCTCTGTGTAACTCTGTAGGCGGCACTGCTGTCCGGTGGGGAATGCGATGCAGGAGTCTATGCAGTGCTCAACTTTCTTAGCTCTACATTAGAATCCATAATGCCAACCCCACAGGGCTCCGATGGAAAGCAATGAAATTGGGAATTGTAAAACTAATTCACAGGCGTTCACATCGGTATGATTCCCCTCTTCGTGTGTAACCGAATCACAGTCTGCTCATGTATCAACAGCCATTTATCTATGTATTTTCAAACGGGCTCTTACTATGCTGCTCAGGCTGGTCTTGAACTCCTGGATTCAAGAGAGTCTCTTGTCCATGTTTGTTATGTGATCTCTGTATATATACCAGTCAGGTACAGTGCCAGGCACAGAGGAGAAAGCGAAAATAAGAGAAGAGTGCAATGTTGTCTGAAATTGCTGTTTCATTTCCTCTTCCTCCTCTTTCTCTTCTTCCTCTCCCTTTCCTCCTCCTCTTCTTCCTCTACCTCCTCCTCCTCTCCTTCTTCCTCCTCCTTTTCCTCCTCTTCTTCCTCTTGTTTTCTTCCTTTTGCCCAGAACTCTCTGAAATCTCGTGCTTTGCCTACCCAGTGCTTTGCCTAATGCATGGGAAGATACGGCTGTCGTCGTTTCACTTACACCTAGGAAGAGAGATGGAGCATTTAGAAATGGTGAAATTGGCAGCTTTAAAAAAAATTGAGAACTCTGTGAGCATTAAAATGTGAAAATATTTGAGTCATAGACTTGCTAGGGAGTGTTTAATAGACGCCTTTTTGAAGATCTTTAAACTAAGCCACGTCATTTTCTATACATGCATGAATCCCTTAATTATAAATTGACTTTTATTATAAATAAATCATGTCCCTTCAATGTTTAATCATGCATTGAAAAAATAAGTTCATTCTGTCTTTTTTTGCATTTCAATTCTGATTTTCAAACTGGCATTTTCTCTGTGCAAAAAAAAAAAAATTGCATTAAGCTAATGTTTATGCTTGCACATAATCCCACTCTTTCAAGGCAACACTTAAAATATTCAGAAGAGCTTCACAAGAGGGAGTCATTTAATTCTGCTGTTGACTCGCAGCCATTGTTCTTCACAGTTACAGCTCCACTGGCAAAGGCCACATATGGTCACTTGTTTTCTCAGTGTCCTGAGTGATAAGGCATTAACATTCTGGCTGGTGCAGCGGCAGTGTGGTGCTTCAGAGAGGTAGCTGGGGGAGATGGGCTGTCTCTTGGTTGGAAAGGAAGCGAGATCAGCACTGGAGAGTCAGAGTCTGAAGGCTGCTTTAGCCTAATTACTGTGGCATGCGCCTGCGACAACTGGGCAAGGCATCTGATCATTCCTTTATGCTCCTTAAGCTTCAGACACTGGCTGCTTTAAGTAGGGCTAGCCTAGAAGGAGTAGTCAGCAAGGGACAGCTGTTTATTCCAGCCACTGCAGGGAGACATGGTCAG
Source organism: Apodemus sylvaticus (assembly GCF_947179515.1). Classification (NCBI taxonomy): domain Eukaryota; kingdom Metazoa; phylum Chordata; class Mammalia; order Rodentia; family Muridae; genus Apodemus; species Apodemus sylvaticus. The sequence continues at coordinate 143,388,607 of NC_067475.1, forward strand.
CCCCTTCTACCAATGACTTTTGTAGAGCCCACTCCAGAGCCTTCTGTTTTGTGGAACAGACGTTTTATGAGTCCCATGTTTGTTCCAAACTGTTGCTATGTAGTCCACAGGTCAACTGGGCGAGTGACTGATGGCTGCATTGAGGTCCATTAGAAGAACTTAAGTACTTTTGTGGGGCATTAGCGATAACTGTAACAAGGAGATGCAGCTTGGCAGGGTTTATTAAAGATGACTGCTTTTAAAACTTAAAAGTTATTTGGTTTACATGAACTAAAAAACAGCTCAGAGAAGATCTCATCTGTCCCACAAATTAAAAAAATTTTTTTTGAGTAGACATCAACCCTCATTTCATTCCATGTGGAGGTATCGTCAGAGATGATCCTAGTGATACAGGCTTAGACAGAATCTCCTCACTGGTCCCTGAGACACTGGTTTTGATGTGCTGAGGCAGCACCAGAGGGAGCCAATTACATACCTTTATCTCAGGCCTCTGCAAAGTTGACAACAAGGATCAAAATGCCAAAATGATTGTTGTTTCTGAGAAAGAAAGGCATACAATTAGATATGTAAAATCTACTTGCTACATTTCTAACTTCTGGACCAATGGCTATCACTTCCTTTTGCCCAGTGGAAATGTGAATGGTAATTGTCTGGCTGTAATCCAGAAGGTAAATGATACTTCATAATGTAATATGCAGTTGGACCAAGAGGCATTGTCCCTTTTTTTAGAATACTTTCAACAACTTTCTGTTTTTTGAAACCTGTGCCAATTTTAATTTTTTTGTAATGTAAATGATGGGACCAAAAGTAAAGATGAAGAGTAAAACTCTTTAACTATGCATGCCATTACTTGAATGTCCTACAAATATACATACACATAAGCACACAACAATACATTTTGCCATCCATACATATATGTGCACATGTTTACATTGGTGATTTTATAATAAAATAATTGAACCAAGACTCTGTAAAGAGAACAGATTAACTTGTCTTCAAATTCTACAATAGGGAAGAAAATAATCAGTTCACAGAACATGGGAGATAAAATAGAAAAATCATCTGGGTGTTATGATTAACTCCAGCAATTGGGAAGCTTTGGCTGGAGATTTGCAAATTAGGGGATACCCTGGGCTACATATAGAGACTGTCTAAAAAACAAACAAACAAACAAACAAACAAACAAACAAACAAACAAGAGAAGAGGTCACACATCTTTACTAGTGCACAATAGCAATGAAATGTTTACAGAGTTAAACAACAGGACCACTCTGATGATTCCAAAAGTCTTTCTCAGGATAGAAGTCGTTAGCTTTTCTGACCATTTCACACCCAGAACACAAAGTCATGAAGTAAGCAGAATTATCATAAGTTTTCTTTGAGCAAAAGGCATATTACTAACACTCCTCAACTCCCCACTTCTACCAACATCAGCTAAGCACACAATCCCAGGGCACAAGGTTTCTGCCATCTCTTGGTGTGGCACTTGCGGACTTGCTTAAGAGATGTTCACATTTCACAACACTGACAGCTTTTGTGTGCCTCTTTATGTGCTGTGTCTTCCTCTTTGGGCAAGTATTGGACTGTGTGTGTCTTGTGGTAAAGAATGAAATGAGCAAACATGACTTGCTTTTTAATTTTCTTTACAAGAGTCATTATCTTACTTCAAATGTACCCCTCACCCAATGCTCATGTATAATCTACATTTGAGGAAGTAGATGGAAAACTACTGGAGATTAAAATGTGATTTTGTTCCAATGCCTTGCTGTCTTTGGGATGTTAAATCTATCGGAAAGCTCAGGCCACTGTATTTTGTTTCAGCTTATGTGGATACTCATCTGCCCCTCACCGTCTCTACCCTTATGTTCATTCATCCATCTATTTCCATCCATTGGTCCATTGTTGTCAATTTTATCACAATTGTAAAAATAATACTTAACCTGTACAAGAGGAAATAACTAAAGAATGGACCCAGAGGAATTTTAGACCTTTTAACAACCTAGGGGGCCATTCATCACAAACTCTGAAAACATTGGACCCTAGACATCTCGAAAGGTTTTGGCTGGGGGAAGGAGAATGAGTGACCACAGTGAAATTGGATAAGCTTCCCTTCTCATAAGCAATTTCCAACGCCTCTTGTCCCTGGGAAGTGAATGGATGAATGGAAAATGCATAGTAGTGATGGAGCACAAAAAAAGGTATCTTTGAGTGTTGCCCTCTCCATACTCCCTGCTTGTGTGTGTGTGTGTGTGTGTGTGTGTGTGTGTGTATGTGTGTGTTTGGAGTCTTTAAATGTACATCTTATATTATTTATTTTTAATGCATAGATCTTTTTCATTATTTGGGCTTTCATACAATGTATTTTGGTGCTATCCACAACTCTTCCCAGATCTACCTCCTATTCCAACCCCACCCACCTTGGTGTCCTTATTTTGTAAATGGCCCATCTAGTCTAATCAGTACTAGATGTATATTCATGAATGTGTGGGCATTTACTGAAGTGTGCTTTACTATGGGGAACCACATACCTAATGCAAGCGAACTCTCCTCCTGGCAGCATTCACCTACCAATGGTGCTTTAGCAATGGATAGGGCTTCCGAACCTATCCCATGCTGAAATTTAATCTGGCTTGAGTTTACACAAGTCTTGTACATGCAGTTACAACTGCTGTGATTTCATTCATGAAACTGTTGTCATCCAGAAAAGAGGTTTTTTTTTTTTTTTTTTTTTTATTGTAGCCACCTGCAGCCTCTTGTTTGAAAAATTTTGCTCCTCCTTCTGAAATGAAGCCTGAACTTGGGAACAAGAACGCTGTTAGAGATATCCTATCCTATTTGGTTAGTTACTCTGCAGTCTCTTATTCTTTGTAACTTGATCAATTGTGGGTCTCTGGGTTGATCATCATTTACCGAAGAAAGAAGCATCTCAGGTGATGTTTGAGAGAAGCACTTATTTGTAGGTATCATGATTTCATTAGGAGTCAGTTTAATACTATATCATTTTTTATTGGACAATTTATTTATTTACATTGTAAATGTTATCCTCTTTTCTGGTTTCCCATCCAGAAACCCTCTCCCTTATCTCCCCTCTTCCTGCTCTATGAGGGGGCTCCCCCACCTACCCCTCCACTCACACTTCCCTGCCCTGGCATTCCCCTATACTGGAGAAACAAGGGCCTCTCCTCCCATTGATGTCCATCAAGGCCATTCTCAGCTACATATGTGCTGGAGTCATGGGTCCTTCCATGTGTACTGGTTGGTTGGTGGTTTAGTCCCTGGGAGGTGTGGGAGGTCTGATTAGCTAATGTTGTTATTACTATGGGGCTGCAACCCCTTCAGCTCTTTCGGTCCTTTCTCTAACTCCTCTATTGGGAACCCAGTGCTCTGTCCAATGGTTGGCTGTGAGCATCCGCCTCTGTATTTGTTAGGCTCTGGCAGAGCCTCTCAGGAGACAGCTCCTGTCAGCAAGCACTTCTTGGCATCCACATGATGTCAGGGTTTGGTGGCTGTATATGGGATAAATCCCCAGATGGACCAATCACTGGATGGCCTTTCCTTCAGTCTCTACTCCACACTTTGTCTCCGTATTTCTTCCCATGAGTATTTTGTTTCCCCTTCTAAGAAGGACTGCAGCATCCACGCTTTGGTCTTCCTTCTTCTTGTGCTTCATGTGGTCTGTAAATTTATCTTCGGTATTCTGAGCTTTGGGGCTAATATCCACTTATCAGTGAGTGCAAATCATGTGTGTTATTTTGTGACTTGGTTACCTCATTCAGGATGATATATTCTAGTTCCATCCATTTGCCTAAGAATTTCATGAATTCATCATTTTTAATAGCTGAGTAGTAGTCTATTGTAGAAATTTACCACATTTTCTGTATCCATTCTTCTGTGAAGGGACATCTTGGTTCTTCCAAGATTCTGGTTATTATAAATAAGTTTGCTATGAACATAGTGGAGCATGTGTCCTTGTCATATATTGGGGCAACTTTTGGGTATATGCCCAGGAGTGGTATAGCTTGGTCCTCAGGTAGTACTATGTCCAGTTTTCTGAGGAACTGATTTCCAGAGTGGTTGCACCAGCTTGAAATCCCACCAACAATAAAGGAGTGTTCCTCTTTCTCTACTTCCATTTCTATCACCTGAGATTTTGATGTTAGCTATTCTGACTGGTGTGAGGTGAAATCTCAGGGTTGTTTTGATTTGCATCTCCCTGATGACTAAGGATGTCAAACATTTCTTTAGGTGCTTCTCAGCCATTCATTATTCCTCAGTTGAGAATTCTTTGTTTAGCTCTGTACTTCATTTTTAATAGGGTTATTTGGTTCCCTGGAGTCTAACTTCTTGAGTTCATTGTATACATTGAATGTTAGCCCTCTCTTGAATGTAGGGTTGGTAAAGATATTTTTCCAATCTGTTGGTTGCCCTTTGGTCCTATTGACAGTGTCCTTTGCCTTACAGAAGTTTTTCAATTTTATGTGGTCCCATTTGTCAATTCTTGGTCTTAGAGCTTAAACTATTTGTGTTCTGTTCATGAACATTTTCTCTGTGCCTATGTGTTCAAGACTCTTCCCCAGTTTCTCTTCCATTAGATTCAGTGTGTCTTGTTTTATATGGAGGTCCTTGATCCACTTGGACTTGAGCTTTGTGAAAGGAGATAAGAATGGATTGATTTGCATTATTCTACACCCTGACAACAAGTTGAACCAGCACCTTTGTTAAAAATGCTTTCTTTTTTCCACTGGATGGTTTTAGCTCCTTTGTCAAAGATCATGTGACCATAGGCATGTGGGTTCATTTCTGTGTCTTTAATTCTTTTTTTATGAGATATTTTCTTTATTTACATTTCAAACATTATCCCCTTCCATGTTTCCCCTCTGAAAACCTCAATTTCGCCCCACCCCCGCTCTCTAACGCACTCACTCCCACTTCCCTGACCTGGCATTTCCCTACCCTGGGGCAATGAGCCTTCACAGGTCCAAAGGCCTCTTCTCTCATTGATGTTCGACCAGGTCATTCTCTGGCATCCATTTGGCTGGAATGGTCCCTCCATGTGTACTCTTTGGTTGGTGGTTAAGTCCTTGGGAGCTCTGGGGTACTGGTTGGTTCATATTGTTGTTCCTCCTATGGGACTATAAGTCCTTTCTCCTTGGTTCCTTTCTCTAGCTGCTCCATTGGGGACCTTGTGCTCAATTCAATGGTTGGCTGGGAGTACCCACATCTGTATTTGTAAGATACTGGCAGAGCCTCTCAGGAAACAGCTATATCAGGCTCCTGTCAGCTATCAATTGTTGGCATCCACTATAGTGTCTAGGTTTGGTAACTGTATTTAGGATGGATCACCAGATGGGACAGTCTCTGGATGGTCTTTCCTTCAGACTCTGTCATACACTTTATCTCTGTATTTCCTCCCATGAGTATTTTGTAGTCCATCTAAGAAGGACCAAAGTATCCACATTTTGGTCTTCCTTCTTCTTGAACTTCATGTGGTCTGTGAATTGCATCTTGGGTATTCCAAGCTTATGGGTTAATATCCACTAATCAGTGAGTGCATACCATGTGTGTTCTTTTGTGATTGGGTTACTTCACACAGGATGATATGTTCTAGTTTCATCCATTTGCCTAAGAATTTAATGAATTCATCATTTTTAATAGCTGAGTAGTAGTCTATTGTAGAAATTTACCACATTTTCTGTATTCATTCCTCTGTGAAGGGACATCTGGGTTCTTCCAAGATTCTGGCTATTATAAATAAGTTTGCTATGAACATAGTGGAGTATGTGTTCTTGTTACATGTTGGAACATCTTCTGGGTATATGCCCAGGAGTGGTATAGCTGGGTCCTCAGGTAGTACTATGTCCAGTTTTCTGAGGAACCACCAAACTGATTTCCAGAGTGGTTGCACCCGCTTGCAATCCCACCAGCAATGGAGGAGTATTCCTCTTTCTCCACATCCTTGCCAGCATTGGCTATCACCTGAGTTTTTTATCTTAGCTATTCTGACTGGTGTGAGGTGGAATCTCAGTGTTATTTTGATCTGCATTTCCCTGATGATTAAGGATGTTGAACATTTCTAGAGGTGCTTCTCAGACATTTGGTAGAATGTATATGCTCTGTTTTAAGAAGCTACTGTTGTAGCAGTTTTTTGATGTAACTTTTTCAAAAGGCCTATATTGGATCACTTCTTGTATTTCTGTATTTACTCTTCCCTTCCCACTTCCTGTTTAGCACATCTTGTTCCATTATTTAACTTCCCTCACTTCATATCATTGTGAACTTTCTTTCCTTCTTTGAAAGAAGGGCAAGTATAGCACCTTACAATTTTCTTGATTTCTGGGGGGTGGGGAGTGGGGTGAGGGATTTTATATATAAAAAACACATCTAATGATTCTAAGCTTATGTCCTCCTATGAGAAAACATGCACCATTTGAATTTCTAGTTGTGGGTGCCTACATTTAGAATCAGGAGCACATAAAGAATGTGCTTGAACCACAGGAAAGGACTTTCAGAACAGGAGCCTTGCAGTGCATTAAAGTCATCATCTGACCTATAGGATCTCACAAGCAAAACTCATTCATAGAGCAAAGAACACTATGATTCAAATGAAAAGGCAGGGTACAGAATAGGATAAAATCTTTACCAGCTATACATACACACACCACCAACAAAAAAACAAATCAAAATAAAAACTCTACAAAATCAACAAGTAACTCTGTTCAAAATGGGCCATGGAACTAATCACATGTCTCAGAAGATGAAATACGACTCATTGAGGATTTTTTTTTTAGAAGTTCAACATCCTTAGCAATCATAGAAATGCAAAATAAAAATACTTTGAGATTTCATCCTACCCTGGTCAGAATATCTAGATCCTCAAACAAATAATGACCAATGCTGGTGTGCTGTGAGGAAGGAGTAACTCATTCCCCATCGATGTGAGTACAAACTGGTGTAGTCACTGTGGAAATCAGTGTAGACTTTTAGCAAAGAGCTAGAGATAGATTTGCCATTCTAAGACATATACCCAAAAGGTTCTGCAGCCTACTACAGAGATACTTGATCATCTATGCTCATTGGTGTATTAGTCACAGAAGTCAGGGCATGAAAAAGCTATCAATGGATAAGCAGATAATAAAAATGTGGTATAGCCACACCATGGGATATTGCTCAACTTTTAGAAGATGTAATGTAGAAGAAGATAAAAGGAGCTAGAAGCGATCATTCTGAATGGGGTAACCCTGCCCTCGCTTCTTTTTGAGATGAGCAGGAGACAAGCACACAATGGGAACTCTGTTGAGAGGAAGATGGCTTGGGTGAGACATACAATGACCATCCTTAACTTGCTTTGCGGCCATGTCTACAGCCCTGTCTCTTAGTTGCTTATAGGATAGGGGTACCATGGTCGAGAAATCACACATTCCATATTTGTATTTCTTCTAGAATCTGAAAAGTGGCAGCAAGGAACCAAGGCCTCTGTGCTGGAGTGACTAAACAGCAATATTCGAGCTGTCCCAGAATGGGGAGAGTCCCCAGGGACCAACAACACCAATGAACTATAGGGATCAATGGTACTTTCTTTATAGACCTTCCAAAATCCTCTCTGCATTTGTTTAGCAGAGGCTATATGAAGACTTCATGTTACCACCTATTTTTATGCCTTAGATAGTAAGTAAACAAACAAATACAGAAAACAAAAATGCAAAAACCAGAATTCCTCTGAATACTTTGTAACTCCTGATTATATTGATCTGCTCCCTTTGTTTCCCTTTCATATTTAGCACTAAATGCTTTGTAAATAAAGGTAACTGCACACTGATTTAATTTCGAAGAAAAAAATCTCACCTTGAAGTCAGATTTGGAGGAACAGCAACCTCAGAACTGAAGAGAGTGCGTTAGAAGGCTCCACGGGGCATCCTTTCTAAAGAGACAAATGATAGCAAGAATGCAGGTCTGACTTGAGAAGCATCAGTTACCCCCTGCCATCTCATTAGATCCAAACAGCAGCTCCCATCCAAAGGGGAAGTATAAATTTCCCTGTTTTGCCCTTGACAAAAGAGGGTTTTGCTGAAGGCATATGCCACTGAGTTACTGTAATTATGTAGATGAATGTTACACCACACAGAGTAGTTGGAGGTTCTGAGATGTCCTCATCTGAATAGCTCTGCCCCAGAAGACTACCTGAAACCTGACTCCAATGCATCCAAACCAGAATTCCCAGTAAAACTGGAGTGAGAACAAAGAGGACACTCGAGGAAAGCAGAAATCTTGGCTTTTCCTTTCATGCATGTCAAACAAAGAATGCATGAAGAACTTAAATCCAGTTTGGTTTTTGCAAACTGGTCATAGCTAAAGGGTGATTTCCAATGCTTGGATTTAACTTTCCCTCAAATAATTACAGTAACCAGTGGTATGTGACTTAATTCTGGGCCTTCAAGCAATGCTTTCAGCAAAAGTCTCTTTTTCAAATAATTTAAATCTAATGAGCTGTCAGGGGGAAAGAGGGAAGGATCATCTAAGGTAACTGACAGGCATTGTGTTCTTCTCTTGTCATCAATTTTTAATTCCTCAACAAGTAGTTTAGCAGTATGAAGACAAGTATTGATGTTTTTGAGAAAAATTGGGAAGGGAAAGAGCAGGAGGTAAGGGCTAGTGGGCTGGACTTGAAGCTGATGACACTGCTATGAATTGATAAAGATAAATTTCAACTTTGCTGTGTGTCAATGACTACTGGAGACATTTAAAGAGCTGGAGCATCAATATTTTTCACCTATAATATAGAAAAAACAATACATTTTCAAGCTTTATAAGGTATTTAAAAGAATCAAATCAAAGTCTGAACATATTTTATTTCACAGTGTACATACATATTTATAATCTCATGTATCCCAGGTTGCTTTTAGCTTGCTAGGTGGAAGATGACCCTGAACTTTTGATCTCTTGTCTCCACCTCCAAAGTGCTAGAATTATAGGCAGGCCTCAACCAGCCTTGTTTTTGTGTTGCTGGGGATTTAATACACACACACACACACACACACACACACACACACACACACACACACTCAAACACACACATATGCACATGCGTGTGCTTGCTTTGCAAGTGTCCTACCAGCTGAGCTACCCTGATGCTCTTAGCTTACAAAATCCTGTAGGAATATGGGCCTCTGCTGAGTATAGCAGAACAACAGTCAGAAAGGGGAGGGGCCATATAGACTCCACATGGAAAGGGGAGCAGCCAGTGTGTGACTTCCCAATCTTCTATAACATTTATTTGTCTATAGATGCCTCAATTTCCTTATTTAAATGAGGAGGTTAGGCCAATTCTATGTTGAGCGTCTCAGGTAATGAAATAAAATGCATTTGCTGAGCTATGTGCAGATCCCAATATGAAATGGGAGTGTGGGGATAAAATAAATAGGAACTATTGCTGGGTGTGATTATTGAGTTAACACCAGGGAGTTTACTTATAACCCATGAACCGCTCACACAGGTACCTCAAAGCCCAGCATGTGTTTCTGCATATCATGTTAGTTCATCTGAGTATGGTCTTTGAAATTTCAAAGGACTGAAATCTGTGTGGTTTACCAATGCTTATTCAGTTTTTCACTTGAGAAAAGGTAATGACACAATTTGCACACGTATTGTGATAAATGTATTGGTTATCTGTTATATTCATCTAACATCTGTATCTGTCATCAATCTATGGTCTATTTATCATCTATCTATAATTTGTGTGTCTGTTTATCATCTATCTATCTATCTATCTATCTATCTATCTATCTATCTATCATCTATCATCTTTGATCTTTTCATTTAAATTTGTGAATGTCTACAGCCTTTTTTTTTAAGTTGGATATTTTATTTGTTTACATTTCCAATATTATCCCCTTTCACCATTTCCCCTCACAAATGTCCTGTCTTACTCCCACCCCCATCCACTCCCGCCTCACTATTCTAGCATTCCTTTATATTGGGGCAACAAGCCTTCACAGGACCAAGGGACTCCTCTCCCCTTGATCCCAGATAAGGCCCCTTCAGCATCTTCAGTCCTTCCCCTATCTCCTCCATTGGGTTCCTGTGCTCAGTCTGATGTTTGGCTAATTATTAGCTCTCCTGAGCTCTGGCCTCTGCCACTCCTTCCTGAAGAGAGTGTCTGGAGCAATAGCAATAGCCTGTGTCACCCTTGCTTCCTTGCATTCAGTGACAGAACACAGGCACCTAAATAGCGCAGGAGCTTTGGGTACAACACATTCAGTGTCTGGAACTCACAAAAATCACATCATTAAAGAGGTCTGCAATTTCACAGAAACTTAAGTTTTGAGATCTAGTGACAAAATAATGCAGTACTGTTGCGTGCCCTCCTCCTGTCCCCATCCCACCAGTCACCTGTAGGATGCTGCAAGCATCCCGTATCTCTGGCCCCACATCTTTCCTAACACTGGGTGATTTACTGCTCCTGCCTTGTCCTATAATAAGGCTTCCCCTTCACATAGCTCCTAAGCTATTGCAACCCATCTCCAGCATCATCTGAAATTTGTGAGAGAGAGGATTTGTGGTATTTACCCAGGTGGTTCCAGTGTCAAGTGAATCAAATGCTGGGCCATACCTGGATGTCTTCTTGCTCTTGCTCAAATAAAATAATCAGACGAATAAATAAATAAATAAATAAATAAGCCTAATGGCCCAGCTCTGAAAACTGTCTCCTTGGTGGACAAAATGGCAACCAACAAATTGGGAAAGATCTTCATCAACCCTACATCTGATAGAGGGCTAATAACCAATATATACAAAGAACTCAAGAAGTTAGACTCCAGAGAGCCAAATAACCCTACTAAAATGGGTACAGAGCTAAACAAAGAATTTTCACCTGAAGAACTTCGAATGGCTGAGAAGCACCTTAAAAAATGTTCAACATCATTGTCATTAGGGAAATGCAAATCAAAACAACCCTGAGATTTCACCTTACACCCGTCAGAATGGCTAAGGTTAAAAACTCAGGAAACAGCAGGTGTTGGTGAGTATGTGGAGGAAGAGGAACACTCCTCCACTGCTGGAGGGAATGCAAGTTGGTACAACCACTCTGCAAATCAGTCTGGAGGTTCCTCAGAAAACTGGGCACATCACTTCCGGAAGATCCTGCTATACCACTCCTGGGCATATACCCATAGGATTCCCCAGCATGCAATAAGGACACATGCTCCACTATGTTGATAGTAGCCCTAATTATAATATCCAGAAGCTGGAAAGAACCCAGATGTCCCTCAATGGAGGAATGAATACAGAAAATGTGGTATATTTACACAATGGAATACTACTCAGCAATTAAAAACAATGAATTCATGAAATTCTTAGGCAAATAGTTGAATCTGGAAAATATCATCCTAAGTGAGGTAACCCAATCACAAAAGAACACACTTGGAATACAGTCACTGATAAGTGGATATTAACTCAGAAACTCTGTATTTCCAAGACACAATTCTCATATCAAATGACTCCCAAGAAGGAGGAAAGAGGGATCCCTGGTCCTGAAAATGCTTGTTCCAGCATTGTAGGGGAATACCAGGACAGAGAAGTAGGAGGGGGTTGATAGGAGAATGGGTGGAGGGGAGAGGGCTTAGGGAACTTATGGGGAGAGGGGAACTGGGAAAGGAAAAATCATTTTGAATGTAAACAAAGAATATTGAAAATAAAAAGTTAAAAAAGAAAACTGTCTGCTTGGCCTAGAGCAGCTAGGAAGAGCTAGGCTTTTTGTGAGCCATTTGAATGCATTTTAGAGTCATGTAGAAATGAGTTTGAATGCAGTTTGTTTGAGACATTTCATCATCTTGCATAATATTTTAAGTAATTTGGACATCAGTGTTTGCTTCTGGCACTTACATTAGTAGGTTCTCAATTCATTGAGATAGAACAAACTTGGGAAGATAATTTTATTGTTGTTGTTTTCTCAACTTTTTTCCCAGATAGATACTGACGTGCATTCTCACAAAATCAGTGTTAATGTCCCAGCAGTCCTGATATATATGTGAACATTTTGAAGTGGCTCAATCTTTTCTTTTATTCTTGTAGCTGACTCTGTGTCACTAGATCTCACAACTTTAATTTCTTTGCAACAGAGGGAATATCTTTTGTATTGTATGGAAATGTCACCTGTCAATTAAAAATCCCATGACCTATAAGAAAGGGTGGAATAGAAGGCGGGACATCTGAGAGGCAGAGACAATTCTGGGGTAGAGCTCTAAGCTGAAATAGGCCCCATCTTCCCAAATTTTTTATGCCATACTCTTTAACAAAATAAAAAGCAAAGAAAAATATTTTTTCTGGAATATCCAGGTTTGATTCCTGGCACCCACATCAGGTGGATCACAATCGCCTTTAACTACACTCCATGTGATCTGGTGCCTTCATCTGGTTCCTAGTCACACCTGCACTCATGTGTGTAGCACATCCATATACATACACATATAAAAATTTGTCTTTAAGCATACAGTAAGGAGCAAATGTATTTTTGTCATGACTCAGGCTGTTTGAGTCATAGACATGTTGTTATAAAAACTGACCTAGAGGTCAACAGACACAATATTTTAGAATTTGCAACCATCAGTCTAGAGGTATGTGAATCAAGGGGGAAATTGTCCATTGTAAAAGCAGAGGCATGGGGGATATGACGACTGGGAGAGATTATATATATTGTGAGATTATTATATATTCTATTATAATTATATAATTACTCATTATAATAGAATATATTAATTCATTATTATAGAATTAATGAATGAATTCTATAATAATGAATAAATGAGATTAATGAATTAATCTCACTTATATATATAATCTCTATATATAATAAATTATACATTATATATATTATATATAAAGTGAGATTAATTCATTAATTTCATTAGAAGTATTTATTCTGTTAAACTGTTAGGCTTTAGCCACAATGATGAATGGAATATGCAAATTCCTCTGCTCATGACATTTGCATTCTACTTTAGGAAAGATGGATTGTGAACAAGCAAATAAATGATTTGTACAGTGTCTTTTAATATTATAAGTACTGGGTTGCTCAGTATGGAAATCAGTTGCTGTATAATTATAGGAACTGGAGTTTGGATACCCAGAACACATATAAGGCTAAATTTGGTAATGCACATCTGTAATCCCTATGTTCCTATGATGAAATTGGAGACAGACACAGAGGAAACCTGGAAAGTGGGCAGGGTAGCTAATCTAGTCCATACATACGTACATGATATGAAGCCCCTTCTCAAGCAAGGCAGAGGCAAGGACTGACACTTCAGGTTGTCCTGTGACCTCTACACATGCACTGTTTATATCCACATGTAGGGCATAAATACACACTACACACACTGTGTACACATACTGCATATACAAATATCATACACCCCTAATATGTATACACACTGTACACGCATACTGCATATGCTCACATTGTACACATAATACATATATACACTATACACACGTCATACATACATATACATTACATATATATATATATATATATATGAGGATGTATATATGAGGAGAGGGTTATAAAAGAGAGTGGAAGAGGTGATTATGATCAGAATGCATGAAGATATGTATGACATTGTCAAAGAACAAATTTAACTGAAAATTATTTTTGAAATTATAATAAAAGAGGAAATAATAAAGCAAGGAGGAGATATATAGCGTGTTGGGAGGAGAAGACATTTTCAGTGAAGCCTCAGGAAGAAGTTGGTGACTGGAGAGGGCCCTGGCAATGTCAAGCAGTAAGCTTCCTGTGTCAGGGAAGAGTTCATCCTGGGACAGGAACAGCTGGTGCTAAAGCCCTCACTGCTGGTTGGGAATACCAACATCACTAAGAGGCAAAGGAAGGCAGTGCCCATTCTTAGGCCCTTGTAAAGGGTTTCATTTAGCTTATATTCATATTTAGATAAACCAAAATCTTTAAGAAAAAAAATTCTGGCTGCTGTGTTGGTAATAAAATGTAGAGAAGTTAAGATTTTGGGCAAGTAGGCCAGTTACTATCCTGCTGCAGCCACCAAAGGAAAAGATCATCTTCTCTTATTGGGATGCTGGTTCAGAGACAGTAACATGTGACCAGATCCTGGAAATAGGCTGAGAATAGAGCCTGTAGGATTTGCTGATGGATTGAATGTGGATTCTGAACAAATATTTGATTCTAGGCTGATGCTGAGGCTTCTGGCCTAAGAAAATGAAAGGGCGAAGCCGCTATCAAATCTGAGGAGAAGGCCGAGGACTTACCAGGTCTTAGGTGGATATTGGAAGTTCAGCTTTGGATGTGGCAGCTTTGTGCAGATCTTTGAGGAATGCAGTCAGAGATATGTGTTAAGCAGATGGACAAAGGAATTGTGAATCCAAAGAAGTCGAAGCTTGATATATGTACTTGGGGGAGGGTGGCACAAAGGAATATTGAAGCCAGGGGGCTGGGTTAAGTCTCTGAGTACACACAGGGATAGATGCTCAAGATGTGCATTTTCATCTCCTAAGTTTAGAAGGTATCAAACTTTATGAAAGCCCCTATGCACCTCTACTCTTCTCACTGCATCTGGGCATAAATGCACCCTCACAGGATAAGACTGCACAGTAACAGTGTCTGTCTGTAGAATACCTGGGATGCTTTAAGTTAGTTTTATTCTAGTGTTCTTAAGTGAGAACCCAAACTTCAGATATGGCATTGAAGGAATGAGGGTAAAGCGTCTTAAGCTAGATTATACAAATAATATTGTGTCTTCCAGTATTTAACATGTGAAAAAATCTATGACAGCACATTGAGGAGACAGGAGTGGTTGCATCTTCATGCATGTATTATCTATTTTGTTTTCTTAACACACACTTCTTTTGCATTCTTGTTTTTTTTTTTTTTAAAGCAAATCCTTCTTTTGGTTGATTCAGAAGCATTGTCTTTGACGTCAGTGCTAAATTCTACCATTTCAAATGCTGAGGCTTTGGTTAGTAGTAAAATCTACAAGCAGAACAGTATACTTATTTATCTTGATATCTTTCAAGAACACGTGGGCATCAAGACTGGATAACAGGTAGAGAAAGGGATGAGAGAAAATAATGCTTGTAGTCTGAAAATACAGATGGCTGTTGGCATAATTCAAGTGCAAAGATTCTATGACTTTAAAATACATTGCCGAGCACTTTAGAGACTTCTATTACTGTTTTAAAGATTCCTGTAAATTTTCTTTCTCTTTATTCTTTTTAGACTAAATTTATCTCAAAATTTTTATAATTTTGTTGTTAGTATATAAAAATGTTAGTCTATAAAAATGTATACATTTATAGCCTAAAAATGTGCAATTGAACAGATAGAAAAATAGTAAGAATAAGTATTATCACCCACAAATATCTCTGCTTATTCATATAATCAACATATTCCTTTGTCCCCATAGAATTATATATATATGTGTGTGTGTGTATTAAAGTATACATCTCACATAGTATATATACAATACAGCTATCTTTTTAAATATTAGAAAGTATAATTATTATTTGTGTGATCTACTTTAAAGCCTTATTGCTTGATTTTTAAAATATACTTTAGACTCATTTTTCTGATAACAATTGCCAATATATGTCTTTTTTTTGAGAAAAGGTATTCAAGAGATCACAAAACAAAATGTCAAAAATATAAATTACAGGGCCTTTTGAAGAAATGGCTAGTTCAAGGGTTAAAATAAGAAACCACAAGATGAACCTGGACAACCTACTGTGCCATAAAGCAAGGGGATGCTCAAGTGTGTCACAGCCATGTTCAAAGGCCACATGCTCTATCCTTGTCAGCCACATAAGGTCAAACTGGAACATAGAAAAGGAAAATGATTGTGTGCAACAAACTTCATTCCGTCAAATAGAATATAATGAATATATAATGAGAAAAATGGCCAATAAATTAAACATGAGGCGGCATGATCTATGCATATGTCCTCCAAAACAGTGCAACAATTCATGACCAGGAGAAAGAAGATCTTCACAGGAGAGAAGACTGGAGGGATATCAACTTCATCAGAAGCCGCCCAACAGATGCAACAAGTTCAGCACAGTGTCCCTTCAAAGAATCTCATACAAGATGCATGCTCCGGATAAGTTCATGATGAAACATCACCCACGCCGTTGTTAATGGAACAAACATTGAAATTAAAATGATGTTCGGCAAAAAACAAAGAGTAGCTAGCTTTAAATATGAAGGCCGTTGTCTGGTTTTAGTTATGAGTTTTATTATCTACTTTAGTATATATACAATTATTTTATTTGTAAGGAATAGTGGAAATCGTATTAAAACAATAACTATATTTTTCATTTTTGATATATAATGTTTAGAGCCATTCGGTGGTATTTGCACAATTGAGCAGGTGGTAAAAGCTTTTGATATATGCCCTGCCTGTCCACATATGCAACCTCCTCTTTTACAACACCCCGCAGCACAGTGACACTTCAGTTTCAAAGGATTCATGTATTCTCCCATTATGTCCCAAAGGCCATAGCTAACCTTTGGGACACTGATTTCAACACTAGAATGAATGGCACTTATATGTGTCAGCACTTATGGTGTCATTCATAATATTGTCCCTGTACCTTAGAATCTTTGTGGTTCACCTGTTCATTGCCCCTACTTTTTGACCTCTGGCCATCTCTATGGTTTCAGCTACTATAAACTATCATAAATTTAGATTCACAGAGAACGTAGCCATTTCAGATATAATTTCTTCACTTTGTATTATATTCGTGTTTTTTATTAAAATAGTCACTGGAAAAATAGAATCATGTCTGTCTCTTGCTTCATAGTTTATTTATGTTCAGTATTGAGTAATAGTCAAGTAATATCTACATTGTATAGTTATCCACTTGAATAGTGAGAGACCTCAGATGATTCCAAATTGAAATGGTTATGAATGAAGCTGCTGTAATCAGCTATGGACAGGTTTCTATGTTACACTGCATTTTTAGATCCTTTGCACGACCCCAATGACCATGACCGCTCTGCCCTGTAGTAAGAATATGGCTACTCTTGACAATCTTCCTTCCAAACCATCTTTCAAGGAGGCTGTGCCAGCTTGTAATGATTGAAAGTTCCTTCTGTTCCACCTCCTCTCCAACATTTGGTGTTGTTGCTATTCTAGTTTGACTATTCTAATGGGCCAATTGAAGTATTATTAATTTCAAGTGGGGTTCTTAGTGATAGATATAGCATATTTCCTATATATTTGCCTATACATAAAAATCCTCTGCCCATGTTTAAACTGGGACTTTAGTTTTCTAATTATTGAGTTATTTTTGTGTATTTTGGATCTTGGTCAGACATGTGTGATTTTTCTGACAGTACCATTTTAGGGCAAAAGTTTTTCCTATTTATGATTTATTTTAATGAAAAAATAGTTTTGTAACTCTTTAAGAATTTTATACAATGTATTTGATCATTTTTACCATCCCTCTGCAAACTATTCCCAATTCATATTCTTTCCCTACACTCCCAACTTCCCAATGTTCTGGCTTGCCTTCCTTCCTTCCTTCCTTCCTTCCTTCCTTCCTTCCTTCCTTCCTTCCTTCCTTCCTTCCTTCCTTCCTTCCTTCCTTCTTCCTTCCTCTCTTACTTCCTATGAAATATTTTTGTGCTGTCCATGTACTCTTGGGTATACAGCCCTTCACTGGCACCTTCTTAATTTTTCAGAGACATACTGTTTTAAAAATGTGCTCTCCTCCCTCAGTTGTCAACAGCCCCTCATCTAAGGGTGGACTTTACGCTTATGTTCTGCCTCTATGGTGGGAGTTTTAAACCCATCTCATCAATGATGTCTTCCATTGATTTTCCATAGATACTGTTTTGTCTCAAGGTCATCCACACCTAAGGTCATCGTCCATATTTTATCCATGGATTTCTAATAGTAGGTTTTTAATACAATAAGTAGGTTTTACTGATGTAAGCAGTCAAGATCGTGGAGCTAGTAGTGGTTTTTACTACAATTAGGGCATCTCTTTTCCTAGGCTATTTTAGTGGAGAGACTGGGAGTACGTATATTCAAACACCTCTGCCTTTTTATGTTTTTCCATTAAAATCAAGAGCATATAGTAATACCTTGAATTTAAACTAAGTAGCACACAATTCATTCTAGGTTTTCTTCTCTTCAGATCTCAACGTTCCTCTCTTGTGGGCAAAGCATCACTCTCTTTGTTTTTCAGTGATGTCTCTATTTAGTTTGCTGCTCTGGGGGAACTAACCTTCACTGCTTTTACTTCCCAAGTTTGGCACAGATGTCCTCCTATTCCTACCTGGGCTTCTAGGCTCCACTGGGCTTTTCTCTAGGAGGAACGCTATTTTTGCCCAATACTGGCCCTGTGTAGATACCTTTTCAACTTCTTTTCCCTGAATTCTCACATAGCTGCCTTCCTGTGAGAACTTTTCTTTGGTAGCTTAGGTTCCCTCTTGCTGTGGTCACCATACATGCAAAGTCTCTCCATGAACATGGATACTGAACTCAGTTTTGCTGATCATTTTTAATTCCTCATTCAGGAAGAAGGAAGGAAGACAGGAACTATTCCTGATCTTTTGTGACCTTCAGTCAAATTTGTACTCTTCTTTGGAGTACTTTGAGACTTGTAGCTATTTCAACTTAGTTTATGCATTGTGCATATTTTCAAATTTTTATTCTATTTTTTTTTGTTGTTGAAGTAAGGAAAATTTTATTTGTATATTGAATGCAGATAGTTGTCCTTGAACAACTGGCTATAACTTAAATTACATTTGATATAGGAAGTGTAACTATGATCACATACTCATGTCTTTGTCCTCTCCTCGTGTCTATTGAATTACTTTTTAATCTACTTTAGTTTATATATAGGTTGATACATAATAAAGGTTTTATTAAGCTGATAAAAATTCCCTATTGCTTATTTTGTAGATTTTGTATTTCTAGGAAGAAATGTTTAAATAAGAGTTAATAAAAGTAATAGCTAAATGTTAATATTTGTTCCTAATTAATGAATTGTGAAATTTTAAAGAGTAAAGTCAATTAAAAGATCAGAAGCTTTAAAAAGATGACATATCTTTATATTTAGAATTTTACCTTATACACAATTATAAGAATTTTACAGCTGATTTTTTAATAACAAAATCTGTAAGCAGAGAGTGGAAGATGGTACTGAATTATTAATTTAAAATTATTTATTATGGCTGATTCATATGACTCAGTCTTTTTTTTTTTTATCTAGTTGAATTATTCAAAGAAAGCTCCCCAAAGCTTCATTTTATTTTTAATGTCCGCCCTAGATATCCACCTCAGACATCCTAGGAGTCATAGTCTTTTTTATGGAGAATACTGGAACATGTCACAGCAATATTTTTGAAGCAATGACAACTGTTGGAGCAATGGCCAAGCTATATAAGCTAGACATTTGCATTTTGATCAAACACTTTGGGTGATTGCAATCCATGGACCTCAAATAAGAAACACTGATTTAGAGAAAGACAATGTGTACTTAAATAAAAGTTTCTTCTGGTACACTTGTGCTAAAAGTTTAGACAGAGTGTACAATAATATTTTTTAGGGAAATACGAGAATTTAGAGCAGAAAGGACATTGTGCTGTTGGAGACAACTCTCCTGTATATAATCTACTTTCAAAATAGGCTACCATTTTCACAGGTACTCAGGGACCAGGAGCTGAAGTCCTTGAATGTCCTTATTCTTTTTAGGGGATTTTAGTAAAATGATACCATATAAAATTGTCTAAAAGGACCTGCAACACTGCTCCATTTTGAATCCACTTATCCAATTTTAAGTGTTTAAGAACTTTTCTTCCTTTTAAGAAGAGTAAGTTCAGAATTGTCTGAATAGCTACAAAATACGTATAGTTGTTGAAAGAGAATCCTAAGAATAGCACATGCTTGGAAGAAATTACTTCGTCATTTGGTCTAATGCAAAACTAAAAAGGTGGCTTGAAGTTCACCCCACAGTTGAAAATTTGTTGGTGTTCAGTTCCGTGTAACTAATGTTCTACTTTCCCCCGTTGGTCCCTTTGATTTCTGTCACTTCTGACGACCAGTGCTGTGAGGCTTGAGGCCACTCAGGTTCCAAATTTGTGACAAGTCCCCCAGGGCTCACTGGAGTGGCAGTAAGTCCTCGCAGTTTGATTTCCTTTCAACCACTGAAGTGTTAGGGAAGTGACAACAAAGGCTCCTGTGGAAAACAGCAGTCCTGTTTTCTGACTGTCCACCCCAGTCAGGGCTTGCCTCTTTTGTTCCCTTGATTTTGTTTGGTTGAAGAATTTTAATTCATTTCTCCATGGAATACAGAGAATGCTTTCTTCCCCAACTGCCCCCCACTCCTCAGCTGCACTTCCTGGACACCCCTCTCAGCCCTAGCACCTGCAACCGAAACCTGGATTCCACTTTTGAAAATTCCTCTACGCTTTCAGACTGTAATTTTCACTTTAAATAAACGATGCTTCTATGTTATAAAGTTTGATCCTCTCTTAATAGTACAGATAAGTCTGGAAACCTCTTGTGTTCACTGAAGCGTTATTCTGTGATATTTTATCATCAACTCAATAAAAGAAAGCCATTTTCAGAGAAAAATGTAGTAAAAGTCTATACAATACAGTTAATCAAGAAGAAAGAACAACAGCATTTTTAATGAGAGAGGGTTATTATGGGAAGGAAATAATGGCTTTGGGGTCAGATAGAACCACCCACACCAAACAGGATCTTTACTTCTTTCAAGTCCACCCAGAAGCAAACAAACTAACTCAGCTGTGAAAGTAACAATATAAGCAACACACAATCTGTCTTAGCAGAACATGTGTGAGCCTCTATGTTAAAATCAACTTGTGGAATCCCAGTTGAGTCAGTACTTGCCGAGACAAAAGAAAAATACGATTATGGCTTAAAATTAAAAGGCAGAACATTTTTTTTCTTGGTTGCCATTTGAATATGTTAACCATGAAAGCATTTTTAGTAATAGGGAATCTAGTGTAACTTATTCTATCTTCTTAAGGTTTTTCTATAAAACAACACCATGGCACATGGTCCAAAATGAATTGCAAAAGCTCCTCCATTTTGCAGTTTTTTAAATCCATTTTTTATTGTTTAAGACGCTTTCTTCTTGACAAGATAAGTTCTGAATGTAAACAGGTACTGTGTCTAGAATAACCTTTCCAATATCAACATTAAAATTTCAGGCTATTCTGGAGCAAGCAGAAGGACACTACCCAGGGTTTGCTCTCTGTTTGCTCTGGTTAATGACACCCATTATGTTTGGCTTTGGGAGATAAAGCACAGCACTGGCGAGTTCTGTGTATATTTTAGTGACTGCATTTTTGTACCGCTTATGTCCTATTTCTCATAATTTGGAGACTGCATCGTATGGGGTCACTATATGGGAATAGTGTTACACTCGTGGCCACAGAAATGTCTTTCTAGGCACAGTTTACCTGTGTGTCCAGGTAAGGTAGTTCCTCCACACTCCAAACCTCTTCTCCATTCTGTTGTTCTCTTCGGTGACCTGGAAGATGGGTGTGTTAGCTGCAGCCCACGCCGATTTTCTACACAGCTGACTAACCGATGAAAATACATGGTAGAGGAACGTAGTATAGGAGATGGAGTCTACGTGGCTTTTCTTCCGTTCTTTCTTGGTCTGAACTGTGATTTCAGCTGAGCTCTTCCACAACTACAGCCCTGCATGGGCCAGTGATGAGCGTGCGCCTATGCTCCAGCTCTTCCTGTGGCTCCTAGCGCTTTTCTCTCTGTCCCCAGGGCAAGAAGACCTTCCACCATGCCCTCCTCTCTTATTTAGCACCTGTTTTTATATTGCCTATCCCTGCCCAGAACTCTTACGTCATCATTAAAACTTCTATTGAATTGGATTCTAATTCCCGAATGACTGACACAGACATATAGTAGCAATAAGAAGAAAACATTTGATTGCTCAAATTCTATTTTTTTTTTGTATATTAAAATAACATCGAGAACCTAAGGTCTACATGGAAAGTGTCTACACTGACGGCAGAATTGAGTTCCTTATACTACTTACTCTATCTCTGCCCTCGCCTTCGCCTTCGCCACAGCCAGTCAGTCCGTTCCTTGTGTACTTGCCTAGGAAACAGTTCAAGGCTACCGTGGTGCACACTGATTCGTTCGGCCACATCCACAGCGATCAGCAGCCTATGGATGTGGGCGCGGGGAGGCTGGGCTATTTTAGATGTCATCAGTACCCTATTAATGTGGGCCACTGCGGGAAGGCTGGGCCCTCTCACGTGTTCTAGTAGAAGACAGTTGAAAGTGCCATGAGCATGCATTGAGCACAGAACTCCCCTGCACCCCGCCTTGTTTCTTCTGCAGTTGACTCCTGGTAAGAGTCCACTCCCAGGTGTGTTCCTGGTCATTAGGATTGGGCTGTTCTCCATACCTCTTCTTAAGTCTTAGTTTAACTTAACATGGCAGACTTATTCTCTCGTTTGACTACCCAGTTTTGATTTCCCTTTAATCTTATCTTTCGACTACAAATATGTGCGTATCCTGTAGAAACTATGATTGCTGCCTCCATGCCTGTTCGACTACACTCCTTGTCTGCTGTCCTCTGCCGTGACCTTATTTACCCGGATCTCCTAATTCTTCGCAGTCCTGTGCTCCTGGGTGTTGGTTTGTTAACTTTGCACAGTTGCCTTCTCTGCCTTCAGTTGCCCTTGTAACTGTGCATCCCAATCTCACTGCTACCAACCATGCTTTTCATCAAGTATAAATTTAACAGTCTGAGTCTTTACCGCACCCTTTAAACTGAGTCTCCAAGTATCTGAATCCCCAGCGATTGTGAAGTTCAGTATTTTGGCTTTGTTTTTAACATTGCAGATTTTAATATAAAGAAAAATGAGTCCCAAGGGATTCATTTGTTTTGGGTTTAGAGCAGGTGTGTATGAATATATATTTATCTTGAGGAAATAAAAACAAGCCTTTGATCATATGGTTATTTTGAAATAAATTTCATCTTAATGGTGCTTCCTTTCTTCCTCTGCACTGTATTTTCAAATCAAAACCCTTTTCATTTGACAATGGAGAAAATCTCATATCTTGAATACATAAATATTTTGTGCACTAATGTTTCTATAGAAGGAAGTCAACTTCCTGGATAAGAGTGGAATACTGTTTCCATAAGGTGATGAACAATTGAGTCCCTTTTGTATTTTCCACTAAAAATAAACAAGGTACAAAAGGGGAGGTCAGAAATGAAGGACTGAATGGATCGGCAGAGACTTCCTTCTGAGTTCTGAGTTGGGATAAAGTTGCTCGTTCTGCATCACAGATCCATACACAGACTTCCCGAAGCACCACGTAATGTGCTCTTATTTTAACAAGTAGCATGCTCTCAATGTCCTTCCGGGATTGTGAGTCACATTGAAAAGCACTCACTTGTCTTGGCAGTCTTATTTTTAAACTTGGAGTTGCAATATTAAAGTCACAGATGAAGTGTAGATAAAATGTAAAGAATTTAAAAATGACTAGTATTTTTAAGATGGGGCTTCTGAAGGCGCTTTGAAAGTAGAGAGGAATTACTAAGGGATAAGTGCCTTAGGGGTGTAGGGCATTCTTTCTCCAGTGTCAGGATAGGAACCTTGCAATACAACTCCAAACATCTCCAAATTGCAGTGTCTATGTGAACATTTATAGAATTCTTTCTTCTGTAGATAGTGAGTGTCTGGAATCTTTGCAAGTTGCACTGTCAAAAGCCCACTTTCTTCTATTTATTTTTCTTTTTAAAATTAATCAATTATTTAATTTATTTACTTTCTAAATGTTGTCACTCTTCCTGTCTCCCTCAGAGAGCCCCCCCCCAGCCCTCTTCCCCTTTGCCTCTGAGAGAGTTCCCCGCCTAGGTATCCCCATCTCCCTGGGGCATCAAATCTCTAAAGAACTAGAAAAGCCCATTTTCCAGAGAGAGAGAGAGAGAGAGAGAGAGAGAGAGAGAGAGAGAGAGAGAGAGAGAGAGGTCTCTGCTCAGTGGTAATTGGAAAATGGCTCATGCCAAATTCTCTTCTTGGATATTAAGATTTTGCATGAGAATAGTGAACAATCATGAAGTTTTCGTAAATAAATGTCTTTGTGGAAATCTGCTTAATGGCTAGGCAGCCAAATCCACATGCACAAAGAGGAGTCTTTCTTCCAGAGAACATGCGACTTTTTTTTCTTTAGTTATCTCCTGACTCCTATTTAGAAAGCATTTGCTCAAAGTTCCTTGTTGGGTTTTAAGATTATATTGAAATTTGTTATGTGGGTTCAGATGGGAGGGAAGGAGGGAAGGAAACAAGCAATTGCTATACGAAATCATGAAATATAATTCATTGGATAAATGTAATTGAGGTATGAAGTAGGTAGGAAACTGCACAGAGTCATCACTTTGCAACACAGAGAGTACTTTATGCTCCTGTTCGGGAACTGCATGTTGCTGGATGGTGACCTCACAGAGCATACAGTTGCTCCACATGTATGAAGAGTACATACAAACCACTAGGTTATAACAAAGTCTAGAACCATCCTTCATCAATCTAATTTTAATATTCTGTAATATATAATAAACTTTTAAAATAGAGAGTGGAAATGTGTATTAGGCTCTTTAATGTTAAAACCAAAGCATTTGCACTCAAATTATGCACAGATTTGTAGAAACACCAATTGCTTTAGACTTGGAGATATGAAGGTGTCCCTGTAGGTTGAAAAATCATGGATAATATTTAAGAGGCCAGTTCTCTTATTCAGCTTCCCCATGTAAGGATTTACATTAACTGCAGCATTCATATTATTTTTTTATTTTAAAATTACTAATTATTGAGAATTTTAATGCTACAAACAAGATATTTCAGATGTATGGAGAGCATTGCTTTTATGATTGCTTTGAAAATGTGTTGAGCAGTAGTTTTTCTTATGAATGTACTCAATTCTTTCTTTTTTTTTTAATTTTTTTTATTCGATATAATTTATTTACATTTCAAATGATTTCCCCTTTTCTAGCCCCCCCGCTCCCCGAAAGTCCCGTAAGCCCCCTTCTCTTCCCCTGTCCTCCCACCCACCCCTTCCCACTTCCCCGTTCTGCTTTTGCTGAATACTGTTTCACTGAGTCTTTCCAGAACCAGGGGCCATTCCTCCTTTCTTCTTGTACCTCATTTGATGTGTGGATTATGTTTTGGGTATTCCAGTTTTCTAGGTTAATATCCACTTATTAGTGAGTGCATACCATGATTCACCTTTTGAGTCTGGGTTACCTCACTGAGTATGATATTCTCTAGCTCCATCCATTTGCCTAAGAATTTCATGAATTCGTTGTTTCTAATGGCTGAATAGTACTCCATTGTGTAGATATACCACATTTTTTGCATCCACTCTTCTGTTGAGGGATACCTGGGTTCTTTCCAACATCTGGCAATTACAAATAGGGCTGCTATGAACATAGTAGAACATGTATCCTTATTACATGGTGGGGAGTCTTCTGGGTATATGCCCAGGAGTGGTATAGCAGGATCTTCTGGAAGTGAGGTGCCCAGTTTTCGGAGGAACCGCCAGACTGATTTCCAGAGTGGTTGTACCAATTTGCAACCCCACCAGCAGTGGAGGAGTGTTCCTCTTTCTCCACACCCTCTCCAACACCTGCTGTCTCCTGAATTTTTAATCTTAGCCATTCTGACTGGTGTAAGATGAAATCTTAGTGTTGTTTTGATTTGCATTTCCCTAATGACTAATGAAGTTGAGCATTTTTTAAGATGCTTCTCCGCCATCCGAAGTTCTTCAGGTGAGAATTCTTTGTTTAACTCTGTACCCCATTTTTTAATAGGGTTGTTTGGTTTTCTGGAGTCTAACTTCTTGAGTTCTTTATATATATTGGATATTAGCCCTCTATCTGATGTAGGATTGGTGAAGATCTTTTCCCAATTTGTTGGTTGCCGATCTGTCCTCTTGATGGTGTCCTTTGCCTTACAGAAACTCTGTAACCTTATGAGTTCCCATTTGTCAATTCTTGCTCTTAGAGCAAGAATTTTAATGCTACAAACAAGATATTTCAGATGTATGGAGAGCATTGCTTTTATGATTGCTTTGAAAATGTGTTGAGCAGTAGTTTTTCTTATGAATGTACTCAATTCTTTCTTTTGAATTGTGGATCAAGGACCTCCACATAAAACTAGTCACACTGAAACTAAAGAAAAGAAACTGGGGAAAACCCTTGAGGACACAGGCACAGGGGAAAAGTTCCTGAACAGAACACCAATAGCTTATGCTCTAAGATCAAGAAATGACAAATGGGATCTCATAAAATTACAAAGTTTCTGAAAGGCAAAGGACACCCTCAAAAGGACAAAACGGTAAACAACAAATTGGGAAAATATCTTCACCAACCCTACATCTGACAGAGGGCTAATATCCAATATATACAAAGAACTCAAGAAGTTAGACCCCAGGGAACCAAATAACCCTTTTAAAAATGGGGTACAGACCTAAACAAAGAATTTTCACCTGAAGAAATTCAGATGGCTGAGAAGCACCTTAAGAAATGCTCAACATCATTAGCCATTAGGGAAATGCAAATCAAAACAACCCTGAGATTTCACCTCACACCAGTCAGAATGGCTAAGTTTAAAAACTCAGGAGTCAGCAGGTGTTGGCAAGGATGTGGAGAAAGAGGAACACTCCTCCACTGCTGGTGGGATTGTAAAGTGGTACAACCAGTAGAGAAATCATTCTGGAAGTTCCTTAGAAAAGTGGACATGACACTTCCAGAGGACCCTGCTATACCTCTCCTGGGCATATACCCAGAGGATTCCCCAGCATGCAATAAGGACACATGCTCCCCTATGTTCATAGCAGCCTTATTTATAATAGCCAGAAGCTGGAAAGAACCCAGATGTCCCTCAATGGAGGAATGGATACAGAAAATGTGGTATATTTACACAATGGAGTATTATTCAGCAATTAAAAACAATGAATTCATGAATTTTTTAGGCAAATGGATGGAACTGGAAAATATCATCCTAAGCGAGGTAACACAATCACAAAAGAATACACATGGAATGCAATCATTGATAAGTGGATATTAATTAGCCCTGAAGCTCTGAATACTGAAGATACAATTAGCATATCAAATTAAGAAGGAAGAAGAGGGCCCTAATCCTGGAAAGGCTTGATCCAGCATTGTAGGGGAATACCAGGACAGAGAAAAGGGAGGGGGAAAGATAGGAGAATGGGTGGAGAGAAGAGGACTTATGGGACATATGGGGAGGGGGGAACTGGAAAAGAGGAAAGCTTTTGGATTGTAAACAAAGAATATAGAAAATAGAAATATATATTAAAAAATAGTTTTGTATTAGTCATTTTATGTATTTACATGTCAAATGTGATCGATCCCTCTTCTTGGTTTCTGGGAGGGGAGGCCCTTGTTCCTGTGAAGGCTTGATGGCCCAGCATAGGTGAATTCTAGGGCAGTGAGGAAGGAGTCAGGGGTCAGGGAGAGCAACCCCATAGAAGCAGGGGGAATGGGGGATGGGATGGGGGTTTGCAGAGGGGAAACCTGGAAGGGGGATTTGAAATGTAAATAAATAAAATAACCATCAATTCCCCCTTTTAAAGCATCGACTTGGTTTAAATTCTATTTAATGCAGTAGGTCAAATTCATTTTGTGCTCAAGCACAAATGACATAATGTATCCCCTCCAAAGGGTTTGTTATTTTTGTTTTCTATTTTTGTTTTTGTTTTTTTCAGAAATGAGATTGTGGCTGACTCACATTTGTAACTTTACACTGTTAGTACCAATGTCCCCAGGGCATCTGTGTTTCAAGGTTTACCTTTCATTTCAATTTCCCCTTCCTTGTAATTTTCAGGAATTAAGTTTTAACATTAGACTGCTGCAACCACAAACATTAATTTCAAGGCAAATTGTTTTAAAATTTATGTGATTAATGTTATTAAAGTTTTTCAGAATTTTGTGAGAGTCTTCTGGGAAATAAATATCACCTAAAATTCATGAATTTCATGATATTAATAATTACTACTGTTAGGAGAGGCAATAAAGTTTTGAGGTTTGCATTGTTTGCCTGCCTGATAGATAATTGTATACCTTAGTAAAATATATCTTAGGTATATATATGCATATGTATTTGTGTGTGTATATGTGTATACACATGCTTAGATATGTATGTATTTGGAAATGCTACTACTGACTAAATTTAACATCATTAAAAGTAGTTTACTTTATCTGGGCAATGAATGCACATGCCTTTAATCCCAGCACTTGGTAGGCAGAGGCAGGTAGATTTCTGAGTTTGAGGCCAGCCAGGACTACAGAGTGAGTTCCAGGACAGCCAGGGCTACACAGAGAAACCCTGTCTCAAAAAACCAAAAATGTCAAGATGTCTTGAAGACAGCTAATATCCCTTTTACATTTTTTTGAGATTATGATAAAAACATTTCTCTCTTCCCTTCTCTTTCTCCAAATGCTCTCATATATCCCTTTGCAGTCTCTTTCAAATTCATAGCTACTTTCTCCCCAATTGTTATTTTATATTTCATGCATATATATACATTGTAACATATATAATATATATGATCTTTAATAAAATTTGCATGACCAAATTTTCTAGAAGAATCACTTCAGAATATATTTAATTGCATTTTTGGCTATTTATTTTATGTGTGGGGTACCATGCATGTATGACATACAGATCAGAGGGCAATTTGTTGGAACTGCTTCCCTCTTTTCACTATGTAGTCCCATTGAAATTGAATTTAGGTTGTCCGATTTGTCAGCAGACACCTTTACTTGCTAAGCTCTCTTGCCAGCCCAGGTTGAACATTTTAAAAATAAAATATAAGATTTATGTTGATGTCAAATTTGTTTGATATGTTAACAAAAAATAAATTAAAGCTCATTTTTACTCTTATTTATGAGTACCACCAATATTATTTTACATAAATTTATCATTATTGTTTTCAGAGCCTTTGAATTATTTTGCAATCTGTTTCCTCAATTTGAACTCACTTAACAATGAACGAGGAAGAATTATTTTATTTCTTGGAAATTTATAAATTTTGTTACCATAGAAGCTAAAAGAGCTATAGAGATTACTACTAAGTTAGAATACATTTGTGGAAATTAATTTTACTGTACTTTCTTAGAAAACCTCCCATGGAAGCAGACTTGTAACCCTTTCATACTAAAATTTCTAATGTTGTAAAAACTAAAGGTAAGTTCCTCTGAGGTAATGAAATTTTGGAATAGGTAATTTCTTCTACTCGTGCTTATTCATTGACAGCATATAATTCTGTAAATGACTTAACTGGTCACTTGACATATTTTGGTGAATGATAAACTGTTTGTGATTGCATCAACACTTTCACATAATCTTTGCTAAATTTTGGTGGTAGCTGTATGTAATTTTAAGTTGGAAAAATCTAGTTTAAAAAATACCACAGACATTGAACAAGAATCTTTCCAAAAAAGCTTTGTAATTTTGCTAGAATACAATATTAATAATAGAAATTTAAAAATATTATTTTTATAATTTTCTCCTGAAAACTCTTTTGACAGACCAATGTCTGAAATTTTAAGGTTGTTAAATACATTCAATATTTGCTATTATGTTGTGTGCTTAGATAAGTAGTTTGTAGACCATATGACTACCTGTCAGAATAACAGTAGAAGAGCCAGCAGTGAGGCTCATCAATGTGGACCAGCACTAATATCCATAAAACGGAAGATAAAACTCAAACTTCTGTTTAAATTAAATGAGCCAGGGAGGTAATTTGATGCCACTCTGGTATACATTTATTGTGCACTTACTCTAGATCCTTTTTCCTATTTTGACAAGGTAACTTTGCATAGTTGATTTATTTACATTATGAAATTATATTACTTTATAATTGATAATTTATGCCATGTTTCAAATGAATCATAATCTGTAGCTCTTCACTATTATGTAAGGCATTTTCTTCGTGTCCTGATCACATTCTTAAGAAATACAATGCTCAAGAAAATATTTTTAAATTATTGAGTCAAGAACCATCATATTTCCTGTCCATGAGGGGCTTTAATTCTAATTATAGCTGAACAATCTATTTCTAATATAGCTACTAATCTTTAATTTATTTTGTATGTTTTATATGTATGTGTGTGCCACAGTATATGCATGGAAGTCAGAGAACAATTTGCAGGAGTTGGTTCTGCCCTTCAGCCCAATAATTAGACTCAGGCTTGAAAGCAGATGCTTTTAGCCACAGAACCATCTTAATGGCTACCTTCTACTTATTAAATTTTAATGACCAGGTTTCCAATATCTTTTAAGAAGTTGTATATCTGTATCTGTGTTTCCATCTATCTAAGTCTATCTCTACCTATGTGTCTATGCTTCCAGTTCTAAAAGCAATATCCAAACTTGTTCAGACTGGATTGTAAAAGTAACTTTTACTCACCAGACGTAATTGTTACCTCAGAGGCTCAGTGCTGAGTAATCTCACCCCTTTTAGCTCTTTTTGAACTTTTCCTGGCTGGTTCAACTCAGTTGCTCTGTCTCAAATTTTCCTCCAAGCCCACTGATTAAATCTGCTTCAATCAGGCTTCTGACTAAATTGCTCTTCTTGACCTCGTATTAACCTTGGCAATACATTCTATTCTAGTCTTCCGGCTTCGTACTCTCAGCTTTGTTCTGTTTTTATTCTGTCTAGCTTGTTCTCTCTCCCATGTGTCTTTGTAAAATACTCTCGCTAAAATCTCAATCTCTCTCTCTCTCTTTCTCTCTCTCTCTCTCTCTCTCTCTCTCTCTCTCTCTCTCTCTCTCTCTCTCTCTCTCTCTCTCTCTCTCTCTCCCTTATGTAGGCCCTTTCCTGTCTGTTCTTCTCCTTATAGTTGGGTGTATCCTATTTCTGACTTATTCTGTCAAATCTTTCTCTCATTCATCACTTTGTCTGCCCTTCAATTAGATATCATTTTCAAACATGGCTGCTTCCTTCTATGAACTAACTTTACCTTTATTGTTAGGAATTAAAGGTGTGTAGTGAGATATATCTGTATTGTAGCCAGATCACAGAGACCTAGAAGGTCTTTGGATCTGATCTGAGCACCCATGTAACTAGATTAAAATTCCTCTACACTGGATAATGTACCAGTGTGCACACAGATGGTAAATTACTGATGAAATTTGTTCAAACCTGGGGAGAGCAGTATCTGTTCATCAAGTTTACTGGGGTCCTACGGAGTTAGATAAACCACCTTCTTTCAATCTTATAAATCTCATGTTGATGACTATTATTTTCTGTGTCCCTTTTTTTCTTCTCTGTATTGGATTGCCTGGTAAGTTTTGTGGTTATAAAGAAACTTGGCAATTCTCAGAAGAGTGGCTTTACAGGGAAGTGGTGGAAACTAGTTGTTCTTCTCCGGACTATGGTAGTTTCTATTTTATCACTCAAGGTTACTTACTGTCATGTTCAACAAGCCTTAGGGAAAGGGAGTTAGGAGGGGTTATGGTACCAGTACATGGTCAAGCTAGGCAGGTTAGGAAATGAACAAAGGAAGGCAATAGTCTGTCAGTTCTCATCCTCATGGCTATCATCAATACTTTCTGACTTTATATGTAAGCTAAAAGGTCAAGGTATTCTGAGATTAGGGCATTATACTAGTGGAGTACACAACATGGATCAATGACTGAAGCAAAGTTGAACACAGTGGGGCTAGTTTTGTAGATAAAATTCTAGGTCAGCGCTTCTCAAACTTCCTAATACTGTGACCATGTAATACAGCTCCTCATGTTGTGGTGACCCAAAACCACAAAATTATTTCAGTTATACTTCATGACTGTAATTTTGTTATTGTTATGAATCATAATGTAAATATCTGATATTCAGGATGTTCAATATTTGACACCCCCCACCCCATAAAGGGTTGCTTGACCCCAAAGTGTTCATGATTCACAGGTTGAAAACTGATGCTATAGGGAGTAGAACTTGTAAAAAATATGTACACAAAACATGAAAAAGATGAGCATGGTTTGAATATAATGAATAATAAATTGAAGGATATACTTATGAGAGAGCAGGTGCACAGGAGTTACCATGGTTCTCTTAAGACATACTGATGGTGTGCTGTAGTGGAAAATATTTATAATATAGTTCCGCACTGCCAAGCCTCTGCTCCAAGTATCCGGTAAAGTATGACTCTTAAACTTGAATAGTTAGCCAAATATATTTATGTATATGAAACTCCCAATTACATAATGCCAATTTACAATGAAAACGTTTTACCCCAATATTTCTAACCTCTCAGAACACCAGAAATACATCTGAGGCCATCTGGATATCTGAGTCTCCTTCTCTCCTCTCCACTCATGCAGCCTCCCTGCCTAGAACTCTCTCTTCCTCTCCTTCCTGTCACTTCTTCTAGCTCCTCCCCTTCTCTCCTCCAATCACTGGCCTCTCACTGCCTCAAAGTGTGAATGGATAGGAAGTATCTTGAATCGGGGTGCTATGGTGGATTTGTGGAGTAGTAGTAGAACAAGGATAATTTTAGTCTTTGGTTTAAGACTTTACTCTCTCTCACCTTTCACATTCATCCAAAGTCAAGAAACTTGTGTCTGTGTGGGTGGAGAGGGGTGATAAAGGGTCTGGGTGGAAAAGCAATAGTCAGTCCAGATATGACTGTGAGGTGTTTCAACTCAAGTCTTGAGAGAGTTAGAGTTCAGCTATGAATCGAAGTCTAAAGTCCACATCTGGTCATCTGCTTTCCATAGTTTAAATACTACGGAATAATCGGATAGGTTAAGGAATGACCCTTGCCATTGTTCCCCATGCTAAGTCTTCCAGGAGGTTGGGAATTTCACCACATGTGAGAAAGCATCAGGGAGTGAGACAGAATGGGAAACTAGAAGTTTTCTCATCATGAGTGTCAAGTGTGTTTAAGAAAGAAGGGTGGGCATCCATGTGATCTCTGTGTGGAGGGACAAATGATCTTAGGACTCTTTCCTGTATAGTCACTATCCACCATGTATAATTTTCATGCTTCTCAGTGGTAGATTCTTCTAATCATCACTTTAATGTGCTTTTAATTTCTGTTTTAGAAACTGTAGCATGAAACAGGCGAGATAGATTAGTGGTTAAGAGAGTGGAAACTGCTGTTACAGAGGACTCAAGTTCAGGTATCAGAGATAATTTCAAGTGTCTGTCACTCTAGCTTCAGAAGAATCTGGTGCCTCCAATTCTGCAAATACCTGATCCTTGTGTAAACACACACAGAGAGACACAGACACACAGACACATAGACACACACACAGACACGCATTCTCTCTCTCTCTCTCTCTCACACACACACACACACAGCTCATACACACAGAAATAAATAAATCTTTAAAAAGTTAACAACAAACCAAAAATATCAAATATCTCCCCAAACTCCAAACCTAGGAACTTTCTCAAACCTTCATTATCTCCCTGCTCTGTTTATAAATTACTTTCTTGTTGTTGGGATAAAATACCATGACCAAAGCGACTTATAGAAGAAAGGGTTCATTATGGCTTAGTGTCAGTCCCAGAGAGATGAGTTGCTCCAGGAGGGAAGTCATGGCAGAAGCAGGAAGAAGAGAAATCACATTTTCAACCACAAACAAGACAGAACAAACTGGAATTGCGCTGGAATTGTGGTGAGGCTATGAATTCTGAAAATCTCCCCAAGTGAGATACTTCAGCCAGCAGAACCTTCCCTCTAAATAGGTGCCATCAAATGTTCAAATTCTGAGCCAATAAAATACTTTTTTTATTCAAACCACCACACTCTGATTGCAAGTTTTTTCTGTTGTTGTTGCGCATATACTTTACTAATACATTAATATGTATTAATTCTATGTATGTATTAATACATTTACTTCAAGTGGTTTTTTGCTGTTGTTGTTGTTGTTTGTTTGGTAGCTAAGTAACTAAATGCCCAGACAAAAGTAAGATGAGACAAAGTTTTTTTGTTTTTTTTGTTTTGTTTGGTTTTTCTTATAAGAAGGCCGCATGGGGATAGGGAGATGACTCAGTATATAAAATGTTTGCAGTGTCAGCCTCAAGCCATGAGTTTGATCCACAGAAACATCTTATAAAAAACCAGCAAGTTGCCCTGTGCTTGTAAGCCTAACTCTGGATAGGCAGGCAGGTTTACTAGTGACCCAGGCTAGCCTACTTGCGAAGTTCCAGGCCAGTGAAAGACTTTGTTTAAACATCAATAATAATAAATAATGATACATAATAATAGTAATAATAAGTGCACTGTGCTTGAAGAACCATGTTGTAAGTTGACCTCTGACTTTCACACACATGCACATATACACAAACAAATAAAGATTGCATACCAGAACTGTTGAGGGTGTTTAAATCAGGTACTTAAGGGTGTTGGTGTTCTGTGGAACTCTTGACTTTTTATTCATAGCTGCCAAATAGCTTCAGCAGTTCTAAGAATCAAATGGCCATGTGTGATGTGTCAATTTTTCATTTTTTGTTAATGCAGGAATGCCTTTAAGGAAGGTACCCACGAATGCTACTTAAGTTGATTGTCTGTGTGTAAATACGTCATAATTTTCATGCAGGACAAACCCATTGCCTATCTGCAAGGAGGGTAGCACAAGGGTCTGTCTTTGTTAACTTCAATGGCTGGAGACCCGCTCTGCCGTCAAGAAGAAGAGGGTAGTTTATGGCGCGTGTCCTCTAGACTGTGCCGCTTGCTCACGCTTACATTAGCAGATGTTTTATTTACTCTTACACTACTGCTGCTCTGCTCAGCTCTCAGCCCAATGCCTAACATTTCCCAGTGAACGAGCTCATTTTAGATTATGGTTTTTGTATCTCGCTGTTCTTAGCTACATTGACAATTCTGATTCTCTACTTAGCTAAGAATTAAATCTTCAAGTCCTCTCAGGCTCTGAAAGAATCTCTCTCTCTCTCTCTCTCTCTCTCTCTCTCTCTCTCTCTCTCTCTCTCACACACACACACACACACACACTGACTCTGAGATATCTGTTTAGTTAATCATCCTTGGTAATTTTCTAGAAATTGACAGATCAATGAGACATTTTTAATTTCTTGTTGAAACTGGAAATCAAGGAAGACAGTCATGTTCACATTGCTTTATCAAATCTGCAATAATATGAAGGAAATAAACATCTGGTTGCACTTATGGAAGCAAAGTACAACAAATTGTGTAATTTGTAAATGTAAATGATAAAGCTTTGCTATGATAATAGGTTATACAAGAACCATTTCAACAGAGCACTTTTAATAGATTTTGTGAGAGAGTAATCCTACACCATTCAATATTGTAATAATACATTTTTAAAAAGATTTATTTATTTATTATATTTAAGTACATTGTAGCTGTCTTCAGACACTCCAGAAAAGGGGGTCAGACCTCATTACAGACGATTGTGTACTACCGGGATTTAAACTCAGGACCTTCGGAAGAGCAGTCAGTGCTCTTAACCGCTGAGCCATCTCTCCAGCCCTGTAATAATACTTTTTAATGTGCTGGATGCATACACTCATTTTCAAAAAGAAATTAGAATCAGAGACTCATTTTTGAAGTTATCCAGGGTTACTAGAATATTTTGAGCTGTTATTTAAAATAAAAATATTATGAGAAACACTGACTTTTACATCTCATGTACATGAAGTTGGCAGTGTAGATTTTTTGGCCATTAGAATTCATAAATACAAGTCTTAACAATAACTTTTAAAACCATCTTATTAATTAAGCCTATGAATTCACACATGTTCAGAGATCTATTAATGTAGGCTATGCCCTGTGGTAATGAGAGTTGATTATATTGTGATATACATTTTCATAAACCACTAAGATACAACTACCTGTTGGAACCATAACAGGGTATTGTGGGTGCCATTGGTCGTTGGTAAAAATCCTCCTCAAATAGAGGAAGGTATGTGAAGAAAAAGAAATAAGTTATATTAAGTAAATAAATATTGTTAAAGAAGATCATTTATAACTAGTAGAGTGAGCAAGGCATTCAGAAAGCTGTGAGCCTTATGAGAACTCACATCCCTCCAAGAAGAGCAGGTGTAAAATTACTTCTTTAAAAGCTCTGGAACGAAGGGGCTGGTGAGATGACTCAAGACTGAAAGGTCCTTGTTGTCAAGCCAGATGACCTAAGTTGGATCCCCAGAAGCCAATATGATGGAAGGCTGTGAACAAAGTCTCTCAAGTTGTCATCTGAGTTCCACATGGCAGACACACAGACACACACAGTCTGATGCACAAGGACTCAGGCATACACAAAGACACATAGGCATGCGCAGACAAACACAGACACACAGACACACAGACACACACATACACACACACACACACACACACACACACACACACACACACACACCCTTAAACAAAACTCTGGAATATTGAAAATTATTTTTTT